>NC_140183.1:25294046-25373504 GCF_963971535.1 Notolepis coatsorum | reverse complement strand
GGGTTGAATATGCCTTTGAGATTAGAGCCAGGTGATAAAGACGCCATTTTAGAACGGCTCCGTCTTGGGCGAGATTAAACGAGCTTAAAATGTCCCCGTAACGCTTACAGGAGAGCAAGGAGATACGGATATCAGCGTCAGATTCATCTTTACGGAATATATAGATTGATATGTAAGCCAAGCACATTTCCCTCTATCCCTCCTTCTCCATATTCCCCTCCTCCTTTTAAAACCACCCCCCCCCCCTCTCTTCCAGTAAGGAAGATGTATGAGTGTGAATTATTGATTGAGACACATGCTACACGCTGCTTGGATTCATTATTTGTTCAGGTGAGTGTCATGCTGCTCTGCTATGAAACAGATACCGGGGGGATTAAGCGACACAATCAGGCCTTTAAAGACAAGGCTCTCTCCCTAAAACAACAACAAGACGAATGCTCGCTAGGACCTGACTTCATTTGTTTACGACTCACACATTACTCATTCCGTGCCTAAATTATGGCGCGGGGACTAAAGATTAATTTGAGCCTGGGATTTTCTATTGTTTTTACTAATGTGCCTTACTTGTAGCTTAATAAAACAAGAGATGAATACATGGCCCGGCGCGGCCTGCTCTGTGCTGGAAGACAGCTTGGTTTGACTGTGTAGACGTCGGCATGTGCAGAGCATCAGCAGAGACAGAGGGAGACCGTAGATTCACCATTCAAGAGGTTTATTCATCACATACATACACAAGACATATTGAAATTAAGGTGGCCATGGCCGCTTCGATTGTGCAAAAATACAAATAATAATAGAATAAAATAGAATAGAAATAAAATAGACAGGCGGCTACGTGGCGTAGTGGGCAAGGCGCTCGCCACGAATGCGGAGACGCTGGGCTCGCTGTTCGAGCCCAGCGCTCCACATTTGCTTTCAGTTTAGCTGGTCGTTCGTACTAATACACATTGGCCGTATTAGGGGGTGGGAAACTGATGGGTGGGGATCGGGCGTTGTGGACAGCGACTCTACAGGTCGGTTGGTGCGCCTGCGCAGTAGAATCAGGAAGTGTCGGGGGCAGCGTGAGCCTCCCACGCGTTACTCCTCGCCACTGAGAGATCGAGCTGCGCAGGTGAAAAGATGCGATCTGCTGTTTACCTCAAGTACCGGAGGGGACTTGTGCTATGTATGACTTAGTCCACATTGCAGCCGGCTTGTGGGAGGCAAGAAACAGCGTCCGTGACAGGGGAGGGGTTGAATGGATGATACGAAATTGGGATGGGAGAAAATATAGAAAATGGGAGAAAAAGTGGATAAAAAAAAAAAGAAATAAAATAGACATGATAAAAGTACTAAGATAAAATACAAAAGGTAATGAGTCCTATGTACACTACTATACAATATACAGTTATACTCTATGCTATCCTAACTATACTATACAAAATCATCCAGTTATGTTGAGTTTTTCCTTTAAAGTTACCTTTTTTCTTTCCTTTAAAGTGACCTCTTCTCATGTGATTAAAGTGACCTGTGGTGTGTTTGTGTGTTGAGAGAGTGCAGAATGCGTGGTGTGTGTGTGTGGTCATGTGTGCTTGTGTGTGGAGAGATCAGTGTTCTGATGGCCTGGGGGAAGAAGCTGAGCCTGAGTCTCTCTGTTCTTGCTGTGTGTATGCGGAGGCGCTTGCCTGACCGCAGCAGCTTGAACAGGCTATTGTTGGGGTGGTGAGGGTCCTTCATTATTCAGTAGGCTTCTGCATAGAAAATAGACACATGTCCAGAGCGTCAGCTGAGAGAGAGAGAGAGAGAGAGAGAGAGAGAGAGAGAGAGAGAGAGAGAGAGAGAGAGAGAGAGAGAGAGAGAGAGAGGAGAGAGAGAGAGAGAGAGAGAGAGAGAGAGAGAGAGAGAGAGAGAGAGAGAGAGAGAGAGAGAGAGGAACACTTTGAAGTTAGAGAGAGGGAGACAGAGCAGGTAATTTAAAAAAAAGTATTCACTGTCACATCATACTTTATTGGATGATATTGAATGAAGACACATCATCCGTATGCCCTACCGCAGGGGTCGCCAATTAGATTTGCCCACGGGCCAAATTTTCCCCAAGCCATTGTGTGGCGGGCCAATGATAAGTGAACATTTTTTAACTGTAAAAAAAAAAAACGACATATACATGTTTGCACTGTCTTTTTTCTATTATAAAGTGCCTCTCAGACAGTGCATTACACATGAACAGATCAGTAATTTGATTTTAATGCAGGTGCTCGCATTATAAATCTAGATCAGTAGGGTGCATTTGATTTTAAGCACCACAGCGGACTATTATACATACATCGAATGTATTATTATTATTATTAAAACACAACACTCACCGGCATAATGCAGGCAGCCCTGCCCTGGACTTGATATTGTTTCTGCTTCGGTCCTCCAAAATCCATGTTAATAACATGTTAAATGTCCACTCGCGTTGAATGCCCACCCAACTTGAACACAGTTGCTTGCTCGTGTTGCCATGTCAACAAGCGAGAGTCACCGGTTGCTTATTGCAAGAGTTACCTGTTGCGATAAACCCGTATTTTAAGAATGACACCTGTTTATTAAAATAAGCTTTATAGGTTGTAGGCTCCTCTTCTGGCTCATCATATTTCCCCGTTGCATTGCAAAGAAGTTATTCAAAGACGTTTGTTTTGTTTTTGCAAACGTTCGCTCGCCGGCATCCCAAACGCGGAAGTGAAAGTGAAATTCCATTGGTTCTCCCAGTCCATGTGACCATTTCTAGCATTTCAATTGGCTATAGTGACAGCCATAGATATGATGAATAGATAGATACAGCTTCAAAAGACACTCTGGCGTCACAACGAGTGAATATTTCCTGCGCGTAAAATAAACATCATATTCTCAAAATAACCTGACGGGCCAGAAATTATTGCTGGCGGGCCCATTTCGGCCCGCGGGCCGCCTATTGCCGATTCCTGCCCTACCGGATCAAATTCAAGGAATGAATGACAGGCATAACTGATTAAGATGAGTTGATAGAAGAAAGAAAGTTGTCTTGCTGCCTCCTCTCAGTCGACGACTAACGCTTCTGTAGTTGATCTTTAGGTTAGTCTATTTTTGTATGCTTATGTTTTTTGAATGGCTTAATTCATTAATTAATTCCAATTATTTCCTGATATGCACATATTTAGCATCACAATTATATACACAAATGTGTGTCTTTAACCTCTTAAGCCCTAGCCATATTTTCTAAAAATTTGCCTAAAAGTACATACCCAAGTAAATGGAAGAGAAGGGAACATTTGCATGTTCTTGGTATCTAGGGACATATATGGATCTCAATTTGCAATTTGAGATATGAATATAGAATATAGAATATCAGGCCTATACATTACCTTATTATGGCCAAGTCATACATCTATGGATTGGGCCAAATCTCTTTCCAATGGCAGAGTTAAATCTGGATTTAGTACCACCAGGCGCCAGTTACAGGGCAGCAAAGACTGTGAATGAAATCTACTGTAAATACAGTTACTTTTGTATTATGTCCATAGCTCCGCCATTTTTTACCCTTCACAGAAAGGTAAAGAAACAATATACGTTGTATTTTATGGCAATAATGTTCAGGTTTGTTCGACCTGTGAGATATAATCACAAAAATAATGTCAATATATATTCTTTTTTACGTCAGCCGGCTGCATCTTTGACAGCGGCTGGTGTGAGCTGGGTAGTGTATTTTTATGAAATGTCGACGTCCATCGAAAGCCCTGGGAGATTTGTATATGCTCATATTTCGCTAATAACACTTAAAATCATTGGTAAACAAACGTAGTGCTGAAAATATACACTTTGACTGCTGTTTTGATAGGGTTAGGGTCTTTACTCTTGGCTACATTTGAAAAAGAAATGCCACATTAATTAATACAGACTGTATTGATGATGTGCAATAAATCTCAACCCGGTACCGGGCCGATGGGTTAATAAGCACACGGTTTTAATTCGCCTCTTTGCAGAATTACATTAATTTGTCAGAAAACACTATGTGGGGAAAGCTATTTTATAGCAATCGATGAAATATAATATTGGATTAGTCAAAATGATTTGATTATTAGTTGACTCTCAATGAGAACTCAGAGTTAAAGGAGGTAAAGGAGTGTTGTAAAGAAGGATTAGGAGGTAAAGGAAGATTAGGAGGTAAAGAAAGATTAGGAGGTAAAGGAGGTTAGGAGGATTAGGAGGTAAAGGAGGTTAGGAGGTAAAGGAGGATTAGGAGGTGAAGGAAATTTAGGAGGTGAAGGAAATTTAGGAGGTAAAGGGGATTAGGAGGTAAAGGAAGATTATGAGGTAAAGGAAGATTAGGAGGTGAAGGAAGTTTAGGAGGTAAAGGGGATTAGGAGGTAAAGGAAGATTAGGAGGTAACGGAGGTTAGGAGCCAAAGGAGGTTAGGAGGTAAAGGGGATTAGGAGGTAAAGGAAGATTAGGAGATAAAGGAGGTTAGGAGGTAAAGGAGTCTAGGAGTCTAGTTAGTACTAGGGGGCTAGGAGGTAAAGGAGTCTAGGAGATAAAGGAGCCTAGGAGTCTAGTTAAGACTAGGGGGCTAGGAGGTATAGGAGTCTAGTTAGGACTAGGAGGTAAATGAGTCTAGTTAGGACTAGGAGCCTAGGAGGTAAATTAGTCTATGAGTCTAGTTAGGACTAGGAGCCTAGGAGGTAAATTAGTCTATGAGTCTAGTTAGGGCTAGGAGCCTAGGAGGTAAAGGAGTCTAGTTAGGACTAGGATGTACTGTATAGGAGGTAAAGGAGTCTATGAGTCTAGTTAGGACTAGGAGGTAAAGGAGAGTTAGGAGGTAAAGGAGTCTAGTTAGGACTAGGAGGCTAGTAGGTATAATGTTGCTAGCTGTTCATTTAGCCCTGGCTAAGTGGTCAGAGACCCCTGGACAGGTGAACTCTGATCTCCTCATCGGCCTTGCAGGGGGTTGTGCGTGTGTGTGCGTGTGTGTGTGTGCGTGTGTGTGTGTGTGTGTGTGTGTGCGTGCGTGCACTGTAACAGAATTTCTCCAGTCCTCTGGGCCCTGGCGCAAAGCAGAGAATAAATGGTAGAGGTGGCAGCCAGGACAGAAAAATCAATGCCTGCTTATACAGACATGACACACCAGGAGACCCTGCATTGTGTGTGTGTGTGTGTGTGTGTGTGTGTGTGTGTGTGTGTGTGTGTGTGTGTGTGTGTGTGTGTGTGTGTGTGTGTGTGTGTGTGTGTGTGTGTGTGTGTGTGTGTGTGTGTGTGTGTGTGTGTGTGTGTGTGTGTGTGTGTGTGTGTGTGTGTGTGGACATGCAACTTGCAATAATTTGGTCACATGCGTTGTGTTTATGTGTGTAGATGTGTAGACAGTCATTTTTGTGTGTGTGTTTGTCTCACCACCTCACAGGAAAGAATTTCTACTTTTACCTCAGCTTTGGGAACAGTAAATAACTCTCTCTCTCTCTCTCTCTCTCTCTCTCTCTCTCTCTCTCTCTCTCTCTCTCTCTCTCTCTCTCTCTCTCTCTCTCTCTACCACAGGAGGTTTGAGTGTGATGTGTGCGACCGCTCGTTCAGTGAGAAGTGGGCTCTTAACAACCACATGAAGCTACATACGGGAGACAAGCCCTTTAAGTGTGAGTGGCCGGCCTGTCACTACGCCTTCCTCAACCTGTCGGCCATGAAGGACCACTACAGGACACACACAGGTGAGCCAGCCAACACCCACTGCTCCATACACATGTACCATACACCAGGGCCGCATTCCCCGTACCTGGTTCAACTAAGTCGATCAAAAGTCCCATCAGCCAGCTTAAATTAACCCGATGATCGATGTCAGGCTATCTTGGTTTCTAGAACGCTGATTCGGTCTCGTTATTTCGAACCAGACTTCAGTAATCAGGATAATTGCGCTTGGCCATTTTACCTGAAAAGGTCGAGGTGTCGATCCCAGAAAACCATGATTTTCTGACGGCATTGATTGATTGATTGATTGAAAACTTTATTAACAGATTGTAGAATATATCGCAGACAAGTTAAATGCTTATCTATAGGCACATTTTAAGTCCCTCATTACCCCAATCAATCAGATTATATTTATTTAAATGTGCCTGCTGGCAATAGGCTTAATGGAATGAATAATCGAATGAGATCTTGCTAGCGAACATAATTATTTCAACTCTTTCAGAATAAGTAGATAAAAACAAGCCCAAAGAGTATCTAATTGATACGAATGAATAGATACTTATGAGGATATCTGTACTGTATGCGCTTAGGTATCATGTAATATATAAATACATCGTTCCCAAAGTTTTCAGGCAGCGATCCCCCGAAATAACGGTGTCAGAGAGCCGCAAATACAGATGTTCCGATACCATTTTTTCCTTCCCGATCCGATTCCGATACCTAAGCTTTGGGTATCGGCCGATACCGATACTGATCCGATACCAGTGCATACATTTAAAAAATATATATAAAAATTATATTATATAAATTATAAAACTTTTATTTTTTACAGCTACTGTTTTATATATACTGTTTTTTAGTAATAACTAGAAATTAATGGTATTTATTCAACAACAGGTGATTGTATAGATTAGTATTAGTATCATTAATTGACAACTATGCTAAATGAGTTCACCCACGGAAAGGTTGTTGGGACATTGTTTCCGCACGGACGTTATACGTTGTTGCACTTGTTGTTGCACCAGAAGGCTCTGGGTCAGTTAGCTAGTAGCAGAGGCTCTGTTGTGATTTTTAATGCACAATAAATATTCAACATTCTCTTTTGAGACTCCGCCTCAGACTCTTATCCTTTCGCACTAAAAGCTAAACATTGTCACCGGTATGGCTGTCCGCATTATGTCATTAATTGTGTGCATGTGTGGGAGAGGTCGATCAGTGACGACACTTAGGTTAGCCAGTTAACGTGAGCTACGTTAGCCAGTTAACGTGAGCTAGATTGAAAGACAATGTAATGTTACTGGTGAAAAAGTGATTTACCTTGGAATACTCCTTTGCCAACTTGCTGTACTTTGCTTGCAGGTCTGCAGCCATTATTGCTGAATTATGAATAGCTCCAACTTTAGCCAAGGTAACGTTAAGCTAAAACTAGCTTTTCAGCTAGCTCTTCAGCTAATGCTAATAACACCAGCAAGCGAACACATCAGAGCTCCACGTCAACACCGCTCTGTCGGGACGATGGCATTTAAGAAAGTATCTGCTGTTAAAATGACAAACTCATTTTATCTCAGATTATCTGATTAAAAGTGTTTGTAATTACTAATTTGTAATGTAATCCAGTGGAGTTGGAATTACCCCAACTCAGTGGTATGTGATTACTTTCGGTTACTTTGGGATTACTTAAAAGAATATGTAAAATAAAGCTATACAATATGAAGTCATTACGGAGTCTTCAGCGACAACAAGGAACCATTACTTAACCCTTTCACTACCACACTACAGACAGTTTTCACATCAGCTTCCTATTTTGAGCCAGATCTTGCATCAGTGTTTTCTTTCTTTCTTAACTCAATCCCCGCCAACAACGTTTATATACGTGTTTGGCCGACAACCGTTGAACGCCAACCACGTATATATACGTTATTCGATATTTTTATTCATTATTCATCCGGGGACCTCTGTGTTACCATAGGGAATGAGTCTGAGATCGCCAAAGTGCAATACCGGCCGCATCCAGCTAGACGCCGGTATCGAGCACCCTTTAAAACCTTGTATCTTGGCCTGTGCAACGGTCAAATGTCACCGGGCTCACTTTTCCTTGTCGCGCGAATGGAGCGGTTCTCCCGGTTCCATTGAAGCGCGTCAAATATCCCCGATCCATATGTTGTGGTGGGTTATGCCGTGGACCAAATGGACATCGGATGTACCAGATGGCGATCAAACAATTGGAATATTATTTTTGGAATACTCCCGATCACAGGTAAATTGGTCTGACGCCAATTTTAGCTTGATTGTGCAATGCTTTTATAGCGACCGTGCTGATAAGCGTTTTTAGTGTTCAATACGAATGCCGTTACTGGTAATCAAATAATCAGAAACGACCCGCCCCCCCCCCCCCCTTCTTTCATGCATTCATGATGGAACATAATACCTATAATATAGATTTTATTTGGGAATAATAACGTGTACAGGCAAGAAACTGCAACGTTTATAGTAGAATTGACAGCCTATAGCCTATTACTCAGCCTTTCAGGAATTACCCCAGACCACGCTATAACGATACTTATATTCACCACGGTATAACACGGGAACGTATGGATGTAAACATTTATTCTTTTTCACATATTGAACGATAGATAGGTGATGTCAAATGGGCCATAGTATTGTATCCATAGCTATAATATAGAATATAGTTATAACTCTACAAACAAGGTGACGCACTCCTATCTTTTAAAGCGTGGCAGTGCTAGAACGGGGCCCGGCGGCCAATGAGTTAAAGGTGCTATAGACAACATTTGTATATAAAGTAATAATTTATTTTTATTTTTAAATAATACATCTACAGAGCTTTTAGAAAGGTGAGGAATACAAGTATTGCTCTCCCCCCAAAACAGTTATTGATTAATTAATTTATCATTAAAAAAAAAATCTGCAGGTCCTAAATTAATGTTGTTGTTTACACGTTGTGTGCATGTATCCCCTCCCTACTTCCCATTTCCTCATGTGGTATGCACCTGATTGGATAAATGTCAGAGTAACTAAATGCCATTTTGATGCCCTAGCTGTTGATTTCCACCCTGCTACACATTCTGCCCCACAGTGATGATGTCAGACTGGCTCTTTGGAGGTACTATCAAAGTCTGTCTAGGAGAAAAAGAAGATAGAGATACTCTGACATCACAGTTTCATGTGGGGTAGAGTGGGCAGCAAGGTAAACAGATACTCTGACATCACAGTTTCAGGTGGGGTAGAGTGGGCTGCAAGGTAAACAGATACTCTGACATCACAGTTTCAGGTGGGGTAGAGTGGCCTGCAAGGTAAACAGATACTCTGACATCACAGTTTCAGGTGGGGTAGAGTGGCCTGCAAGGTAAACAGATACTCTGACATCACAGTTTCAGGTGGGGTAGAGTGGCCTGCAAGGTAAACAGATACTCTGACATCACAGTTTCAGGTAGGGTAGAGTGGGCTGCAAGGTAAACAGATAAACTGAATGCAAAACCCATGGGTACAATGTCCACTTAAAGTCTGGAATTCTGTCAGAGCGGAATATAAACCACAAGACAAACTAAACATAGTATAATTAGATTGAGTGCCTATGGCCCAGATGTTAAGCCTAATCACTTGGACCTTAGATAAAAAAAATTGGATAGCCAAAAGAATAACAACATGTATGAATAACAACATTACTCAATAACAGATCAGGGACAATTCAAAGATTGCCAAACTTTGAAAGGGAAAATATGCGCTGGAAAATACTTTTCTCTCTACACTCACGTCTTTATTTTGACCAAGTTGTTAAAAATGACCTACTAGAAACGGACGACCCAGTGCTGAAATAAGTTTGAAGAGCCTATTTGTCAACCAGAGGTATTATATCCAGACTTCATGAACTACAAAATCTCCCTCCACAGAGTACGTTATGAATAAATGGGTAACCGGAGGTAACTTTGAGATTTCAAAGGAGGGATAGTACAGTCATTGTGACTCGGTGTAAACACACCAACTCACATACATGGAGAGAATTTGGATCAGATGTTTGTTTTTTACTCCAAAGCGGAACGCACAAAACTTTACAGGAGGGCTTTCAGCAAGCTTGAGACTGTTATCCCTTTTACACCGGCCAGGCTCCGTGCTGGAGCCGGTTCCCGAACGTAATCTCGCACCGGCCATCGCGTTCACACCGGGATTAATTGGTTCAGAACGTGACAAATCGGTGCTCAGCTGGCACCGGAAAATAGTTGGTTTTTCCTCAAAAAAAACGTGACATCATCAGTGGGCGTGTCATATTCTAGGCTGTGAAGACGAGTAAACGGGGGAAAGTAGCGAGTCGGCATTGCACTCAACCGATCCATTCAACAGGAAGCCATTTGTGACTGCTCTCAAAACGAGATTAGATTTATGTGTATTGTTATGATACAGCACAAGTACAATACACGATCCAACCATAGTGGATAAAGAAATGCTCCAGAAATGCGTGGAGAAAGGCTTAGCGAGCCTCAACGCGCGAGCGCACACACAAAAGCACACACGCACACACACGTACTGTTTGAAATTAATCATTCCAGCAAAGTAGGCTTCTATTATTCGAATGACTGTTTTAATGGGTATCATAGTAGTAAGTCCTACTGTAGAACATGACATATTAGCATGACATCTGATTTATTCATGCCAATGCAAAAAATTTGGGATTAGTCACTCACAGTTAACATCTGACCGATTAGCTCAACTGGTAAGTCCGCTGGCTGTGGATCCTATGGTCACAGGTTAAAATCTCTTGGTTCCAAACGTTTATTTTTATTTTTTTAACGTTAATTCATTTATCCACTCTGGTTGGATGGTGTATTGTACTTGTGCTGTATAATGACAATACATTTTAATCAAATCTCATTTTGAAATCGCTACCTGTTGAGTGGATCACCATGGTGCAATGCCACACCTCCGAAGCTGTCTGCCACTGTCGTGTCCATAGGCAGCGTAGCGATTTCAAAATGAGATTCGATTCAAATGTATTGTCATTATACAGCACAAGTACAATACACCATCCAACCAGAGTGGATAAATGAATTAACGTAAAAAAAAAAAAAAAAAAAAATTGGAACCAAGAGATTTGAACCTGTGACCATAGGATCCACAGCCAGTGGACTAACTAAGTTGAGCTAATCAGTCGAATGTTAACTGTGAGTGACTAATCCATCATTTACACTTGCCAATTGCGTTTGTCCCTAATCTTTAGTATTGGCATTAATAAATCAGATGTCATGCTAATATGTCATGTTCTACAGTAGGACTTACTACTATGATACCCATTACAACAGTAATTTGAATAATAGAAGCCTACTTTGCTGGAACGATTAGTTTCAAACACATACAGTACATGTGTGTGTGTGTGTGCTAGAGCTGCTGCGATAACCGCATTACTGCGGTATCGCTGTTGCATCACGCCCACCGCAGAGTTGGGCTGAATACCGCATCACCGCTGATTTTTTTAATAATAATAAAGTAGCGCCCAGACGTTGGACTTGAGGCTCTGCAGATATACCCTACTCGGTTCCAAGCGACCCTATTGGGTAGAAGTGCTACCAGAAAAGTCATGTGAAACATTGCAGACCACTGATTGGTCAGAAGAGAGACGCGTCACACATTGGAGTCTCTGAACAAAAACAGAAAGCCGCCATCTTTACTGCCTCGCTAAGGATGTATTTCATTCAGGATTTGTTTGCGACAGCACCAAGTGTAATAAACAGAAAAGGATGGATTCACTGTGTATTCGGCCTCATTTATTGATGAAACAAAACCGACATCAACCCAATTTACCACAGAGCGGAAAGTTTAGTGTCACAACAAGATCGCTGATGTGTTAAGTTTGTTGTTATTAGCCTAATACTAACGTCAGCAGATATACACAAGAGGTAACGTTAAACCCGGGTTGCTTGGTAGAATAGACACAATGAGGTAACGTTAGCTTTAGCACAATAGACACAACGAGAGTCTGGTTAATGTTGTTATTGATTGATTGATTGAAACTGTGTTAAACTCTGGCTTGCTGCAAGCCCTCGGACATGCCCACGGAGCTTTCAGTGTACACAAGCGGCCCCGCCTGCATCCCCACACGGAGACAAACAGAGTTTTTTTTTTTTGTGTGCGCACTGTGCGGTAATAACCGCGGCGGTAGGAAATATTTCGCAAATTTGTGCGGTAAGGAAAATATCAATACCGCGGCAGCTCTAGTGTGTGCTTTTGTGTGTGCGCTCGCGCGTTGAGGCTCGCTAAGCCTTTCTCCACGCATTATTTTTACCTCCGCCTGAGTAACGCCCCCGTTGATGACGAGACGGTGGAATGTTGGTTCTGCTTAAATGGGTGTAAACGCGGGCTGGTTCGCCAGAGAGCACCAAGGTTCAGAGGGTTCAGAACGGAGCTGGAGCTTGAACCGGAGCCCGGGCGGTGTAAAAGGGCTATGTGTGGGAGCCAGGAAGCCCATCACTGGCATATTCTAGGAATGCTCAATAATAAGACATATTCTGGTCAGAGATGCACAAAATATTGGAAGACAATATTTAACACGGAAATACCTTTCCAGGTTTGCACCTTTATTTTAGGGGAAGTTGACTTTCACCCAGAGTACTTCCAAGGAATATTTATGTGGGGTTCTGATATCTGCCATTAAAAAAGCCGATCTCACTAGGCACCCCACAATAGAGGAATGAAATATACACATAATGGAAAGAATTACAAAGTTATGGTCAAAATAGGTACAGCCAAGGCTACAGCTTTTGGAGTTAACAAATGAATAAGGTCGCCTGGTCTCCTAACCAATTTGTTATTTGTTATACAAAGTTAGTGGATTGTCTCCCAACATATAAACGTAATCTTTGTTGCTATACATCCCTCTTTTTAGAATGTAAATAGTTATTGAAAGATGTTGCTTGAAAAAAAAAAAGGATAACGAGAAGAGAAGGGTTTTCAATTCATGCTGTTCATTTGTAGCAGACTTCTAATGCTCTTTGTAACAGCGAGACTGTTTATTTGTAAGGGGTGAAATATTCTCAACTATCCTCTAAATATAGAATTGAAAAAAAGAAAATCCTGTATCCCCAGGTCTCAGTAAAGTCACACACAGCGATCCTAGAGCCAGTGTCATCATGCTGTATCCCCAGGTCTCAGGGAAGTCCCTCACAGTGATCTTAGATCCAGTGTCTCCACGCTGCAGCCCTCTCCCTCAGGTCTCAGTGAAGTCCCTCACAGTGATCTTAGATCCAGTGTCTCCACGCTGCAGCCCTCTCCCTCAGGTCTCAGTGAAGTCCCTCACAGTGATCTTAGATCCAGTGTCTCCACGCTGCAGCCCGCTCCCTCAGGTCTCAGTGAAGTCCCTCACAGTGATCTTAGATCCAGTGTCTCCACGCTCCCTCAGGTCTCAGTGAAGTCCCTCACAGTGATCTTAGATCCAGTGTCTCCACGCTCCCTCAGGTCTCAGTGAAGTCCCTCACAGTGATCTTAGATCCAGTGTCTCCACGCTGCAGCCCTCTCCCTCAGGTCTCAGTGAAGTCCCTCACAGTGATCTTAGATCCAGTGTCTCCACGCTCCCTCAGGTCTCAGTGAAGTCCCTCACAGCGCTCCTTGATGCCCTTTTAAGTCAATGACAGAAGCGGCAGCAGGCAGCGGCCTGACAGCCTGACGGAATGCTTGCAGGAAAACCTTCCATCCGTCATGCGGGGCCTGCTCAGTGTGTGTGAGCCGGAGCGAGTGTGTATGTGTGTGTGTGCGTGCGTGTGTGTGTGTGTGTGCGCGTGTGTGTGTATGTGTGTATGCGTGTGTGTGTGTATGCGTGTGTGTGTGTGTGCGTGCATGTATGTGTGTGTGTGTGTGTGTGTGTGTGTGTGTGTGTGTACATGCGTGGCTCAGTCTAGCTGGATGTTATTTTAAATGTGTTTTAACAGTGATGTAACGCCAGAGCGCCTCCAACATAATTAGACCTTTTATTTTCATTTGTTTCCAGCCCTCATCATTCCCCGTCAGCCGACTCGCATCACTCTGTCACATACCTGTCACCTGCAAAGAGGGGCGGGCGGTGTGTGTGTGTGTGTGTGTGTGTGTGTGTGTGTGTGTGTGTGTGTGTGTGTGTGTGTGTGTGTGTGTGTGTGCTTGCTCTTGTAATTCCATCCTTATGAGGACCACATGTCCTCACTAGAATAGAAAGATGAGCTAAATCCTTTTAAATGAGGACATTATGGATGGGGGGGTTAAGTTTAGGGTTAGGATACTGTTAAGGGTAAGGTTAGGGTATGGAGCGAGGACATTTATGTAGCCAATGGAATGGAGTCAGCGGTCCTCACAAGACAAGTTACAGAAGAGTGTGTGTGTATGTGTGTGTGTGTGTGTGTGTGTGTGTGTGTGTGTGTGCGTGTGCGTGCACGTGTGCGTGTGCGTGTGTCAAAGAGAGAGGGGAAGAAAGAGTGAAAGAAACGGTGACAGAAAAAGGAGGTGAGGAAAGAGGAAGGAGCAGACAGACTGTGATGGAAGGAGAGCTAGAAAGATGGAGAGATAGTAAGTGAGAGAGTGGATGAGCGGAGTGGGAGAGGAACGAGGGATGGAAAGCAAAAGAAAGACTGACTCTTGACTCTGATTAGTGCCCCCCCCCCCCCCACGCTCTGTGGTGATGCTCCGGTCGCCTTAATGGCCGCCGGTAGACGCTGAGCTGCAGACGCTGTCATTGCAATAACATTCCGACGCGCCGACACACTCTGAAATATTCTGGGCGTGTGTGATCTGTTTAAAGGTTATAAATTGCCTCCTTCGCGGGGCTAAGCTGCAATACTAATAAAATAAGTAGCAAACTAAAAGTTGAACTCATCTCTGGCGGCGACACGTCGTTAGTAATGGATGTGATGTGAGTAACGCACGGCGCTGTGTAGGGACTGGATGAGGCTTGATCACAGGACTGTGTCGAGGTAGGTAGATGAGACACAACCTCACGGCGTGGCTGTTTGATTACACTTAGGTGTGTGTGTGTGTGTGTGTGTGTGTGTGTGTGTGTGTGTGTGTGTGTGTGTGTGCATACGTGCCTATGGTTTATGGTATATTCATATATTCACGCTGAGTAATTGTGTACATAGCGAATGTTGTTAGGTAGAGCTGTCCTTGACAGCTCTTTGTCGAAAATAATTCTTTGTTTGACTAATAGTCATAGGATTTGCCCAATAATCGATTGGTTGATTTCATCGACACATCTGTAATATTGTAAAACTTCAATTAATAGTCTGTGCTTTTATTTGTGTAAAACTTCAATTAATAGTCTGTGCTTTTATTTGTGTAAAACTTCAATTAATAGTCTGTGCTTTTATTTGTGTAAAACTTCAATTAATAGTCTGGGTTTTTATTTGCTTCAACCACTGAACTCAACCATATATTTGTGGTAGGCATCTATATGGGACAGGCTGGTAATTCCTTTAGCACAAAAGTCTCACTCAGCAAAGATGGGAAATACTGTAAAATTATGTATTTAAACCAATATGAATATTAAAAATGTAGTTATTGGAATAACGTATCAATTATTATATAGCTCCAAGAGACGGTGCTAATGAATGTAGAGATAATTTAGACTTTGTTTTCAGTCGCTTCTTGCTGTTCAGTTCAGCACTGGACAGCGCCCATCCCACACACACACAGCAGCTCGCTGTGCAGAGAGCCAGACATTCAGCACTGGACAGCGCCCATCCCACACACACACACAGCAGCTTGCTGTGCGGAGAGCCATACATTCAGCACTGGACAGCGGCCATCCCACACACACACACAGCAGCTTGCTGTGCGGAGAGCCAGACATTCAGCACTGGACAGCGCCCATCCCACACACACACACAGCAGCTTGCTGTGCGGAGAGCCAGACATTCAGCACTGGACAGCGCCCATCCCACACACACACACAGCAGCTTGCTGTGCGGAGAGCCATACATTCAGCACTGGACAGCGCCCATCCCACACACACACACAGCAGCTTGCTGTGCGGAGAGCCAGACATTCAGCACTGGACAGCGGCCAACTCTCACACACACACACCCACACACACACACTCTGTGCAGAGAGTCAGAGAATATAGTGCTGCTGCTGGGACACTGTCTGAGCTATCTTGGCCAGTTTGGGCCACTTGGGGATTATGTTCACCAGACATTATGACCCTGCAATGTAGTTTACTTTAGCTTGTAATGAGCTTCCTCCCACCACACAGTCTGGACTTTTTACCATCTTGAATTTCAGGTTGTATTTTTCCTCTGCCACCATGATGATCAGCAAATGTGACTGACGTTTCACAATGTCAATGGCAACCAGATAAACTATTAATGGTGACACAGCTTCTAATTGAGACCAACCTTTATTTGTCAACCTGTAGCCACACCCGGCCAATAAAAGGGACAGGCGTCTATAATATGGAACTTTTAATTTAAGTTTTACGGTATTTGAGTTTCCCACATGCAGTAATAGAGAAGGGACTCTTTAAATATAGTGGTTAGATATGGGCTTATCATGTTTCAGGAAATAACTGATTTAGCATGAAAAAAAAGTGCAAATCTACTAATCGACTAACAAAGTCTTGATCGATTAAGACCAACCCAACCGATTAATTGTTCCTCCTCTCTCTCTTTCGCTCCCCTCCCTCTCCTCTGTCTATTTCTCTCTCTCTGTTTTGCTCTTTCTCTCTATCTCCGCTGTCTATTTCTCTCTCTCTCTTTTGCTCCCTCTCTATCTCTCTATTTCTCTCTCTTTCTCTCCCCTCTCTCTCTTTCTCACCCCCTCTATATCTCTTTCCTCTCCTCTCTTTCTTTATCTCTCTCTCTGTCTCTTTCTTTCTTTCCTCTCTCTCTTTCTCTCATTCTCTCCTCTCTTTCTCCTCTCTCTCTCTCTCTCTCTCTCTCTCTCTCTCTCTCTCTCTCTCCATATCTCTCTGTCTCACAACACCTCTGGTTCTCCTCCCAGCCTCGTAACAGGATTCATTGTTCCTCTCTGATTTGTGTGTTTTTTATGTTAATCACTCTCCCCTCTCCTCCTCCCTCCTCTATCCTCTCTCTTCACCACCAGTCTTGTCTGAGGAGGAGGAGGAGGAGGTGGAGGAGGAGGTGGAGGAGAGGGAGGGGGGGGGTACATAGGGTCGTCAGCCGCCAGGGTCATTTGTAACAGTTGATGAATGAGCGACTCAAATAAATAAATAATCGTGAGGCGTCCGACCTGCCCGGCTTCTCCCCGGCTCCTGGGTGGGTGGGGGGGGGGCTTAGCGACAGGGCCACAATTGATTTCCTCATTGGTTCAGTTTGTCGCTTAATCTGGCGATATGCTGATAAATCTTCGCACTTTGTCAATTAATTTCCCTGAAAAATGAGGCCCAAAATGGCGGGCACATCAATACAGCGGCGGATTCTGTGTAAAAAATTAAGCGGTAAAATTAATTGCCCTCCCATCCGCTCCTGCTAAAACATAACTAATGAGGGAGGCAATTATAGCCGCATGCAGACTCCTCCTGGGTTATTTAAAACACAGATACACACACACACACACACACACACACACACACACACACACACACACACACACACACACACACACACACACACACACACACACACCTACACACACACACACACACCACACACACACACACACACACACGCATGCAAAGAGAGGTTGTATATTTTTACTTCAAAGTTCTTTTATTGTCTTGCAATAAGGCATATTTCATTATAGTAGGGGGAGGAGGTAAGATCATCTGAACAAAAGAAAGAGAAGCGCTGAGCCAATGGAAACAGAACAGCTCAGACTGACCTCAGAATAGCTCTGACTGACCTCAGAACAGCTACACTAGTTCAGTTATTCTAACACATTCCTAGTTCTGGGTTGTGTTCTAACCTGTTCTAAAGATTAGATATAACTAGTTATGGGTTGTGTTCTAACCTGTTCTAAAGATAGAACTAATTCTGGGTTGTGTTCTAACCTGTTTTAAAGATATATAACTAGTTCTGGGTTGTGTTCTAACCTGTTCTAAAGATAGAACTAGTTATGGGTTGTGTTCTAACCTGTTTTAAAGATAGAACTAGTTATGGGTTGTGTTCTAACCTGTTTTAAAGATATATAACTAGTTCTGGGTTGTGTTCTAACCTGTTCTAAAGATATAACTAGTTCTGGGTTGTGTTCTAACCTGTTCTAAAGATAGAACTAGTTCTGGGTTGTGTTCTAACCTGTTCTAAAGATAGAACTAGTTCTGGGTTGTGATCTAACCTGTTCTAAAGATCATATTTCCGGAGGCAGGTAGACTTCTGCAGGCCATTCAGATGAGTCTTTCCCTCATATTTGCCCATAACTCATAAGGCAAAGGCGCATAGAGCAATCCTTGTCTCATGTGTGCGTGTGAAAAACACATATGTACAAAATGACGGCACAAAAATACATTTTAGACAAGATAAAAAAAATAGGACATGCATTTGCTGGATCTTAATTCATATTTGATCTGCAATGCCTAGTTTGACAGCTTGATCTGAATTCCGTGAGCCAGGTGAGCAGAGGTTGAAGAGGCGGTCGAAACAACAGCTCGTTTGCATTTAAAGCTACAGACACAGGAACAGCCTGTGGATAACATGACTGAAACAGAGAGGTATAGAGGCCTCACTGAAACAGAGGTATAGAGGCCTCACTGAAACAGAGGTATAGAGGCCTCACTGAAACAGAGAGGTATAGAGGCCTCACTGAAACAGAGGTATAGAGGCCTCACTGAAACAGAGAGGTATAGAGGCATCACTGAAACAGAGAGGTATAGAAGCCTCACTGAAACAGAGGTATAGAGCCCTCACTGAAACAGAGGTATATAGGCCTCACTGAAACAGAGGTATAGAGGCCTCACTGAAACAGAGGTATAGAGGCCTCACTGAAACAGAGAGGTATAGAGGCCTCACTGAAACAGAGAGGTATAGAGGCCTCACTGAAACAGAGGTATAGAGGCCTCACTGAAACAGAGGTATAGAGGCCTCACTGAAACAGAGGTATAGAGGCCTCACTGAAACAGAGGTATAGAGGCCTCACTGAAACAGAGGTATAGAGGCCTCACTGAAACAGAGAGGTATAGAGGCCTCACTGAAACAGAGAGGTATAGAGGCATCACTGAAACAGAGGTATAGAGGCCTCACTGAAACAGAGAGGTATAGAGGCATCACTGAAACAGAGGTATAGAGGCCTCACTGAAACAGAGGTATAGAGGCCTCACTGAAACAGAGGTATAGAGGCCTCACTGAAACAGAGAGGTATAGAGGCCTCACTGAAACAGAGGTATAGAGGCATCACTGAAACAGAGAGGTATAGAGGCCTCACTGAAACAGAGGCATAGAGGCATCACTGAAACAGAGAGGTATAGAGGCCTCACTGAAACAGAGGTATAGAGGCCTCACTGAAACAGAGGTATAGAGGCCTCACTGAAACAGGTATAGAGGCCTCACTGAAACAGAGAGGTATAGAGGCCTCACTGAAACAGAGGTATAGAGGCCTCACTGAAACAGAGGTATAGAGGCCTCACTGAAACAGGTATAGAGGCCTCACTGAAACAGAGAGGTATAGAGGCCTCACTGAAACAGAGAGGTATAGAGGCCTCACTGAAACAGAGGTATAGAGGCCTCACTGAAACAGAGAGGTATAGAGGCCTCACTGAAACAGAGGTATAGAGGCCTCACTGAAACAGAGAGGTATAGAGGCCTCACTGAAACAGAGGTATAGAGGCCTCACTGAAACAGAGGTATAGAGGCCTCACTGAAACAGAGGTATAGAGGCCTCACTGAAACAGAGAGGTATAGAGGCATCACTGAAACAGAGGTACAGTATAGAGGAATCATGCTAGAATAACTTGAAAGACATCTGGGGAACCTCTGATACTGTACCTACATTAACCTGTTGAATATGAGTATTCTAGGTGACCTTTAAAGATAGTGCCAGTTCTGGGTTGTTAGCGGGCTGTGTCTGTGTCTGGATGGAGTGTGTTTTGGGAAGCATGGCGTTGTGTTTGTTACTGGTTAGTTTAAGTTTGTGCGTGTGTGTGTGTGTGTGTAAATGGTAAATGGCTTTTATCCAAAGCGCTTTGCAATTTGTTACTCACATTTACCCATTCACTCACACATTCACACACCGACGGCGGAGGCGACCATGCAAGGTGCCAACCTGCTCATCGGGAGCAATTAGGGGTTAAGTGTCTTGCTCAAGGGCACATCGACACGCTGCCCGGGAGGAGCGGGAATCGAACCGGGAACCTCCGGATTGCCAGACGACTGCTCTACCTCCTGAGCCACTGTCGCCCCCAGTGTGCGCGTGTGTGTGTGCGTGTGTGCGTGTGTGTGCGTGTGTGTGTGCGTGTGTGTGTGCGTGTGCTCCAGGATCAGGCCTCTTTATCCACCCTGAACCTGTGGTGCTGACAGCAGCGCGTCACTCCCCCTGCTCCTCGGAGGGCCGGCCGCCATCCAGCGCCAGATGAAAAGCACACATGTAATTTATCGCCTGCGTTTCCTCCTCAAGAATAATTGTGGCGACCGCGACTCGGCTCAGGAATCGATGGCTATGGATTTTTCTGTGGTGGGGTCTTGTAGCGTGGGGCGTAATGAGAGATGGAAGGGCGACGGGGAGGGAGGGAGGGAGGGATGAGGGGGAGAAGGGTGGAGCGAGCGGGGGAGAGAGGGATGCAGGGGAAAGGGAGGGACGGAGAGAGGGGGCAGAAGGGAGAGAGCAGGGGGGAGGGAGGGGTGGAGTGTGGAAGTGAGAGGCGGGGGAATGGAGAGAAGGAGGGAGTTGGAGAGGAGGGAGGGGTAGAGGAGGGAGGTGGAGAGAAGGGAGGGGTAGAGGAGGGAGCAGGGAGGTGGAGAGAAGGGAGAGGGAGGAGAGGAGGGAGGAAAGATCTGCCACTGTTTTTTATAGGAACTAATCTGGACCAGACCTGAGCAACTCCTGTAGATTTACATAACGGCGAGGTGGAGGAGTGATGAAGAGGTAGAGTGGTGAAGAGGAGGAGTGATGAAGAGGAGGCGTGATGAAGAGGAGTGGTGAAGAGGTGAAGAGGTAGAGTGGTGAAGAGGTGGAGTGATGAAGAGGAGGAGTGATGAAGAGGAGGAGTGGTGAAGAGGTAGAGTGGTGAACAGGTGGAGTGATGAAGAGGAGGAGTGATGAAGAGGTAGAGTGATGAAGAGGTAGAGTGATGAAGAGGAGGAGTGATGAAGAGGAGGAGTGATGAAGAGGAGGAGAGGTGAAGAGGTGGAGTGATGAAGAGGAGGACTGATGAAGAGGTAGAGTGGTGAAGAGGTAGAGTGATGAAGAGGAGGAGTGATGAAGAGGTAGAGTGATGAAGAAGTAGAGTGATGAAGAGGTAGAGTGATGAAGAGGAGGAGTTATGAAGAGGAGGAGTGATGAAGAGGTAGAGTGATGAAGAGGAGGAGTTATGAAGAGGAGGAGTGATGAAGAGGTAGAGTGATGAAGAGGAGGAGTGGTGAATGTGGTGGAGTAGTGGAGGAGGTGGTGGGGTTGGAGGAGGTGGAGGAGATGGAGTAGTGGAGGAGGTGGTGGGGTTGGAGGAGGTGGAGGAGGTGGAGGAGATGGAGTAGTGGAGGAGGTGGTGGGGTTGGAGGAGGTGGAGGAGGTGAGGATGTGGAGTAGTGGTGGAAGTGGTGGAAGAGGTGGTGGTGGAGGAGGTGGTGGTGGAAGAGGTGGAGGAGGTGGAGGTGGTGGAAGAGGTGGTGGTGGAGGAGGTGGTGGAAGAGGTGGTGGTGGAGGAGGTGGTGGAAGAGGTGGAGGAGGTGGTGGTGGAAGAGGTGGTGGAAGAGGTGGTGGTGGAAGAGGTGGAGGAAGAGGTGGTGGTGGAAGAGGTGGAGGAGGTGGAGGTGGTGGAAGAGGTGGTGGAAGAGGTGGAGGAGGTGGAGGTGGTGGAAGAGGTGGTGGAAGAGGTGGTGGTGGTGGAGGAGGTGGTGGAGGTGGTGAGGAGGTGGTGGAAGAGGTGGTGGTGGTAGAGGTGGAGGAGGTGGTGGGGTTGCAGGTGGTGGAAGAGGTGGAGGAGATGGTAGAGGTGGAGGAGGTGGTAGAGGTGGAGGAGGTGGTAGAGGTGGAGGAGGTGGTGGAGGTGGTAGAGTGGTGGAGGAGGTGGTAGAGGTGGAGGAGGTGGTAGAGGTGGAGGAGGTGGTGGGGTTGGAGGTGGTGGAGAAGGTAGAGTGGTGGAGGAGGTGGTAGAGGTGGAGGAGGTGGTAGAGGTGGAGGAGGTGGTGGAGGTGGAGGAGGTGGTAGAGGTGGAGGAGGTGGTGGAGAAGGTAGAGTGGTGGAGGAGGTGGTAGAGGTGGAGGAGGTGGTGGGGTTGGAGGTGGTGGAGAAGGTAGAGTGGTGGAAGAGGAGGTGGCGGTTATTTTTAAAGGCCAAACATCTGAGTTGTAAAGTGAACCTGTACGACTCCACTAACGAATGCACCTTTTCCATCCTGTTGTTCTGCTCCTCTGAGCACCGCTGCATTAGAACTGCTCAGTTGAGTGCTTCTAAATGGCTGTAATGGGGGAAACTTCTGTCTCTTTTGTCTCTGTGGATTCACTGAAAGCTCTTATCTGAAAGATGCCATGGAAATGTTTTATCCATACACTTCAAACTGCAGTATCAGGAGGTGTTTTTAAATGATAGTGATCTTCAGTTCATTTTGCGTGTGTGTGTGTGTGTGTGTGTGTGTGTGTGTGTGTGTGTGTGTGTGTGCGTGTGCGTGTGCGCGTGTGTGTGTGTGTGTGTGTGTGTGTGTGAGAGAGGTAGATAGCTCAGGGAGCGAGAGATAGAGAGAGAGTGACGGAGAGAGAGAGAGTGACAGAGAGAGAGAGGTAGAGAGCTCAGGGAACAAGAGAGATGGAGAGAGAGACACAGAGAGAGAGAGAAAGCGGTAGAGAGCTCAGGGAACAAGAGAGATGGAGCGATTGAGAGAGAGAGAGAGAGAGAGACACCATCCTGCTGTTAATGACAGAGGCAGCTGCAGGCAGCAGGAGCGGCAGAGTTAAATGGAGCCTCTGTGCTCAGACCCATCTGGAAGCATCGGCTCCCAAATGAAGTTGTAGAATACCATCCCATTGATAATAAAGCTAATTTTTATGGCTCTGACAAGTATGTAATTATGTTCAGCGGTGCTTTTCAGGTTTTATCACACTCAATAAACCACACTGGCAATTTCCCGTCCCCCATTTGACATATTTACACGGATCCATCCGATTGGAGGAATTAGTTAGCGGCGAGAGCTGTGATGGATACACACTAGTGATCTGTGACGTTTACCGCTCATCTGTTAACTAGCTACCCCCCCACCCTGTCATCTGTTCTCTATATCTCTCTATAACTCTCTCTCTCTTTCTATCTTTTCCTTTTTTCTGTCTTTTATCTAAGTATTTTCCTCTGTCTGTCTCATCTGTTAACCGCTGCTGTGAGTGCCTCTGTGCTGTCTCTTCCTTTCTGTCATTCTTCAACGCTAACTAACTGTCTCTTATTTTGGATCAACGTTCTGTTGCTAGAAAACTGTGATTCTGCACATTTCTCAGGATGTTTGCACATTCCCTGTCAGGTCGGTAAATGTGAGATTTTTTAAGCCAATTATCTGTTAATGAGGCTCTAACACAGAACACTCTTGATGGTTTATGTCCTAATCTGATCTGCACATCTCTTTATGCATGACCCCTGCCCCCTGTAAACCTCACTGTTTATAAACCTAACCCTTACCTTAACCCCTGACCTTAACCGCACTATTTATAAACCTAACCCTTACCTTAACCCCTGACCTTAACCGCACTATTTATAAACCTAACCCTTACCTTAACCCCTGACCTTAACCGCACTATTTATAAACCTAACCCTTACCTTAACCCCTGACCTTAACGTCTCTGTTTATAAACGTAACCCTTACCTTGACCCCTAACCTCACTGTTTATAAACCTAACCCTTACCTTGACCCCTGACCTTAACCTCACTGGTGATGTTACGTCTAACCCTGACCTAAAACAGAGGTCTCTCACTGAAACACATTAAACATCTGTTTAAATTATTCATCAGAAACAAATGTTGTTTTTTTATTTTTTTTTATACATGATATGAAAGTACAGGTTCATACCGTCAATAAGCACATTGCTTGTACAAATTGGGCCGATACTTTTCAATCTATGTCTTATTAACAAAGATGATAACACAATAGCCCGTTTTGAGCTACAGAGCTTCAAAGGGTTGGTGGCTGTTCTCTTAAATACATATTCTCTGTACAGCCGTGACTAGATAATAATAGTTAACTAGTATACAGCTCAGACACTAGGGCGACAGTCTTAACAGAACTACAAACACCCACTGGCCTTGGCCACCTAACCCCTCCCCACCTAACACCTTCTCCCTGTGAGCTGCAGTGAGCAGAGAGCTTTGTTATTATGATGTGATGATGTGAGAGACAGTTTACAGTTTAACTTTCAGTTAAATCCCCACACACTATGAATTGAAAATGGGGGACCCTGATGTAAACAAGATGAAAGTATTTTTCTGGTCTGCATCCCCTTAACAATTGTGTGTATTGGGCGCCCTCGTGGCGCATACCATAGTGCCTCGCGCACCTACGCGGCCGACCCGGGTTCGATCCCAGCACCCGACGTTATTTGTCGCATGTCCTCCCCACCTCTCCTCCCGTTCGCCCTCTCCTCTGTCGGTCCTGCGTGACCAAGAGAAAAAAAAAGCTGTAAAAAAAAAAAAAAATTGTGTGTATTGAGCCGTACTGTATTGTACCCATTCTGCAATCTGTTAATAAAGTTTTCAATCAATCAATCAATCAATCAATCAATCAATCAATCAATCAATCAATCAAACACAGGGTTTCCATTATAGGAAGGAGAGGAACAGAGGCTTTTGTATCACACAATTTTTTATTAATTTTTTTACTCACACTGTAAGTTATAGCACTTTTTTGGTAGCTTATTAGTGGTGATCACCTCCTGAAGTTATGGAGTGCTTTTGTTAAAAAAAAAATCTGGAGTTTTCGCAAAATAAGTGTCCTGCCATATTTTGCTCCCCTTTGCAAGGTTTGCCCGTAGGTCGGGTTGTGGGGGTACTAGAGGCATGATCATGACCAATTTTGACGGAGAGATACAATTGAACACAAACGGTTCCAAAGATATGAATGTTTCTCTGCATATTTTCACACCGCCAACAAATAGAATAGAATAGGATAGAAATACTTTAATCATCCCGAGGGACATTTTGGCAAGTAGTCTACTGGGTCCGTTGTCACAGAATGGATTTGGTAGCTGTCATTTCTGCGCATCTCGGACCCCGACACAGAATACCGAACTTAGCCTATCAAACCTTAGTACTTAGCCACTCCCCTGCGACACAACTGTAGTTCTTTAAACAGCAGGGAAATTATACCAGCCACACCATCTAACAATAATTAACATATTTACAAGTCATATTACGTTTTGCAAATAAGGAGACATATAAAGAACATTTCCAAAGCACTCAAAATTCCCAATATCTCCATTTCAACCTATTTCTGAATTGCGCAACATTTTGGGGTTTTCTGAAGCATCGTGAGCTCCTTAACAAGGTAGCCTGTGTGGCCGCGCCGCGTCACAAATGTGCACTCGTCATCATGCCATAGACAGCCATGCAGGAGGTAATCAAGAGGATCCTGGTGTGGATGTGGTGTGTTCTACCAACCTGACAGGGGAATATAGATATACATCCCAGTTTCCCCACATTTACCATAATAAACACACCCTGGATACTCATTTGGCATCAAAGTATTCAGACAAATGGACCTCATTACCCACCATCATCAGATGATCTACTGTACAAATGTAACTGGTTTTAAAGGAGCACTTCACCTAGAAATGATCATTTGTATATAAATGCATCATGTTTGGGTGAAGTGCTCCTTTAAAGCCAGTGTGAAGCTCTAGCTTAAGAACATTAACTCATGTCATCACTATGAATTCCCTCATTGCTCATGTCTACTATTTATTTGCACTAGCACTATTGCACTTGGGACATTGATGTTATATTATTATTATTATTGAGGACATTGGGACAAAATGGGCCTCATTCAACAATACTCTCTTATTATTTTTCTTATTATTCTTGCTTACCTGTCTGTTAAGAGAACAATAAGAAAAGCCACCGCCACATTCATCAAGCCGTTCTTAAAGTCCAAATCTGTGCATACCCAGGAGATTTGAATGGTGGGGGGGGGGGGGGGGGACTGTACATTGGAGGTGGTTGGGTGGGTGGGGTGGGGTGGGGGGGGGGATGGGTAGGCGGGGTGGCGGTAGCCGTACATTGGATTATCGACGAAACCTTACTTGGTCCAAGAAGAGGGTTTCGTGTATTACTGGGTTTAAGTCAGTTGTTTATTTATTCATGTTTTACTGTTTGCATACGAGGTGGTCCACAAATGTTCTTGATAACAATCTAGTGGTCCGCGTAAAACAGAAGTTTGGGAACCACTGATATAGACAATCTCTAAATATGCGTTCTATGCTACGTATACAGTACTGCATATCTGTATGTCATGTCATAAATGTCATGCTGTATATCTGTATGTTGTGTATGTCATAAATGTCATTATGAATTGAAAATGGGGAACTCTGATGTAAACAAGACGAAAGTCTTTCTCTGGTCTGCATCCCCTTAACAATTGTGTGTATTGAGCTGTACTGTATTGTACCCATTCTGCAATCTGTTAATAAAATCTTCAATCAATGGCCTGGGCGGCCAGAGCATAACTGTTCTAACAGTAATATATAATCCATTTCAGACAGAACGCACGCAATAAGTTATAATAATAATAATTATTATTATTATTGAAAAGTTCTGTATTTTTAAAGTCGTATTTGGGGGCAATTAACCAATGGTATGCTTTTTTATTTTATTTTTATTTTGGGTAAGAGTTTCTTATTTCGGTAAGAGTGCTCTCGACCACTCTTATAATTTGTTCTTGCTTGAGAAAAAAGCAACAATAAGAAAACTTTGCTGAATCCCAGGTAAGAACAAAGTAAGAGGAAATGCTAGTTAAGAACAAAATCTGTTCTTATATCGCTTCATGCATGAGGCCCATTAATATTATATTATTACTACTGACATTATTATTTTGCACATGCTATATTCAGTATGTTTGTATGCCAGTGGTGATGCTCCAAACTCAATTTTGTTGTACCAACAATGACAATAAAGATTCTATTCTATTCTATTGTATTGAATTGTACCTTTGTGCCGTATTGTATTGTATTGTTTTCCTCTGTATTGTAGCTGACAGTGTTGCAGTTTTCAACTGTGCATGGTCCCTGTTAAATAAATAATACAACAGTACAATAAACTAAAGTAAACTCATAATCAGGACAACTGACTGGGCCCAGAGACCCAAGTTCACCAGTCTCTTCCATTATTCCATCACCAAGATAACACACATTCTAGTTGCCAGCTTCAAGGTAGAACCTGTAATGCCGCCAGACAGTGACCTGCAGCAACAGTCTGGGTATTATACTTTGTTAAGATGTCTTTTGTCTTAGTCTGATGTGTGGATTGGAGTTAAGTGGAGATAAGGGGGGGGGGGGTTGCTACTGCTGACCACACCTCAGGCTCTGCCAGGAGAGGCCTGAAGAAATACACAGTTACTATACAGTTTATATATGTATATATAATGACAATAATAATAATAATAATAAATAACTAATAGTAAAATAAAGACTCTCTTTCTCTCTTTCTCTAATTCTCTCTCTCTCTCTCTCTCTCTCTCTCTCTCTTTCCTCTCTCTCTCTCTCTCTCTCTCTCTCTCTCTCTCTCTCTCTCTCTCTCTCTCTCTCCTCTCTCTCCAGGAGAGAAGTCGTTTCTGTGTGACCTGTGTGGTTTTGCAGGCGGCACAAGACACGCCCTCACTAAACACAGACGGCAACACACAGGTAAGAAACACGCACACATGCAAGTACACGCATACACACACACAGGAAAATAGCTCTCAACACAGACACCAACAAATAGGTAAGCAGAGCACACATGTACACACACAATCACACACAAAAGAATAGGTTTGAACACAGATGCCAACAGACAGATAAGCAACACACACACATACTGTACACGTACAAGAACAGTAATTTATTTATTATTATTTCACATGTGTTATACATGTGTTCGTACTTATCATATGCACACAGACTTGCAGGTGCCATATTTGTGGACCTTCATAATCTCTCGACACTGATTGACAATTTGTGATATGCATAGCCATAATATCCTTACACTGTCACTAAAACACACACACACACACACACACACACACACACACACACACACACACACACACACACACACACACACACACACACACACACACACACACACACACACGTCAGTATGAGGCGCCGGTGTCATTCACAGACATGTGTAGCGGTATGGATGACTGAATGTGAGACTTTTAATTCCCGTTATCATGTCACCATGTCATGCTGATGCATTTTCCTGTCAATAACGAGAGCTTTTTGGAACTCGTGGGGAAGAGGAACAAACACACTGTCCTTAACGCTCTCTGGCCCACGGAGCAAGAGGCCCGCTATAAATATTAATTTAGCTTTTCATAATTCATTTTGTTTGCCGTTCAATTTCTGTCCCCTGTTTGCCCAAACTGCCAATTTCCTGTCCTCTTGTCCTCTGCTGACAAGTGTCAATTCCATTGATTAGCTACGTGTCCTGTTGTCATCCAGCTGCCCGCAGATGTCCTGTCCTCTCTCAGCGTTTGTACTGCAGGTCTGCCTGGGTTTTTAAACTGACACATGTGAGACATGCTTGTGTGTCGGGGGAGGACCAAGCATTAGTGCAGCACCAGAGGTTCTGGATACTTATGTGTATATAATATATATATATTGAATACCAATTTTTATACGTTTTCCCACCAAATTGTTCGATAAACTACAGAAAATGTCTTAGCAGCATCTCTACACCTTTACCCTCATTGAGAATTCAAAGATCTATCAATATGCAAATTTCCAACAAGGACATATTTATATTTACCAGGAAATCCAACTCTGCGGCTTATATTCTTCCAAGACATTTCTGCTTTAGTAAACCATATACAGTATTGAGTGAAATATACATGACTAAATGTAAATGTATACAATATTGAGACCAGGAAACAATAGAGAGAGGATGACATTCAACAGAGGTTTGAACCCGAGACATTGAAAGTACATTGTCTATACCTTAACGCACATGGTGTATACCTTAAAGTACATGTTATATATACCTTAGCTCTTCAGACATAATCACAGCCCCGATATTAACAGTAGCTTCAATCTCTGCCCACATTTCAACAACATTGCCGTTATTAGCAGTAACGTTAGCTACCAAACACCAGAGCTAACATCAGAGCTCACTCTAGGTGCTGTTAATCAAAGACTATCTTTGATGAACGTTGACTAATGTTAGCCGTAGCATTCGGTAGTTGACATAGAAGCTCTAATGTTTGGTTGCAAATGTTGGTGCTAATGCTCGCTAACAGCAAAAGATGCATTACGTTGTGGGATAGAGAGATCAAAACAGCAGTCAAACTATATTTTCAGCACTACGTTTGTTTAGCAATGATTTTAAGTGTTATTAGCGAAATATGAGCTTATAAAAAATGTCTGCGCATTGCACCGGAAAACGGATGATTTAGACAGTAGAACAGGAAGGACTCATGAAATCGTTGTAGTCCAGAGAAAGAGGAGACCCAGGGCTTTCGATGTCTAAATGTCATACAACTACACACCAGCCGACGACAAATAATTTTTTCTTACAAGCATTGACTGAAATATTGTGTTTATATTACACGGGTTGAACAAACCTCAACATCATTGCCACATTATTTCTTTACTTTTCTGTGAACGTCTAGGAAAAAAACGTGTCTCAATCCGGTGATTTTTGATGCAGCTATCGCCATTATACAAAAGTAACTCTACTTATTTAATTCACGGTCTTTGCTGCCTCACTTGACCATATGAAGCCATTTATAGGCCTGGGCCCTCATTTATCAATAATGCGTAGAAAGTGTTCTATTTTCGGTCCTACGCACGGAAATTAAAATGTCTCTATGCACAGAAAAATCTGGATTTATCAAACGTGCGTACACAGGTCGTACACATGCTGTTGATAAATACCAATTGTTCTTACTATCTATACTCGTGCACGATTCTAAGTATTTGCATACAGAACCGCCCCTAATTAACCATATATGGTAATTAAACACCCCATGGGAACATGCCTGTTTGTGGAATGTGGAATAATGGCTAAGCGAACTAATATAAGAAACTTCACGAGCGAGATTGATCACGGAGGTCATCTAACCAACAAATTGAAGGTATACACATTTTGTTGTGAACAATCTTATTTGGAAACATGACACACAAAATAATAGTATTTAGCTTTTTATTTTTAACTATATTTAATCGTATGATTTTAACCTCTTAACACATCCTGCGCCAATAATGAGTTACGCCGTTTTTGCCCTCCATGCGTTGAATGCCAAGAACGACATACGCCGTTTTTGGCATCAATATTAAATTTTTTTGCCATGGCATTCATAATTCAACCAGCCAACCTCCGGACTGCAGTGGGACCCTGTATGAGATTGCAACGCCTCAATACCGCCGCCTGGTGGATGGTTGGGCGAGTTACACTCTCGCCAAAACCGGAAGTGCCGATCGGTGCGTCGAGGAAATCCCTCCAGCAGTGATATCTTGTTACGTGGCTCCAGACAAACACTATAGTGCATTTGGATTGCTTTCTAAACTTAATAATCTATATGATTTCGGCGTTTATTGCGCCATACAAACCGGAAATGGATCTAGGAGATCGGCGTCAAATAATTGGGATCTTTTTCCTCCAGTCTCATCGGCGAACGGTAAGAGGACAGTAACGTTATTTTCAGCCCGATTGTTTATTCATTTCACTGCAAACCATCTGATCAATATATCAACCCATACTAAATAAAGCCATTATTGACGAACAAGGAATTATAAATGACCCCCCCCCCCCCCCTTTCCTTCACGCATGATGAAGCATAATGTATACCGATCATATACATTTGATTTTTTTTATATAGCATGTATAGGAAAGAAACGACAATCGATAATCTATCATATGCTTCAGGGCCTATAACTACTGTTTTTGGAATTACAGCAGAAAAGATTAAAAACATACTTATATTCTCGACGCTATTAACAATGTATGAATGAAAAAATATAACATTCCCACATCCTGAACGATAGATAATCGATGTTGAATGGGCCATAGTAATGTCAATATAGCAATAAAATTTAAAAAGTTATAGCCCTGCAAAGAAGGTAAACATCTCCATAGGCTTTCAACGGTGGCAGACTGGGTACTTTGATGGGCACAACCCCCGGCGCCCAATGTGTTATCAGGGACCCAGAAAAGTGGAAATAATTTGACTTGAACTTGAGGACTGCATACCTTTTTTGCAAAGCTTAGCTTTATACTTATAGCAGCCTGGTCTCTTTTGAAAGATAACATTCTGAAGTTACTAATGCAAAAAAGGAAAATCACTCTTAGTGCTAATGAAATAGAGTAACAGAGGTCTGAACATGAGTTGAACTTGAACTTGTATACAAAAATGTTTCTGTAGCGGTTGCAATATTAAAAAATATATATATATTAAAAAAAAAAAGTATACGCTGGAAAACACTGCGGTTCCATAGCCTGAAGTCTTATGTAGTACAGCTCCAAATTTTCGTACACGGTTTACGCACATAATTATCTGCGTACACAGCATTGATAAATGAGGGCCCTAGTATTTTATATTCTACAATTTATTTATATTTTATATTGTATGTGTCCAGATGGCAAAATTCAGTACTCTATCTACAAACACCCCTGTAAATTATCTGCCCATTGTTCATGTACAATGAACATGTACTTTTAGGTGAATTTTCTGAAAATATGGCTAGGGCTCAACACTTTCAGTGCCAATCACGTAATATTACGCGTTTGCTCGCCAACCGCTGAGCGCCAAAAACGTAATATTACGTTTTTAGATCGTTTTAGATCGTTTTTTCGATTTTAATATCCTATACACTCACGGACCTCTGTGTTACCATTGGAACTCATTCTGAGACCTCGAGAGTGGCAGTATCGCCTACCCTTTGAAACCTTATTTCACACTGTGTGTTACATTTTATATGATCCGGGCGGAGAATTTGTACCCGGGCAAGTTAAACGGTTCATTCGAGCAACTTGGAACGCGTTTAGCACACTTAATGCATATTTTGTGCCATTTCATGTCAGGGACCCGATGGACATCAATACTGGAAATCGCGATCAGACAATTGGAATATTCATTTTGGGATACCTCCTAGTAAAGGTAAGGACTATATGACATCAATCCTACTTTGATCCAACAATGATTTCACATTGATCGCAACGATCAACGTATGTAGTATTCAAAACGTATGCCTTTGCTGACGATCAGAGCATCAAAAAACATATTACCTATTATATACCTTGGAAATAGTAACGTGTCCAGACGAGCAACGCGAACGACTTTAGCTAAATTCACATAGCGCTCCATAATGCAGCTTCCAGGAATTAGCCCGGATCACTCTGAAGCTATACAATATTCACCACGGGATAACACGCGAACGTATACATGTTGGACGAGAGATAGTGACTGTCAAATTAGCCATAGTAAATCAAATCAAATCAAATTTATTTATAAGGCCCAACAACACACGTTAATGTCCCCATGGGCCGTACAGATCTTCTTTAAACAAGTCAAGAAGAAAACATAACAATAAGTCAAGAACAGAACAAGAACACCATAAGGTGCAAACATTTTTAGATGAATGCAAATAAATGAAAGAATGCAAGCACTCCCAGACATACCCCACGCGAAGGTAAGGAAAAACTCACTAAAAACTAACAATAGGGAAAAAAGCTCCACAGGCAGTGTGGAGGAGAGAAACCTTAGAAGGGCCATTCAAGGGGGGATCTCCCTTCTTAGATGTTGGTGATAGTAGTGTTGCAGACGGACAGTTGGTAAGCATGCACTCATGTGTGTAGTGGAACACAGATGAGTGCATGCAATAGCAACTGTACATTTTGAAAAATTAAAGATAGAGCTAATAGCAATAGCAACTGAACATTTTGAAAGATTAAAGATAGAGCTGATAGCGAATCTATTTGAGGCACAGGGGCGGCGCAAAGAGGGTCACGTCCTCCCCGTCTTAGTCAAGGGACATTTAACACTCCGGTCGTTGCTCAGGGACAGCCGGAGACAGGGAGATAGGGGGCGGCGCAGAGAGGGTCGCGAACTCCCCGACATCATCGACATATATGTGAATGGAGTAGATATATGAAGTAGGCGTATTATGTGAATAGAATAGAAGTACTTAACCCAAAGGCGGTTAGGTGGCCGAGCAGAGATTGCGTTCGTCACCAGCCCCGGAGCTGTGAGCTGGATTCGCCTGTTCGAATCCAGCTCACAGCTCCGGGGTTGTCACCAGCTTGGCTGGCCGTCTGCACTAATACAATTGGCTGTATTAGAGGGTGGGAGAAGCTGGCGGGGTGGGTCCGGGTCGTTGTAAACAGCGACTCCTACAGTTCGGTCGGGGCGCCTGCTAAGCGCGGATAGGACTCGAGGGGGATAGTGTGGTCCTCCCACACGCTACGCCCTCTCGATGAGAATCCACGCTGCCAGGTGAAAAGAAGCGGTGATTGGCTGGACGTGTGTCGGAGGAAGCACGTGGTAGCCTCCACTCTCCCAGATGATCTGACTGTGGGGGGTAAGTGCGCAGCGACCAGGAAGGGACTGGGAATTGGCATACGACTAACATTGGGATGGGAGAAAATCGGAGGAAAATGGAGGGGGAAAAAGACAAAAAAAAAAAAAAAAAGTACTTAACCCAGCAATGAAACCGCATTGACTGTTAATCTGTTAACAGTCTGTTAATACTGTTAATCAGTTGACAGGACCACGGACAGACGGCGGTGAATAACTGATCCAAGGCCTCGGAGGTGCATGTAGAGCAGTCACTACAATCTTGGCCAAGACCCCGAGGCATCCATCACCTTAGTCAGCGCCAGGAGACGGGCACTCAGAGAGAAGGGGGAGGGGGGGGGTCTCCATAGCTATAGAATATAGATATAGCTCTGCAAACATCGTGACGCACAGTGAAAATGCCTATCTTTTAGCGTGGCCCATTGACTACAGGATGAGGATAATAGCTGGCGCTGAATGAGTTAACAGGTTGTGATGTCATTCTCGTACCGGTACCGGACCGATTGGGCTTAAGAGGTTAAAGGTGCTATAGATCTATTTTATGTAGACTAATCATAAAGAAATTGCATTGCTTTTCCTCCCCACAAAAATATTGATTAATGAATGTATCATTTAATCTTGTGGGTTCTAAATGAATGTTATTGTTTACATGTATCCCCTCCCTACTTCCCCATGTAGAATGCATCTGATTGGATGAATGGCATGCTGGTGCTCGAGTGTGACATCTAGTGGCTGTATGTTATTTATAGCACCTTTTAAACAAAAGATACAATTGTATTTTTCTCTTTGTATCCACATCACCCTGACCTGATTGCCCTCTCTCTCTCTCTCTCTCTCTCTCTCTCTCTCTCTCTCTCTCTCTCTCTCTCTCTCTCTCTCTCCCCCTCCTCCCCCTCCTCCCCCACAGGAGAGAGACCGTTTAAATGTCCCCTCTGCAGCTTCGCCTCCACCACGCAGTCTCACCTGTCCCGCCACAAGCGCGTGCACACGGGGGAGAAACCCTACCGCTGTCCCTGGTGCGAATACAGGTACTGGCTCATTGAGCGACCCACGCTTGGCAGGGCTGATGGCCGCCGCGATGGCGCTGATGATCGGGGGGTTGATGGGAGAGTCTGATAGGGGGTGGGTATATTAACACGTGTGTGTGTGTGTGTCTGTGATAGGGAGATGGCAGGTGGAATCACGGGGTGGTTTGGGGAAGGGTGTGTGTGGGGAGCTGTTAATGCTAGAGACATGTGGTGTGTGTGCGTGTGTCAGGTGTGTGTGTGTGGTGGGGGGTGGCAGACAGGTCTAATCTCCACAGCAAGGCTTCGTCTCATCACTCTGCCATCATCATCACACACACACACACACACACACACACACACACACACACACACACACACACACACACACACACACACACACACACACACACAGCATCACTGTCCCTGTCAGGTCCCTGTCATTAAAACACCATCACACCACATCAGTAATTACACAGGAAATTGTCGGTGAAATTGAAAAAGTTTTGGCTGGCGTTGCACATCTCCATCTCCTCTCTCTCTCTCTCTCTCTCTCTCCATCTCTCTCCCTCTCTCTCTCCCCTCATCTCTCTCTTCCTCAGGTGTGGCGGAGGAGTGTGAATGATCTAAAAGCCATCATTGGTTTTAGATGTAGTGTTCATTTGTCCTCTCTCTGTGAACAAGTCATTGCTGCTGCTCCTCTCCACACCTGCTGGCATTGTCTCTGGAGCCGCTCTCCATTACTCTCATACATGCCGTCTGGCCCGGAAAAAATAATGCAAGCATGGCGAGGAGTCATCGTTTTAGTCAGGCTATTGATTATCAGAGGAGGGTATCACCTTGTGCTAATGTGCTTTAAGTTCTTCCTCCTTCAAGGGAGCTTTGAGGTCCTCCTGAAAAGCTACAGCTATACCGCCTGGGTTTCCTATAGACCTTGGATTCCCAGAGGGGATTCATAAAGGAACACTTGACTTGACTTGAATTGGAATTGACCCATCTCAAGCCCCGCCCCTTTTTCTTTGTTTTGTCCAAGTGAAGGCAGCGCTTGAGATAGGTCACTTGCGTTGCTAGGGAACAGACTGGGTATCCAGTTCATTTACTTTTCTGAGCAAACACTGAACTTGGGTCCATTCAGACTGTTTTTATTGTCATGTTTAAAAAGGCCTTATTGATACGGTGCTCTAAAGGAATGCTCATTTGACCCACTGTAAGAAGCCTCTGATCTGTCTGGACCGGCAGACATCTTAATCCATCCAGAAAGCACTTGCATCTGTGTGTGTTTTTCTTTTTCTTTTTAAGAATCAAGAATTATTAGCGTTTGTTAGCAGTGCCGGTGGAAGTCAATGTGGACGTATGAAGACAGATTTTCTCTTTTTCTTCTCACTCCTGTGAGTTTCTTTAGACATGGTTTGGGCCCTTATCGACTTACACTAACATTGCAAATAAATTCTAACTTTCCTTTCTGATATCTCAAATACCAAACACACGTGCAGGTATTCTGTCTATGGACCGGAATGACTGATTTGCACCTCCAGAAATATATGGAATATCCCTTTAAAATTCCCAGCTTTATCGCCAGGCCAACCGGCACCAGAACAGGCCAGTTGTTCCGCGACCCCATTGTTCCACCGCTGATACCGAAATGATCGCTACAGATCGTGGCAAATGAAACGGCAAATTAGAAGCCCCAATTAACATTTTTGGTGGCCCCGGGGGTTCCATGGGGTCGGGAGGGGAAGCGGAGCGGGGGAGGCGGGGTTAGGGGAGAGGAGAGAACCCCGCTGGCTTACTAATGTGAGGATGAGGAATTGAACGTGCGGCCTCAGACGGTCATGAGGGGCCTAGCCTTAACCCTACTTTAACACAGTGAATACATGTTTAAAACCCCCAGGTCTCCAGTGGCTCCACAGAGATAAGCAGCTACTAGACACCGTTAGCTTGTCTGACCTTTTACATCTAGGCTCAGGAAACACCCTATGAAATAAATATGACCGCGTGGGCCAGTTATTTAGCCCGGGGAACTCCAGTGAAGCCGCGCGGCCCATCGGTGACGTCTAATTGTGGAAATAACCCCCGCCCCCCGCCCCCACATTCAGATAATAAGTCCAAATTCTCCAACATTTCCATATGCATATGAAAGAGATGTAGTTACTAAGTATGACACATATGGACAATGCTATCTCCCATCTAGGCTGCTCCTCAAAAGTTATGTAAATGGAGAGAGAGAGAGAGAGAGAGAGAGAGAGAGGGGTGAATGATGTATGGAAGGAATGCCTCTCATCTATAATTCAGACAGAGAGAGGAGTAATAGAAGGGATAATTATATATGGAGTAGTGGTAAATATTGTAATGATATTGCACTGGGAGTCCTGGGCTGTCAATTAACCGAGACTATTTTACTATCCTCCCCCAGTTTATGCAGAGCGACCAAAACGTCCCCTCTCTGTGCGCGGAGACGCTTCCTGTTGTGGCCAGCGAGGAGCCTCTCATTAAGAGCCGCCGTGGCTTCCTAAACGCTCTAATTGATATCTAGCCTCTGCACCGCAGCTTATCATCCCTCCTTCAAATAGAGTTATTATTTATCGAATGCTTATACCCCGCTCACGCCTCAATCTACCTGCACGAAAAAAAAAAGGGAGCCGTTCCGATTCGGAGGCTGCGGCTTTTGAGGAGAGACGCGAGCGCGGCGTCAATGTCGCGAGGCCGGCGACCTTGCGGAAGAGAAGGGCGGGGAGAGAGCGAGGGAGAAGGGAGGGGAGCGGTAATGATGATGACGACCAGGGGCCTCCTCAGCACTTCCAGATACCAGCCCCCTTCCCCCCACGACTCTTAACATGCACGCACAAAAGACACACATTTAAATCTCCCTAACGAAGCGCCTCTCAATTACACCTCTCCTATTTTCCATATACGCTCGTCAGGAGCAGGAATATGGAAATGGAGTGAAAATGAAGAGAAAGAGAGAGAGAGAGAGGACACGGCGATGTATCGGCGTCAGGGCGGCTGATTCCCGGGTGAGTGCGGTGGACGGGGGAGGAAGTTGAAACGGCATTGGACTAATTAATAGGATGTATACGGTGGGCTTTTCACTAGCTGTGACACCTGCTGGCTCCTAAACGCGCGTTGTGTTGTTTTAATATGACAATTACTCCATTACCATATCTGAGAGATGGCGTGGCCCCCCAGGAATCCACCCTCGCTCTGCTCACAACCTTTCAGCGCCGCTTCAAATTCATCTATTTATGCCACTACTCCCCGCATAAGAAATCACTTCATTTAGTATTGAATGTATCTTTTATATATATATATATATATATATATATATATATATATATATATATATATATATATATATATGTTAATTCATATTATTCCTGAGTTTAAATACTTAACTTCCACAATAAAAAAAAAGTTTCTAAAACAGCTGCAGTGTGGCGAGTTGCGTCTGCCTACCTGTTATCATTAACACAATGCTAGGTGCTATGAGCCAGTTAAAGGCGTGATTAATAGGGCTGTCCCCAATACCTTTTAGGCTTCAAAGCTTCAATACCAATTATCATTGAATATTCAAAGCTTCACGACAGGGGTGTGTGGGAGGAGGGTGTTATGTACTTTCTTCAAACTTGCTGTTATTATTAATTATTATTTCTTCATCACATGCCATCATTAGGCTTTATTATTGTAATTATTATGCTATTGAGAGACAACGGTGAAATCTGTCTTCAAGGTTTTTCCTCTAAATTGAGATTTAATTGGCTACAAAATGTGCAATAATACAATAAAATTAATGACAGCCTTAGTCTATAAAACTAAACTGATCATAGACATAATGAAAAAGAAATGACCTGTGCAGCTTATACCAAGAAATAACATGTATTTGTTGACAGCGGTAAATAAATTGGCTTATACGCAAACAGAATAGCCTCTTTATACAGAACTAATCAAAGTGAAATCAGTTGCTCATGAAAGGAAAAAATAAACAAGGCTTTTGTCAGTGTTTAGACCTTTACATGAAATCTTATATAATTAACAGAATTGATTCTGTTGCCTTAGGATTAACATGAACTAAATTAAAGTAATTTGAGGCTTAATAAAAGCACAATAAATACACGTGAAAAAAGCAGGAAATAAAATTGTGCCTTCACTTTAAGTGTAAATTGATCAAACTAAATAAACAACCATATCCAATCAAAGCAAAAACATGAATTACAGCCTAACGAAAATAGCTTCTTCTAAGCCTCAATACTAACTAACGTACCTGGAGCTTTGAGTGATTTTGAGTGATTTTGAGGCTCAACCTGCTTCAGGTTGTGAGACAGAAAGACCAACATGTCCGCATTCTTTGGCGACAGTTTCTCCTTATGCTCACAATAAAGACAGCTTTTTAAATTATGCACCCAGAAGGGTTTGAAGTGGCAGGGATGCAAAGCAATCGTGTGGCTACAGTCTTTGACACATCTTTTAAAGGTCCCTTCCACTAAAAACACATGGGTTTTCCTTCTACAGTTAACTCATGACGTTGACTGTACAGATTGTTATTTGTGCAGAACTTGTCACCAGAGCCTTTTCTTCCACTGGAGGGGGGGGGGGGGGCTTCTCTGCACACGCAAGCTATTACCCTGCTGTCCATGCTGTCATCCAGGAAATGCTAACTGCTAACGTGAAATTCGAACGAGAAACTTGTTTTAACCAGATTGTGTAGCTGAGGAGCGAACCGTTTAGGTGGAAAAAGAGAAAGTGAACCAGCTTGGAGGAAGACGTGAGGGAGAAGGGGGTGGCGCTTCATAGATCCTTACATTCTCACTGAGGGCAAAAGGTGTCTGGATGCTGCTAAGACATTTACAGTTTATTGAACATGTTTGGTTGACGACAAAGCCCATTCCAGATAACAGAAAGAGAGTCATAACTGATGCTGTAGTCTCATTCATGGCTCAAGATAAGAGGCTGTCAGTATAGTGAAAGGGGAGGAATTTCAACGGTTAATGAAAACACTGGAGCCAAGGTAGCCCGCACTCTGCCTAAGCCAGATAGCACTTGTGCGTGGACCGTGAGAAGGAAAGGTCATTATGTTACTGTGTACTGGCACCAAAGGCTGGCACTTAGCGGAGCACAGAGCGCTGGTATTCTGATATGATGACCCTTCCTTTTTTTTTCTTTTTTTTTTGTATTCTTTTTTTAAACAAACATATAAACAAACATGACAACACACGATAAGATATACAAGCATTAATTAACAGTGCACATCCAATGAAATCACCAATTAGTTAAATGTCTTATACAGGATATACCCCTAATACCTGCTATCTATTACCCTACACACATGCTCTAGCTCGTACCCCCCCCCCCCCCCCCCCCTCCCGGACCCCCCATTGGATATCCATCCATTATCCCTCGCTCCTAACCAGACACTACCATTATATGCTAGCTTTTATTCTCTCCGCCCCTTCTAACCACATTGTCATTTTGGATTCATTGAGACCCCAAATTCTTGCTGTAGATATTTCTTGATAAATCACATCGAGATATGTAATAATCCAGACCTTCCGGCACATTTTTTCCGGTTGAAACCATCTTGATGCTATCAGCTTTTTAGCCACTGTGATACCCGATAAAACCAATCTCTTTAGCTGTGGGTGTACTGCACACTCAAAAACATCATTCAGCAGTAATACAGAGGGGTGTACAGGTATATTCAGAGTTAAGAGATTTGATAATTGCTGGGTCACTTCTTTCCAGAATATCTTAACTGGTGGGCAGTCCCAGTACATGCATAAATGTCCCCTCGTCCCCATTTGTACATAAGGAGCATTTGGAGTCTTGTTTAAGACCCATTCTGTTCAGTCTTATAGGAGTCAAGTATGCCCTGTGAATATAGTTAAGATTCATTTGTTGATGGTCCGGGTTCCTTGATGTAAATCGACCCTTCCTTCTTTTATAGTTTCATGCCTACGCAGTGTCCAGGGCCCTCATTTATCAACAATTCTTAGAAAGTGTTCTATTTTCGTACTTAAGCACAGAATTTAGAATGTGTGTACGCACAGAAATATTGGGATTTATCAACCGTGCGTACACAGGTCCTACGCTCCTCCGTGTTGATAAATACCATTTGTTCTTACCGTCAATGCTCGTGCATGATTATCCATATATGGTAATGAAACACCCCCCATGGGATGTGAAATAATGAACTAACCCGAGCGAACTCATGAGAAACTCCACGAGCGAGATTGTTCACTGAGGCGCTGTCGAACCAAGAAGACACAACCCGTGTTATGGGATAAATAAAAGGCTGGCGGACTTGTACACGGTGATGTCAGATATCAACGACTCCCTAAGACCATTGCTGCAATTCTGCCTGGACAGCTCAACATACTAATAAAGACCGTTGACCACTGTTTGGCGTTGGTGTGTCATTCTAACCATGCTGGAATATGAATGCCTTTAATCAGTTTTGTTCGATTGGCTACCGGGTTTAATATGATTTGTACTAGAGGCATACAATCTATTTTGTTATCGGTATTAGGTAGCCTATATGAATTACATATAATAGCCGCCATAGCCTACATTATGCAACAGTAACTTGCACATATATAATATATCATATCATATCATATTCCTATTATGTCTCCCAGGAATCGTGGGGCTCTGGGGAATAAAGGTTGGGAACCCCTGCTATAGCCATTATCCTTTATAATGTTATAGGCTATTTTATTTACAGTTTACTCTATCAGCCTACCCAGCATGTAATACGTTCTTTGTTAGAACTCAACTCGTTATTGTTTTGCGCATAGATTGCAGAAGTGCGGGAACGTTTTGATTTATGTTTGGAAGGCTTTGACATTGTGGGTGGAGTTTCGAAGTTATGTAAGCAGAATACAAGTCATATCACCAGGGCTTGACATTAACTTTTTGGCTCACTAGCCACTGTGGCTAGTGGTTTTCCAAAGTCACTAGCCACTCAGCATTTTCACCAGCCAAAAATCCCCACACACGCCGATCATAACCCAACAATGGTAATAATGTGATTATTAAAATGGTCATGTGAAAATGGGCTCCAGACTAACTTTTTTCACCACCGTGATGAATGAGAGACCTACTCCAATGTACAGTTTCTATGTCAAATATACACTCTTTTCTGGACACTTTTTGTATCACAAACAGTACTGTATTTGCAAATCTGGTATGTCATAAATGTATAGATGTACCAGTACTGTCTATCTGTATGTCGTGTGTGTCATATATGTTATGATGAATTGAAAATGGGGGACCCTGATGTAAACAAGATGAAAGTATTTCTCTGGTGTGCATCCCCTTAACAATTGTATGTATTGATCTGTACTGTACTGTACCTATTCTGCAATCTGTTAATAAAGTTTTCATTCAATCAATCAATCAGAGGGAGAGAGACGGAGAGAGACAGAGAGAGAGGCAGAGAGACAGAGAGAGAGACAGAGGGAGGGAGAGAGAGGGAGAGAGAGAGAGAGAGAGAGAGAGAGAGAGAGAGAGAGAGAGGAGAGAGCGAGCGCGTAGGTTTTAGGTTGAATCAATTGTTGAACAATGTCGCCGTTGGAACGTTTCATTATAAGCGTCTTGCAAGTTGCAACGCTGGTTAAGATATGAAAATACTAGCCATTACTGTAAGGATGGTTGTAGGCAGCTGTGTTCAACGAGCCCGCCAGCTTATGTGTATTGGCGACGACGCAACTCAGTGTGAAAATAACTTTGAAGAGAGGTTTCAGGTTTCACATGGCTTTTTTGTTTATTCCGTCATTCAACCAATCAGAGGCAGATCAGGGCTGGTCTTTGCATAATGAACGTGATATAGCCAATCAAAGGCAGAGATTTTTTTTTAGAATGCACATGGCCAGGGAGAAAAAGACGCTAAACACACACACATAAACACACACGCATACACACACACACATACACACAGACAGACAGACCACTAGCCTCTGTGGCGGGTAGAATGACAGAGGTACACGCCACAGGGGAATTCTACCCGCATATGGCGGGTGGGCAGGTGCCAATGTCAAGCCCTGCATATCACCCACACGATATATGCTACCTGTATCCAGAGCATGTATGCTTTTCATTCATTTAAGACACATTTATTGCAAGGGTTTTGTATACACATAAACTCAACAAATAACCTCTGTTCTCGTTGCAATGCGTTTTTAATTCTTTCTTATACAGTAGGAAGGGGGAAGAACACTATATTGTGCGTGTTCATATGACTTGTATTCTGCTTACACCTTCGGGGTTCCACTTGTTTCGTTTAACGTTATGGCAAAGCATTTTAAATATAATCAAAAACTTTCCCGTATTTCTGCGGTCTGTGCGCAAAATAATAACGAGTTGAGTTAAGCGGAGCGCAGTCAGTACACCCCGTATATTCCGATAACGCTATATATAAACCATGCTGCATTAATTCCGAGAGAAAGACCTATTATTCCAAATGCTATTTATAGGGGTTTGACCATAATTACACTACTGTTGCTATTTTACAATGAACTATAATGAATTACGGGCCATACAGAACACGCAAGTGTTGAAACTAATGCACAGAAGCTTATTTCCGCGTTGTAGTCTTCATATTCTACCACCGGGCGCCAGGTACGCATGCTCCGAGCTGTGCGTAGATATACGCACAAAGTCAAGCACAAGTTCAAATTGATAAGTCCCACACTTTGCTTAGAAATGATCGTACGCACGGGTTACGCACATATCTGTGCGTACGCACCATTGATAAATGAGGGCCCAGGAGAGGTCCTCTGTGACCCTTTTAACCTCAGCCTCACCAATATAGGGAGGTGTCCCTGCTGTCTCCTGTAGTCCAGTCTTTAGTTTAGCTGAAGTTCATAGAGGTTGTTGTCCTGGCACCAGGTCAGTGTCTTCACCTCCTCCAGAGAGGTTGTTGTCCTGGCACCAGGTGTCTTCACCTCCTCTAGAGAGGTTGTTGTCCTGGCACCAGGTCAGTGTCTTCACCTCCTCTAGAGAGGTTGTTGTCCTGGCACCAGGTCAGTGTCTTCACCTCCTCTAGAGAGGTTGTTGTCCTGGCACCAGGTCAGTGTCTTCACCTCCTCTAGAGAGGTTGTTGTCCTGGCACCAGGTCAGTGTCTTCACCTCCTCCAGAGAGGTTGTTGTCCTGGCACCAGGTCAGTGTCTTCACCTCCTCTAGAGAGGTTGTTGTCCTGGCACCAGGTCAGTGTCTTCACCTCCTCTAGAGAGGTTGTTGTCCTGGCACCAGGTCAGTGTCTTCACCTCCTCTAGAGAGGTTGTTGTCCTGGCACCAGGTCAGTGTCTTCACCTCCTCTAGAGAGGTTGTTGTCCTGGCACCAGGTGTCTTCACCTCCTCTAGAGAGGTTGTTGTCCTGGCACCAGGTCAGTGTCTTCACCTCCTCTAGAGAGGTTGTTGTCCTGGCACCAGGTCAGTGTCTTCACCTCCTCTAGAGAGGTTGTTGTCCTGGCACCAGGTTAGTGTCTTCACCTCCTCTAGAGAGGTTGTTGTCCTGGCACCAGGTCAGTGTCTTCACCTCCTCTAGAGAGGTTGTTGTCCTGGCACCAGGTCAGTGTCTTCACCTCCTCTAGAGAGGTTGTTGTCCTGGCACCAGGTCAGTGTCTTCACCTCCTCTAGAGAGGTTGTTGTCCTGGCACCAGGTGTCTTCACCTCCTCTAGAGAGGTTGTTGTCCTGGCACCAGGTGAGTGTCTTCACCTCCTCTAGAGAGGTTGTTGTCCTGGCACCAGGTGTCTTCACCTCCTCTAGAGAGGTTGTTGTCCTGGCACCAGGTCAGTGTCTTCACCTCCTCTAGAGAGGTTGTTGTCCTGGCACCAGGTCAGTGTCTTCACCTCCTCTAGAGAGGTTGTTGTCCTGGCACCAGGTCAGTGTCTTCACCTCCTCTAGAGAGGTTGTTGTCCTGGCACCAGGTCAGTGTCTTCACCTCCTCTAGAGAGGTTGTTGTCCTGGCACCAGGTCAGTGTCTTCACCTCCTCTAGAGAGGTTGTTGTCCTGGCACCAGGTCAGTGTCTTCACCTCCTCTAGAGAGGTTGTTGTCCTGGCACCAGGTGTCTTCACCTCCTCTAGAGAGGTTGTTGTCCTGGCACCAGGTGTCTTCACCTCCTCTAGAGAGGTTGTTGTCCTGGCACCAGGTCAGTGTCTTCACCTCCTCTAGAGAGGTTGTTGTCCTGGCACCAGGTGTCTTCACCTCCTCTAGAGAGGTTGTTGTCCTGGCACCAGGTCAGTGTCTTCACCTCCTCTAGAGAGGTTGTTGTCCTGGCACCAGGTCAGTGTCTTCACCTCCTCTAGAGAGGTTGTTGTCCTGGCACCAGGTCAGTGTCTTCACCTCCTCTAGAGAGGTTGTTGTCCTGGCACCAGGTCAGTGTCTTCACCTCCTCTAGAGAGGTTGTTGTCCTGGCACCAGGTCAGTGTCTTCACCTCCTCTAGAGAGGTTGTTGTCCTGGCACCAGGTCAGTGTCTTCACCTCCTCTAGAGAGGTTGTTGTCCTGGCACCAGGTCAGTGTCTTCACCTCCTCCAGAGAGGTTGTTGTCCTGGCACCAGGTTAGTGTCTTCACCTCCTCTAGAGAGGTTGTTGTCCTGGCACCAGGTCAGTGTCTTCACCTCCTCTAGAGAGGTTGTTGTCCTGGCACCAGGTCAGTGTCTTCATCTCCTCTAGAGAGGTTGTTGTCCTGGCACCAGGTCAGTGTCTTCACCTCCTCCAGAGAGGTTGTTGTCCTGGCACCAGGTTAGTGTCTTCACCTCCTCTAGAGAGGTTGTTGTCCTGGCACCAGGTCAGTGTCTTCACCTCCTCTAGAGAGGTTGTTGTCCTGGCACCAGGTCAGTGTCTTCACCTCCTCTAGAGAGGTTGTTGTCCTGGCACCAGGTCAGTGTCTTCACCTCCTCTAGAGAGGTTGTTGTCCTGGCACCAGGTCAGTGTCTTCACCTCCTCTAGAGAGGTTGTTGTCCTGGCACCAGGTCAGTGTCTTCACCTCCTCTAGAGAGGTTGTTGTCCTGGCACCAGGTCAGTGTCTTCACCTCCTCTAGAGAGGTTGTTGTCCTGGCACCAGGTCAGTGTCTTCACCTCCTCTAGAGAGGTTGTTGTCCTGGCACCAGGTCAGTGTCTTCACCTCCTCTAGAGAGGTTGTTGTCCTGGCACCAGGTCAGTGTCTTCACCTCCTCTAGAGAGGTTGTTGTCCTGGCACCAGGTGTCTTCACCTCCTCTAGAGAGGTTGTTGTCCTGGCACCAGGTCAGTGTCTTCACCTCCTCTAGAGAGGTTGTTGTCCTGACACCAGGTCAGTGTCTTCACCTCCTCTAGAGAGGTTGTTGTCCTGGCACCAGGTGAGTGTCTTCACCTCCTCTAGAGAGGTTGTTGTCCTGGCACCAGGTCAGTAACTCCACCTCCTCTAGAGAGGTTGTTGTCCTGGCACCAGGTCAGTGTCTTCACCTCCTCTAGAGAGGTTGTTGTCCTGGCACCAGGTGTCTTCACCTCCTCTAGAGAGGTTGTTGTCCTGGCACCAGGTCAGTGTCTTCACCTCCTCTAGAGAGGTTGTTGTCCTGGCACCAGGTCAGTGTCTTCACCTCCTCTAGAGAGGTTGTTGTCCTGGCACCAGGTGAGTGTCTTCACCTCCTCTAGAGAGGTTGTTGTCCTGGCACCAGGTCAGTGTCTTCACCTCCTCTAGAGAGGTTGTTGTCCTGGCACCAGGTCAGTGTCTTCACCTCCTCTAGAGAGGTTGTTGTCCTGGCACCAGGTCAGTGTCTTCACCTCCTCTAGAGAGGTTGTTGTCCTGGCACCAGGTCAGTGTCTTCACCTCCTCTAGAGAGGTTGTTGTCCTGGCACCAGGTCAGTGTCTTCACCTCCTCCAGAGAGGTTGTTGTCCTGGCACCAGGTCAGTGTCTTCACCTCCTCTAGAGAGGTTGTTGTCCTGGCACCAGGTCAGTGTCTTCACCTCCTCCAGAGAGGTTGTTGTCCTGGCACCAGGTGTCTTCACCTCCTCTAGAGAGGTTGTTGTCCTGGCACCAGGTCAGTGTCTTCACCTCCTCTAGAGAGGTTGTTGTCCTGGCACCAGGTCAGTGTCTTCACCTCCTCTAGAGAGGTTGTTGTCCTGGCACCAGGTCAGTGTCTTCACCTCCTCTAGAGAGGTTGTTGTCCTGGCACCAGGTCAGTGTCTTCACCTCCTCTAGAGAGGTTGTTGTCCTGGCACCAGGTCAGTGTCTTCACCTCCTCTAAAGAGGTTGTTGTCCTGGCACCAGGTCAGTGTCTTCACCTCCTCTAAAGAGGTTGTTGTCCTGGCACCAGGTCAGTGTCTTCACCTCCTCTAGCGAGGTTGTTGTTCTGGCACCAGGTCAGTGTCTTCACCTCCTCTAGAGAGGTTGTTGTCCTGGCACCAGGTTAGTGTCTTCACCTCCTCTAGAGAGGTTGTTGTCCTGGCACCAGGTCAGTGTCTTCACCTCCTCTAGAGAGGTTGTTGTCCTGGCACCAGGTCAGTGTCTTCACCTCCTCTAGAGAGGTTGTTGTCCTGGCACCAGGTCAGTGTCTTCACCTCCTCTAGAGAGGTTGTTGTCCTGGCACCAGGTCAGTGTCTTCACCTCCTCTAGAGAGGTTGTTGTCCTGGCACCAGGTCAGTGTCTTCACCTCCTCTAGAGAGGTTGTTGTCCTGGCACCAGGTCAGTGTCTTCACCTCCTCTAGAGAGGTTGTTGTCCTGGCACCAGGTCAGTGTCTTCACCTCCTCTAGAGAGGTTGTTGTCCTGGCACCAGGTCAGTGTCTTCACCTCCTCTAGAGAGGTTGTTGTCCTGGCACCAGGTCAGTGTCTTCACCTCCTCTAGAGAGGTTGTTGTCCTGGCACCAGGTCAGTGTCTTCACCTCCTCTAGAGAGGTTGTTGTCCTGGCACCAGGTCAGTGTCTTCACCTCCTCTAGAGAGGTTGTTGTCCTGGCACCAGGTCAGTGTCTTCACCTCCTCTAGAGAGGTTGTTGTCCTGGCACCAGGTCAGTGTCTTCACCTCCTCTAGAGAGGTTGTTGTCCTGGCACCAGGTCAGTGTCTTCACCTCCTCTAGAGAGGTTGTTGTCCTGGCACCAGGTCAGTGTCTTCACCTCCTCCAGAGAGGTTGTTGTCCTGGCACCAGGTGTCTTCACCTCCTCTAGAGAGGTTGTTGTCCTGGCACCAGGTCAGTGTCTTCACCTCCTCTAGAGAGGTTGTTGTCCTGGCACCAGGTCAGTGTCTTCACCTCCTCTAGAGAGGTTGTTGTCCTGGCACCAGGTCAGTGTCTTCACCTCCTCTAGAGAGGTTGTTGTCCTGGCACCAGGTCAGTGTCTTCACCTCCTCTAGAGAGGTTGTTGTCCTGGCACCAGGTCAGTGTCTTCACCTCCTCTAAAGAGGTTGTTGTCCTGGCACCAGGTCAGTGTCTTCACCTCCTCTAAAGAGGTTGTTGTCCTGGCACCAGGTCAGTGTCTTCACCTCCTCTAGCGAGGTTGTTGTCCTGGCACCAGGTCAGTGTCTTCACCTCCTCTAGAGAGGTTGTTGTCCTGGCACCAGGTTAGTGTCTTCACCTCCTCTAGAGAGGTTGTTGTCCTGGCACCAGGTCAGTGTCTTCACCTCCTCTAGAGAGGTTGTTGTCCTGGCACCAGGTCAGTGTCTTCACCTCCTCTAGAGAGGTTGTTGTCCTGGCACCAGGTCAGTGTCTTCACCTCCTCTAGAGAGGTTGTTGTCCTGGCACCAGGTCAGTGTCTTCACCTCCTCTAGAGAGGTTGTTGTCCTGGCACCAGGTCAGTGTCTTCACCTCCTCTAGAGAGGTTGTTGTCCTGGCACCAGGTCAGTGTCTTCACCTCCTCTAGAGAGGTTGTTGTCCTGGCACCAGGTGTCTTCACCTCCTCTAGAGAGGTTGTTGTCCTGGCACCAGGTCAGTGTCTTCACCTCCTCTAGAGAGGTTGTTGTCCTGGCACCAGGTCAGTGTCTTCACCTCCTCTAGAGAGGTTGTTGTCCTGGCACCAGGTCAGTGTCTTCACCTCCTCTAGAGAGGTTGTTGTCCTGGCACCAGGTCAGTGTCTTCACCTCCTCTAGAGAGGTTGTTGTCCTGGCACCAGGTCAGTGTCTTCACCTCCTCTAGAGAGGTTGTTGTCCTGGCACCAGGTCAGTGTCTTCACCTCCTCTAGAGAGGTTGTTGTCCTGGCACCAGGTCAGTGTCTTCACCTCCTCTAGAGAGGTTGTTGTCCTGGCACCAGGTCAGTGTCTTCACCTCCTCCAGAGAGGTTGTTGTCCTGGCACCAGGTGTCTTCACCTCCTCTAGAGAGGTTGTTGTCCTGGCACCAGGTCAGTGTCTTCACCTCCTCTAGAGAGGTTGTTGTCCTGGCACCAGGTCAGTGTCTTCACCTCCTCTAGAGAGGTTGTTGTCCTGGCACCAGGTCAGTGTCTTCACCTCCTCCAGAGAGGTTGTTGTCCTGGCACCAGGTCAGTGTCTTCACCTCCTCCAGAGAGGTTGTTGTCCTGGCACCAGGTCAGTGTCTTCACCTCCTCTAGAGAGGTTGTTGTCCTGGCACCAGGTCAGTGTCTTCACCTCCTCTAGAGAGGTTGTTGTCCTGGCACCAGGTGTCTTCACCTCCTCTAGAGAGGTTGTTGTCCTGGCACCAGGTTAGTGTCTTCACCTCCTCTAGAGAGGTTGTTGTCCTGGCACCAGGTCAGTGTCTTCACCTCCTCTAGAGAGGTTGTTGTCCTGGCACCAGGTCAGTGTCTTCACCTCCTCTAGAGAGGTTGTTGTCCTGGCACCAGGTCAGTGTCTTCACCTCCTCTAGAGAGGTTGTTGTCCTGGCACCAGGTCAGTGTCTTCACCTCCTCTAGAGAGGTTGTTGTCCTGGCACCAGGTCAGTGTCTTCACCTCCTCTAGAGATGTTGTTGTCCTGGCACCAGGTCAGTGTCTTCACCTCCTCTAGAGAGGTTGTTGTCCTGGCACCAGGTCAGTGTCTTTACCTCCTCTCCGTGGGCGTGTCATCATTGTCCGTGACGAGGCCCGGGACGGTCGTGTCCTCAGCGAACTTGACGACGACATGGGAGCCTCCGCTGGGCAGCGCAGTCGTGGCTGAACAGGGAGTACAGGAGGGAGCGCCGCACGCGTCACAATATAAATAATCACAATATCACAAAAACTGACAAAGGAAGAAACACAATACAGCAGGACAGATAGATAATAAATATTGATCTATCCCCCCGGCCCTGCCGCCACCTCACATTACGGGTAGTTAGGCGGGCGTTCCTTGAGCCCGGCGCGCCCCTTCCTGCCGTTGTTTTTGGGGACATAAAGAGAGCCCCTCCACAGCGCGCCCGGGCTGCGGCCCCTGATGGAGAGGGGTGTCTCTGCAAAAGTGAAAACAAATGCTCTCCTTGGCTGGCGTGAGCTATGGCAGCGTGAGGCTTTATTGTCCCAGGCAAGGTGATAAGGGAGAGTAATTGCGTATTATACTGTCCGAGAATGTCAGGCCCAAACCTAGCACGAGTGGCTCATCCATCACGCCGCGCTGCTGTGTGTGTATGAAACTATGTCCTGCACCACACAGGCTCTGTACTGCTGTACTGTATGATGCCCTGTGTGTGTGTGTGTGTTTTATGGATGTGTTTTCTTTATGTGTTCCTATATAACTCTGAGCATGTGTCTGTGTGGGCGTGTGCATGTGCGCGCATATAAGAGAGGATGTGTATTTTTTGTATAGCGTACAGTTTACCGCATGGAAGGGTGTGTTTGTACATGTGTATGTAGACCTGTTCGTCTCCCCCAACCCAGTGTGTGTGTATTTGTGTGTGTGTGTGTGTGTGTGTGTGTGTATGTCCGTGGGCAGGTTTAGATAGGGCCTAGGAGCGGGTCAGGCGATGTCATTAATCAGAGAGGCTGTGTGACTCCCAGAGCTGACATCATTACATCCTGCAGCTAGTAACAGCTCACAGCCTGGCCCCTCCCCCTCTGACCAGCCATAACACCTACCGTACATACACACAGCCTGGCCCCTCCCCCTCTGACCAGCCATAACACCTACCGTACATACACACAACCTGACCCCTCCCCCTCTGACCAGCCATAACACCTACTGTACATACACACAGCCTGGCCCCTCCCCCTCTGACCAGCCATAACACCTACCGTACATACATACAGCCTGGCCCCTCCCCCTCTGACCAGCCATAACACCTACTGTACATACACACAGCCTGGCCCCTCCCCCTCTGACCAGCCATAACACCTACCGTACATACACACAACCTGATCCCTCCCCCTCTGACCAGCCATAACACCTACCGTACATACAGCCTGGCCCCTCCCCCTCTGACCACTATAACACCTACTGTACATACACACAGCCTGGCCCCTCCCCCTCTGACCAGCCATAACACCTACCGTACATACAGCCTGGCCCCTCCCCCTCTGACCACTATAACACCTACTGTACATACACACAGCCTGGCCCCTCCCCCTCTGACCAGCCATAACACCTACCGTACATACAGACAGCCTGGCCCCTCCTCCTTTAGACCTACCTACCGTACATACAGACTGCCTGGCTCCTCCTCCTTTAGACCTACTGTACATACAGACAGCCTGGCTCCTCCTCCTTTAGACCTACCACACATACAGACAGCATGGCTCCTCCTCCTTTAGACCTACCACACATACAGACAGCATGGCTCCTCCTCCTTTAGACCTACCACACATACAGACAGCATGGCTCCTCCTCCTTTAGACCTACCACACATACAGACAGCATGGCTCCGTCTACTCTAGACCTACCACACATACACACATAGTATACAATAAGTTCCACAATACAACATTGGTTTTAATTGTTTTAATTATTTTTAAGAACATCCGTCAGCCTCCAAAGAGTTGCAGATGGGCTGTGGACGTCTGTTACCTCTAATGTCAAGCCCACCGCGTTAGCCTGCTAACGTTACTTAGCATAGTGTTCTTGGTAGATAACGTTGGACTTTGTGTATTTCACCCTATAGTTCTATGATGGACTGTGTTATTGGTGTGGTGTGTGTCTCCTGTGTGCCTGACATGGGTTACTGGGTCATGGATTTCTGGATGGTGGAAAGTGCTTTTGGTCCTGTGAGTAACTGCTAATTAAGCTAAAGGCTTCAACTCAGTTTCCATTAATCTAAGAGCTCCGATGTCTGCGTGCCAACGAAACTCACAAGCATGCATAGAACTTAAAAAAACTAAAAAAGAAATGTCCTTTCAAAGAGTCAGTCCACTTTTAACACTTTGATTACCACTGGTGAACATGGTAAAACGTGGTTAAATGCCACCACCCACTTCAATGATAGTGCTGTGAACGCATAATCTCTGTCTTAAATTATGGCTATGTGTCTAATCTGCCCGTTGTTTATCAATGACTTGTTTGCAGTCAACATTGTCGAAACGGATTGTTTTTTAATCGGTTCATTTCCGTTTTAATAGCATTTTGAAAAGCCCTCGTTTTTCAGGAAAATATATAGATTCTGTGATAATCGCCCTTTACTGTAATATTCTGGAATACACAAAAACGTTGTAATTTTTCGGCCTATTTATGAATCGTTTTCAAATAAACGCTAGATCATCGATAGTATATGTGTACTTATGCACGCTATAGAAGCGGGCTGAAATATCGATTCTCTCATTTCCTGATCAGCGGCACACACACACACACACACACACACACACACACACACACACATATGGGACACGTTGATATATCTGTGAAAAAAGCTCTGATTATCCCAAGACTGGTAAAATAGATTCCTTACCTCAGATCAGATGTTCTCCAAAAAGATTATTCCAATTCCTGATCGCCATTCCAAATATCGATCGCGTTTATTGATTCAGCATTGGGTACTGTAAATATATATTCCACGCGTTTTCCGGGCCGGCGATCACTTGGTCTCTTCAGTTGGCTTGACGGAAAAGTAACATGAGGAGGCTGGCCCGCCCCCCCCCCCCCCCCATCAGTCTAAACTAATGGGGTGCAGTTACACAGGGAGAGGCGATAGGGGGCATTATCTTACCAATTGAGCTCAGAGAGACTGCAACACTAACCTGAGGCTCGATCAATGAAATATGAATTCAAATTGCCAATAAAGAAAAATACGACAAACAAACGCTATATAGCATTGGTGGCATTCAAAGGTCGGCATGAACTAACGACAAAACGCGTCGCTGGCATCCAAAGTGTTAATGCAAGACATGTTTACCTAAATCAAAACTAATTGGAACTGAACTGAACACTTTTGTGTGTTAAAATACAGTATGTTTTTAATACATGGGTGGGTACATTTACATTAGATGGAAGAGCAAAGAGTTAATACGTGATGTTACTGTTTCATCATGTTCGTGTGTGTGCGTGTGTGTGTGTGTGTGTGTGTGTGTGTGCGGTTGTGTGTGTGTAAAAAATGGCAAATGGACTGCATTTATGTATCGCTTTTATCCAAAGCGCTTTACAACTTATGCCTCACATTTTACCCATTCACTCACATTCACACACCGACGGCAGAGGCGACCATGCAAGGTGCCAACCTGCTCATCAGGAGCAGTTAGGGGTGAAGTGTCTTGCTCAAGGACACTTTCGACTCGCTGCCGTGAAGAGCCAGAATCGAACCAGAACCCTTCTGATTACCAGACGACTGCTCCCTACCTCCTGAGCCACTGTTTCCCCCAGTGTGTGTGTGTGTGTGTGTGTGTGTGTGTGTGTGTGTGTGTGTATTTGTGTGAGTGTGTGGCTACACTTTACATGATCACTAAGACTTCCTCCTTAACACTTTGGATGCCCAACCCAAGTTTTCTCTGGTTTATTTTTTTAATTTCTTTTATTAGCGATCTGAATTCATATTTCATCAACCGAGTCTACCGTTGGAAAATCAGCCACCCCAGGCGCTCAGATGTGAAAAAAGCGCCCCCTATCGTCTCCCAGATGGTAATTCACCCTTTTGGATTGGACTCAATGAAAATGAATGAGAAAAAAAAACCCGGACTCCACATTTTACTTCTCACTCATGTAACCGGGGTCGATCAGCTTCATGCTGAACCCTCAGAGCAGCGGGGATTATGTGTTTTTACAGTATAAAGGATCCATTTTTTCGAATGGCGATCAGGAATTGGAATAATCCATTTGGATACCATCTGATCTCAGGTAAGGAATCTATGTTACCAGTCTTAGGATAATCAGACCCGTTTTCACAGAGATATAAGATTTTTTTTTTTTTTTATATGGCTGTTTGACTGTTAGAGCGATCAGGAACTGAGATAATCGATTTTCAGCGTGTGGCACCAGCGTGCACACGTACACATATACTATCGATAATCTAGCGTTTTTTCAAAAACGATTCATAAATAGGCAGACAAATGACAAAGTTCTAGAATATTACAGTACGGGGCGATTATCATGGAATCCTCTTCTTTTTTTTGTGAAAACGAGGGGTTTTATAAATGCTATGAAACGGAAATGAACCGATAAAAAAACAATCTGCTTCGACAATGTTGACTGTAAATATGTCATTGATAATGCGACGGGCAGATTGGACACATAGCCATAATTTAAAACATAGATCAGGCGATATTAATGCTAACATTGAAGTGGATGTGGGCATTCAAGCACTAAATGTGCGCCCCCTGCTGGGCATTCAAAGTGTTAAAGCCTATGAGTAACACAGTAGAGACCTCCTCCTTGAAGCCTATGAGCAACACAGTAGAGACCTCCTCCTTGAAGCCTATGAGCAACACAGTAGAGACCTCCTCCTTGAAGCCTATGAGCAACACAGTAGAGACCTCCTCCTTGAAGCCTATGAGTAACACAGTAGAGACCTCCTCCTTGAAGCCAACTGTATGAGCAACACAGTAGAGACCTCCTCCTTAAAACCAACTGTATGAGTAACACAGTAGAGACGTCCTCCTTAAAGCCAACTGTATGAGTAACACAGTAGAGACCTCCTCCTTGAAGCCTATGAGCAACACAGTAGAGACCTCCTCCTTGAAGCCTATGAGTAACACAGTAGAGACCTCCTCCTTGAAGCCAACTGTATGAGCAACACAGTAGAGACCTCCTCCTTAAAACCAACTGTATGAGTAACACAGTAGAGACGTCCTCCTTAAAGCCAACTGTATGAGTAACACAGTAGAGACCTCCTCCTTAAAGCCAACTGTATGAGTAACACAGTAGAGACCTCCTCCTTAAAGCCAACTGTATGAGTAACACAGTAGAGACCTCCTCCTTAAAGCCAACTGTATGAGTAACACAGTAGAGACCTCCTCCTTAAAACCAACTGTATGAGTAACACAGTAGAGACCTCCTCCTTAAAGCCAACTGTATGAGTAACACAGTAGAGACCTCCTCCTTAAAGCCAACTGTATGAGCAACACAGTAGAGACCTCCTCCTTAAAGCCAACTGTATGAGTAACACAGTAGAGACCTCCTCCTTAAAGCCTATGAGTAACACAGTAGAGACCTCCTCCTTAAAGCCAACTGTATCAGTAACACAGTAGAGACCTCCTCCTTAAAACCAACTGTATGAGCAACACAGTAGAGACCTCCTCCTTAAAACCAACTGTATGAGTAACACAGTAGAGACCTCCTCCTTAAAGCCAACTGTATGAGCAACACAGTAGAGACCTCCTCCTTAAAGCCAACTGTATGAGTAACACAGTAGAGACCTCCTCCTTAAAGCCTATGAGTAACACAGTAGAGACCTCCTCCTTAAAGCCAACTGTATCAGTAACACAGTAGAGACCTCCTCCTTAAAGCCTATGAGTAACACAGTAGAGACCTCCTCCTTAAAGCCAACTGTATCAGTAACACAGTAGAGACCTCCTCCTTAAAACCAACTGTATGAGTAACACAGTAGAGACCTCCTCCTTAAAGCCAACTGTATGAACGCCCTACCCAAAGCTGTAAAGGAATGTGGATCACTACCCACTTTCAAAACCTCTCTCAAGGGACACCTACGGGAGACTGCAATTCAACAATGGCCCCTGTAAATATCCTAACCCAACCCCCTCCAATGTACAGTCATTTACCTAGTATGGTTTTGTCAATAGTCCAATGTACAATTTTGTTTGTTTATACAGTGTCTCCTCCCCCCCCCCCCCTCAATGTACAGTTTTGCTTGTTTATACAGTGTGCCCCCCCCCCCAACCACCTCCAATGTAAATTACCCAGTATGGTTGTCAATATCCCAATGTACCCAACCCCCCCCACCCAACCTCCTCCAATGTACAGTTTCTACGTCAAATGTATATACTCCCTTTTCTTGACTCCTTCTGTATCACAAACAGTACTGTATTTGCAAATCTGGTATGTCATAAATGTATAGATGTAGCAGTACTGACTATCTGTATGTCATGTATGTCATATATGTCCTGATGAATTGAAAATGGGGGACCCTGATGTAAACAAGACGAAAGTCTTTCTCTGGTCTGCATCCCCTTAACAATTGTGTGTATTGAGCTGTACTGTATTGTACCCATTCTGCAATCTGTTAATAAAGTTTTCAATCAATCAATCAATCAATCAATGAGTAACACAGTAGAGACCTCCTCCTTAAAGCCAACTGTATCAGTAACACAGTAGAGACCTCCTCCTTAAAACCAACTGTATGAGTAACACAGTAGAGACCTCCTCCTTAAAGCCAACTGTATGAGTAACACAGTAGAGACCTCCTCCTTAAAGCCAACTGTATCAGTAACACAGTAGAGACCTCCTCCTTAAAACCAACTGTATGAGCAACACAGTAGAGACCTCCTCCTTAAAACCAACTGTATGAGTAACACAGTAGAGACCTCCTCCTTAAAGCCAACTGTATGAGCAACACAGTAGAGACCTCCTCCTTAAAACCAACTGTATGAGTAACACAGTAGAGACCTCCTCCTTAAAGCCAACTGTATGAGCAACACAGTAGAGACCTCCTCCTTAAAGCCAACTGTATGAGTAACACAGTAGAGACCTCCTCCTTAAAACCAACTGTATGAGTAACACAGTAGAGACCTCCTCCTTAAAGCCAACTGTATGAGCAACACAGTAGAGACCTCCTCCTTAAAACCAACTGTATGAGTAACACAGTAGAGACCTCCTCCTTAAAGCCAACTGTATGAGCAACACAGTAGAGACCTCCTCCTTAAAGCCAACTGTATGAGTAACACAGTAGAGACCTCCTCCTTAAAACCAACTGTATGAGTAACACAGTAGAGACCTCCTCCTTAAAGCCAACTGTATGAGCAACACAGTAGAGACCTCCTCCTTAAAACCAACTGTATGAGTAACACAGTAGAGACCTCCTACTTAAAGCCAACTGTATGAGCAACACAGTAGAGACCTCCTCCTTAAAGCCAACTGTATGAGTAACACAGTAGAGACCTCCTCCTTAAAACCAACTGTATGAGTAACACAGTAGAGACCTCCTCCTTAAAGCCAACTGTATGAGCAACACAGTAGAGACCTCCTCCTTAAAGCCAACTGTATGAGTAACACAGTAGAGACCTCCTCCTTAAAACCAACTGTATGAGTAACACAGTAGAGACCTCCTCCTTGAAGCCTATGAGTAACACAGTAGAGACCTCCTCCTTAAAGCCAACTGTATGAGTAACACAGTAGAGACCTCCTCCTTGAAGCCAACTGTATGAGCAACACAGTAGAGACCTCCTCCTTAAAGCCAACTGTATGAGTAACACAGTAGAGACCTCCTCCTTGAAGCCAACTGTATGAGTAACACAGTAGAGACCTCCTCCTTAAAGCCAACTGTATGAGTAACACAGTAGAGACCTCCTCCTTAAAACCAACTGTATGAGTAACACAGTAGAGACCTCCTCCTTAAAGCAAACTGTATCAGTAACACAGTAGAGACCTCCTCCTTAAAGCCAACTGTATGAGCAACACAGTAGAGACCTCCTCCTTAAAGCCAACTGTATCAGTAACACAGTAGAGACCTCCTCCTTAAAGCCAACTGTATGAGCAACACAGTAGAGACCTCCTCCTTAAAGCCAACTGTATCAGTAACACAGTAGAGACCTCCTCCTTAAAGCCAACTGTATGAGCAACACAGTAGAGACCTCCTCCTTAAAGCCAACTGTATGAGCAACACAGTAGAGACCTCCTCCTTAAAGCCAACTGTATGAGTAACACAGTAGAGACCTCCTCCTTGAAGCCAACTGTATGAGCAACACAGTAGAGACCTCCTCCTTAAAGCCAACTGTATGAGTAACACAGTAGAGACCTCCTCCTTAAAGCCAACTGTATGAGTAACACAGTAGAGACCTCCTCCTTGAAGCCAACTGTATGAGCAACACAGTAGAGACCTCCTCCTTAAAGCCTATGAAATCGTAATATTGAAATTCATTCTGACAGTCCTAGTGTATAACACAGATACACAGTCACAACCTACTAGGGGTGGGCGTGAGTAATCGATTGATCGATTACTCACGGCTATGAGAAAACTCGATCTTAAATTATTTACTAGGACGCACTTTTTTACGATACCAGCTTGTGAGAATCCGTTGTAGCCAGCTAGCGTTGATGCTATTCACTGCTATCAACATTAGCTAAATAGCTAACAAACGAAGTACAATGACAGTACCCAACTAACGTTAATGCCATTCAGAATGTATAACATAGCTACAACACACAATAACGTTAACACTTTGGGTGCCGGGAGCCGTCTTTAGACGTCTTTGCTGGCCATGCTAAAGTTGCCGGGGGACGCTGTACGTCGTCTTTATATCAATATTTCAAAAATCTGCGATCGGATTCATAATGTCCCTCCGCTGGCCTGAAATCCACCAGCAGGACCCACTGAGCTCTCTGGCGGTTCAGGAGCGCCATCTGGTGGCCGATCGGCGCAAGCGCTTAACAGGAAGCGCACTAGAGGTTTTGCTAGACGTCCGTATTGCTTCCGGCCACTCTGTACATGTCCCGTGACTCTAGCTCGTCACTCTACATAGCGATCGATTGCCAATAACTCGATAAACAACATGATTTGGACGTATATACCATTATACAAGCTGGAGATGGACCGGGTAATAATATATCCCATAATGATAAAATTTCTACTCGACGATGATCGCCCAACGGCGCGCGGAGACTGGGGTGAGTTTCAGCGTGTAACGTTACCGTCTTCGATAATAACTGATATTATCAACATTTGACCCACATTAGATGATTGGTATAACGCTGCCCACGGAATTATAAACGCCCCCTCGCCCATCCGGTCAACATCAGATGACGTGTAGTAACTTCTAGAAGTACGTCTAGTTGGAATTTTTTATATCGCGCTGATTGCCATCAAACTGTATTTCATCATCAATATAATGCATTTGGGGCTATATATCACGTTCTGGAGAAAGCTGCAGAAAGAGATGAAAACATACTTATACATTAGACCATACTTTACTATGAATATGTGAATGAAAAAGTTTAACGTTGCTACACAATGAACAATACATATAGGACTTTGAATGGGCCCTAATAATGGCAATGTAGCAATAGAATTTAAAAAGTTATAGCCCTGCAAAGAAGGGGACTTTCTCCATAGACAAATAGCGCTGGCAATATATGGTATATCATTAATTTAACCTTAGGCAACCAAAGTGTTAATACTATTACATGCATCATTGTTTACAATGAACGGGTGGGGCTAGTCGAAAGGACTGGACACGGACAAGTTAAACATCAATTAATTTAATACAACAGGTAGTTTCGAGCTGCGCTGTCGTGCCTACGCACCACAGGGATATTCTATTATATGCGGCTTTGACGCGCTGCAGATTAAAATCAGCAGCTCTTCCTCCTCATCGTCGATTGCCTTTAGCTGCATCTAACGTTAGCTAACGTTAAAACTAACTTAAAGCTAGTTGTTCACCAACAATCTCAACATTTGTTTTAGCTCTAGCTCAAAAACACAGAACCGGACGGCACAAGTTGTCCGCTCATAGATAGGTTCCGCTAGCGATAACAACAATACTTCCGGTCGGGGGGGGTTTCAAAATAAAAGAGCAAAGTCTAAAACACTGGAAAAGACGTTTATTTTGTACAGCGTTTTTCTCCACGAGTCAGGGTTTCTGTTAGAATTTTTTTTTGCAGGTCTGAGTGTCCGGTAGATTTCAATCTACCGGACAAATGGGATAAATTACGGTCAGAGTTTATTGAGCTTAAAAACAATTGATAGGCCTATATAAAGAATGACATCATCAAGGCATTTATAACTTAAAACTAGGCTACTTTTGCGTATATACAGTCATTAATATATTCCAAATAAAATAAGTCCCTCGAGACTTCGTGCTGCTGCCGACTTGAGGTGTTGGTGGGCAGTCTGCCCGACCTTAATAAACAGCAGTCTGTTATAATCACATTTTTATGAGCTAACAAATTCCGTTATATTGGACATTTGTATTAATTATATCAAGCGAAGAACTGAGAAATTTGGCAGAGAGAGACGGCAACATTATTGTGGGTTTGCGTGATGTATATCTCCACCTCCCAACGACTTGGTGCTGGTCATAATGTCCTGTGAAAATAATTCCCTCTAAACACAATTTGATTATTTGAATTGTATTAAAATAGGCTAAAATTAAATAGCCTATGCGATGAACGAAACAATCATTACATTTGTCGTTGCTTCACCAAGCAGCCGGTCTAATAATGACATCCTGTTGTCAGCGCGAGCTGGCTGCTGATATATTTTTACGTAAAGCATGGAGCAGGCAGAGCAGAGCAGCGGTGTTTTTAGGTCCGGTCTGGAAACCGCTCAGCAGCGCCCCCACCCAACAGCTGAATTGCCAATGGCTGAATTGGAGTACTGCACCCTGCCAAGCCATGCTTCTCGCAAATATATCAGCAGCCAGCTCGCGCTGACAACAGGATGTCATTATTAGACCGGCTGCTTGGTGAAGCAACGACAAATGTAATGATTGTTTCGTTCATCGCATAGGCTATTTAATTTTAGCCTGTTTTAATACAATTCAAATAATCTAATTGTGTTTAGATGGAATTATTTTCACCGGACATTATGACCGGAGAGATTAAATATGTCGGACTTCAACAGATTTTGCCGGTCAAATACCGGTAATTACCGGCTAACGGAAACGCTGCCACGAGTAATCGATCACTACTCGAGTACATCATAGGGCTGGGCGATATGACCAAAAACTTTATTGCAATAAAATTATAAAATTATTTTCATATAATTCGATATCGATAATTATCGTCGATATAATGTCTGTCAAGTTTAATTAACTTCTTATGCTGCTGCGAATGTCTCAAGTCGAGTTGATGTCGTCATCAGTCCGCGCACGTTAGCAGTAGCCGACAAGCGGAGTATCTCATGACAATAAATATGACACTAAAACTCTCTTCCGCCACAATATATTGAAACGACGTCCACTGTATACCCCACACTACTTAAACGTGGCCTCAGAATTCAAAACACACACATACTCGGCACGTAAATATATAAAACAACGCCGTGCAAGCTAATTAGCCTAGCCAGCCTGTTGTTTATAAGCGGTGTATTCCATGACAATGTGCTAAATATGACACTAAAATACTCTCTTCCGCCACAATAATTGAAACGACGTCCACTGTATACCCCACACTACTTAAACGTGGCCTCAGAATTCAAAACACACACATACTCGGCACGTAAATATATAAAACAACGCCGTGCAAGCTAATTAGCCTAGCAAGCCTTGTTGTTGAGTGAGTCCTAGTACCTCTGGGTCTCCTTCCGGATCTCGTTCGCTCTCGGCCATCTCCTTCACTGATTGGTTGTTAGCTGTTGTGCGTATGCACGTCATCACGTAACGTTGGTTGTTGTTAGTGAGTGTGCTGAGCCGAGGCTGAACGGAGCCAAGCTTGGAAATCGATATATCGAAACTTTGCGACCACGTTTCATGTTTATTTCGAGGAAATAATTTATCGCGATAGTTATCGTTATCGTTTTATCACCCAGCCCTAGTACATCATGCGATCAATCGATCTGGATTTTTTTTGTAAAAGGCCCATCCCTACAACATTGTACATAACACACGCACACACACACAAACATAATGTTCTCTTCTAATTCTATACTTCTCATACTGTACATCCACAAAAGGAAAATAACATCTTCATCATTCATATCTCTAATGCATTCAGTACGCTTACACACACACACACACACACACACACACACACACACACACACACACACACACACACACACACACACACACACACACAGACAGACAGACACCGGGAGACACATACTGTACACAGTACTACACACGCATGCATACACACACACATTAACACACACACATTAACACACACAGTAGCACACACATACAAACACACGTACATACATACAAACACATACACAAACACACATGCACGCACACACGCGTACACACCCATGCACACACACACACACACACACACACACACACACACACACACACACACACACACACACAGACAGTAATACACAGTACAATACACGTTGCCCGCAGCACTATCACACAAGGAAATCAAAAGGAAGGAATCAAAAGGAAGTCAGATATCTAAGAGGCATGTAGGAGCCTGTCAGGACAACAAAGGCTTCCCACCATGTAAACATGTGTAACCAACACAGGCTTCCCACCATGTAAACATGTGTAACCAACACACGCCTTGCATGGAATGTTTGTGTAGTGCTCTGTCTTCCAACATGGCTCCCTGTAACATAGCAACCATTGTTTTTTAACATGGCTTAATGGAAGACACACCGGGCGGCAAACCAACGGTTGTTATGCTTTGATATATGAGAAATATATGAAGGAAAACATTATGGTTTAGTGTTTATATATAGGTGTGTGTATATATTTATATGTAAATGTAGCACAGTGTTAACAATAGGGCTGTCACAATTCGTCGACCATGTCGACGTCATCGACTATGAAATCTCGTTGATTTGCATATTCATGATCGACGCATGGTATTGTTAATTGTATGTGCCTTTTGCGGTGGAAATGACAGACGACGTTCAAAGTCATAACATGCGCAACATGTAATCTAACTAATGTGCAGTGAATCACGTTCAAGATATAAATAACTTCTCTTAAACCACTATTCGTGCCTAGAGCCAGGACTCGACAGTCACAGTGCGTGTTTCGCTCGTATTTGATAACTTCCGTGTTTCACTCCAGCTGGAAGGGAGGGGCTGAGCCCGAATCCCGATACCCCCACCTTAAATTTGAGAAGCTTCAGCCCTGCATTCTAAAGCCTGTGATAACTCTTCTTGCGAGTCGCGCTGTTTCTATGTAAACTCTGCGAGCAACGGGTCCAATAAATGTGTCTAACATGCTTTACATCCTCGCCATTCCTGTATGCCGTCACAGTAAAAACGTTAGCTGCTAACACTAACTAAGCTAGCTCACAGACACAGGAGAAATCAGTTTTGTGGAGTTCCAATAGTGAGGAAATGGGGGGGGGGGCTGAGCCTGTCTCTCTCTCCCTCTCTTTTTATCTCTGTACGTTCAATGATGATGATCAATGAAGTAGCCAAAAGTTACACTATAAAAACAAACTGGATAGTTGATGATAATAAATATTTCACTTCATTAGCAAAAATATTGTAAAATCATTAAGTCTGCTATAAGCTATTCTCCCTCTTGTGTGTGTATACATTTACTATAGGCTACTCTTTTTTACATGGATTAGGCTAATTAGCTTGAACAATCCTGTTTCCTGAGCCTATTTTATTCAAAAGGAAGATATTGATTTAAATATGTATATAGCCTATATATAAAAATACATTTGAATCGTATCTCCTGTGCTGGCACAAGCACTACCATAGCGTGGAGTGAAAAGATAACACACAATACATATAATAATATATAATATAATATAATATTAAAAAATTTTAGCCGGTAAATTATCTCTATGGCTGGTAGTTTTAATAGTTAATCTAAAGCTAAAAAGGATGAGGATACTCGTTAAACATTTTGAAATATTCAATTCCAAATAGAATCAATTGTTTCTAAATAAATAAAGACTGAAATATAATAGTAACTATGAGAATCAAGTGGTTACCAATGGTTACAGGCAGCCATACTGGAAGAAGAACTACACTAACATTGCGTTCAAGGCCTCTATTGTGTTTGAGTTTTTCCCCCTCTGAGCCTTTCTCTACATGTCTTCCTGTTACACAGAGGTCTGTTTAGCATGGCTGCTCTGAGAGTATATATGTGTCTGTATGCGTGAGCGTGCGTGTGTGTGCAGGGGTGTAGCTCCAGATTCTGGGCCCCATGAAAGAATGTATGTATTTGTAGGCCCCCAGTGAAAAAAATTTTGGCAATTTTTTTATTGATGAAAACGCATAATATGGTTTTTACCTATACATTCGGATCAGCAGTTCAGCACCTGCACTGTTGGTGGGTGAGCCTAGTAAAGGATGTCGCATTGCGTTCATCTTCAATGAATGGACCAATGCAATAGTCTACCAAAGCCCCCCCTCTCTCTCTATATATCTCACACACACACACACACACACACACACACACACACACACACACACACACACACACACACACACACACACACACACACACACACACACACACACACACACACACACTTCAGAAGCAAACATAGTATCAATGAGAGCATCAATAATACACCTGAGTGATGTCTAGCAAAAAAAAAAAAAATGGGCCCCCCCCCAGTGCTGGGCCCTTGGAATCATCCTAAGCTACCCCCCCCCCCCCCCCAGCTATGCCCCTGTGTGTGTGTGCGCGTGTGCATGAGCGTGCGTGTGTGTGTGTTCCCTCGTCTCCAAAGCTCAGCTTGACTTCATCTCTGTTTTCTTCTTCTTTCTCTCTCTTGGCACAAAACAAAATGTAAGCACAACAAACCCTCCGTGGGAACGTTGTCAAGCCGTTTGGGAATTATTATTTTTTTCTCCCTCTTGTATCTCTCATATTTGTAATGTAATGTAATGTTTGTTTTTATTTAGTAAGTAATAAGTAATGTACGTAGGGCCGGGCGACATGCGAGAAATTCATATCACGACAACCGGAATTACAAGATGGTTCATCCGATCGCCGTGCGTGCATGATAATATGAAATGTGATATCAAACCATAACTCTGTTATTTTCATATAAAATCACCTCAAATATTGAAGATGTCATTTTGAGAGAAATGTTATATGTGGTTGTTATCATTCATTTAGATGACAGAATTGTGTGCAACGATATCGAAAGGTTATTTCATAACCTAGTTATATGAATACTGGCTGAGCGTCTCGCTCTGCCAATGAGATATCCTCTTATCTCCACGCACCTAACGTGCACACCAGCGTTTCCGTTAGCCGGTAATTACCGGTATTTGACCGGCAAAATATGTTGAAGTCCGAATATTTAAATCTCTCCGGTCATAATGTCCGGTGAAAATAATTTCTCTAAGCACAATTTTATTATTTGAATTGTATTAAAATAGGCTAAAATTAAATAGCCTATGCGATGAACGAAACAATCATTACATTTTGTTTCATTGTTGCTTCACTCTGATAAAGCGCGGATGGCGCCGCTCGGATGTGATTCTTTTTTTCTTTCTTTTTTTGAGCCTGCCTGGCCACCATAACGACAAACAGGTATACGAGCGAGAGAGAGAGATGGCCAAACAAGCTAAGCTTAACAAATATTTCATGAAACCAAGCACAAGCAGGTCTAATAATAATGACAACGAAGATGAGTCTTCTGAACTTGAAGTCACAGAGACCGCTGATGCCGTGGTGAAAGAAAACAGAAACAGAAATGTCGAGCGTTCAGGCCCGAGTGGAAAGTTTAATTCTCCTGGCTGAGGTGCGACATTATATCCACATTTTCCAGTTCACTGATCCAGCCGGGGTTACCACAGTTAATTCTGGAACCTCAGATCCCCGCTGATCATGGAGTTCTACAGTATCGCGTTGGATCCATACACGTATCGATTTTTTCGAATGGTGATCAGGAATTGGAATATACCAGTTGGATACCATCTGATGTCAGGTAAGGACTCTATGTTATCAGTGTTAGGATAATCAGAGTAAGTTTGATGAAGTTATAAACTGTTTTGTGAAATGTCTTCTTTCGGTTTCACTGTAAAAGTCAGAGAGGAAATGAACGGAGCGATTATCCGTGCGCGGCCTGAATGTGCTTGCGTGCACGTATAATATTGATCATCTAGCGTTTATTTGAAAACGATTCATAAAAAGGCAGACGAATATCAACGTTGTGGAATATTCCACTAAAAGACGATTTTCATAGAATGCTCCAGAATGAGCTGTTTTTTTTATCTGAAAACGGGGGCTTTTCTAACTGCTCTGAAACGGAAACGACGCGATAAACAGCCTTGACAGCACTGACTGGAAAATAGTCTTTGATAATGCGATGGGCAGATTAGACACATAGGCTAGCCATAATTTAAAACATAGATTAGGCGATATTAACGTTAACATTGGTGCCGATGGTGGCATTCAGCCGGTAAAAAGGAAAACCAGGCTGACCGGAATTTCTTGAATATGTCCGGGGATAGAAATCTTGCAGGACACCCAGACCGGCACGAATATGTTCTAACGGAAACGCTGGTGCACACGAAACAAACAAATGCACCCACTTGCACATGACCAAGCCACTCCCATGCGTCTCCCTATATGACGCCGGAAATGGTCACGCTCCACCTTCCCAGATCGATTTCCATAAGCGGAAAAACATCCAAGGGACCTCAGGGCGCTAAGAGCGAGACGCTCAGCCAGTATTTATATAACTAGGTTATGAACCTAGTTATATATCATACTTGGCTATTGCGTCTCGCTCTGCCAATGAGATATGGGGCAGAGCGGATGCGTGGCCCAACAAGTGTACCCCCTGAGGGCCTGTAATCCCCAGCCAGGGAGGAGGGGAGTCCCGTCCACCCGCCCGTCCTAACGAAGGGGGGGAGGCAGTCAACTCCACCAAAGTGCGAAAAAGGGGGAACCAGGCACCCCTGAACGCACAGCACAGGCGGGACCACGTGTGACACAGCACCCCGTGGCCCACACCCACACACTCCTGCTAGCCCACCAAATGGCGGGACGCAGGAGAGGTCCCAGACCTCAGAACCGCCTGGGAGACAGAACCCCCAGTCATGTCCACGAGGTAAAACTTAACGAAAGGACCCGGGGAGGACCAGGAGGCCGCAGCACAGATGTCCTCCACCGAGGCCCCCCCTAACAGGGCAGCAGAGGCCGCCACTCCACCAGTGGAGTGCGCCCTGACGCCCCCGGGGGGGACCTGTCCAGCCAACGTGTAGCAAAGGCAATGCCTTCGCACAACCAATGTCACAGGCGCTGCTTGGACAGCGCCTTACCCGTGCGAGGTCCACCGTAACAAACAAACAGTTGATCGGAAGCCCTGAGATCCTGCGTCCAACTAAGGTAAAACCTCAGTGCACGGCCAGGACACGACAGGGGAATGCTCGCCTCCAACCCACTAGCGTGAGGAGGTGGATGAAACGCCTGAACCACAACATCCCTGGAGCGAAAAGAGCTCCGGATATTCTTTGGCACGAAGACTGGATTAGGCCTCAGAGTAGCACCGCTATCGGCCGAATAGACAGGCACTCAGGCCGCACAGAGAGAGCACACAGCTCACCCACACGCTTAGCGGAGGTGATGGCCAAAAGGAACGCGGTCTCAATGACAGCCGGGGCCTCTGACAACCGGCCCAGGACCAGTCGGAGGTCCCACCTCGGAGACAGAGAACATTACACAGGCTTGAGACGCCGAGCGCCAAGCAGGAAACGTTTCACGAGAGGGTGGCTGAACAATGTTCTGCCCCCACTCTCGACCATACGCCACATCCCAGGGCAAGCCACGGTAGTGGACGGAGCGTGCGCGTACCAGATGGCGTTAACCACAGAAGAGTCAAGACGCATCCCCACCAGATTCACTCTTTCAGCAGCCAAGCCTAGAGGCTGCCCCAGAACAGGAGGCAGAACAGAGTTCCGCGTGCCTGAGAGGGCCCGCGGTGACCACGGAACAGGCCACGGCGGGGCCACCAAGAGCTGAATCATGGCCGGGAACCACACAGCTGAGCCTTGGCCCGGCACGACCAGGATCAAAGTCCTGCGCTCCTGACGTACCCGCCCCAACAGCTGAGCTATCAAGTGTATGGGGGGGAATGCGTACAGAATCCCGGGCGGCCACGGAATCGGTCCCAGACCTGTCTGACTATGTCTGGACGTAGTCCCCACTTGTCAGGGTGAGGACCGCCCCGCGACATCACATCTGCACCCACATTCTCCCTGCCGGGGATGTGGAGAGCCCTCAGGCTGCGCAGATGGAGAACGCCCATAGCCAGAGCTCGACCGCCGCTCGGTGCAGATGGGGGGAGCGTGTTGTCCGTCCTGATCAAAACATGCTTGCCCACCACAAGGTGGCCGAGCCATTTGAGGACCAGAAGGACTGCCTTCAATTCCAACACATTGAATGTAGTGCAGACCGGGCAGCATGGTCTGCCGTGAGGGAGGCGTCGGTGAAGACTGAAGAGTGAAGAATGAAGAGGAGGCCAAGAGGGACCACAGAGTGAGCATCATACCGAGCAGGCGCATCACGGACAGTGCTGTAACCGTCCAAGGACGGAACCTCCCGAGCGCGCCGAGAACACCCGCCGCCGCTCTGAGAGTGATGCCCATATAGACCTTGAGCTTAGAATAAGCCCAAGTACTCCACCCGTTGACTGGGAAGAGGAGTACTCTACTTCCAGTCTACAGCAAAACCCAGGCTGGTGAGGAATTGCACCACCTGCCTGGTATGAGACCTGGCGATCTTCTCTTACCGGCCGAGGACCAGAACGTTGTCCAGGGTAGAATAAAATTCGTATCCCCCGACGTCGCAGAGACCCCAGCGCGGTCTCCACGCACTTGGTGAAGATGCGAGGAGCCAGAGAGTAGCCGAACGGCAGCCTCTGGTACTCGTACGCTAAGCCCTGCAAAGGACGCGTAGGTATGTCCTAGGAGGGAAGATCGGGATGTGAATACGCATCCTACAGGTCTATGGAGGTGAACCAGTCCCCCACCTGACAGCGCCTAACAGGTGGGTGACGGTCAACATTCTGAACCTTCCATGGGACAGGTCCAGTATGGGTCTGACACCCCCCCCCCCCCCCGATTTCTCGGGCACCAGAGAATATCGGGAGGAAACGCCGGCTCATCGCGTCTTCCCATTGGACCACGACGACGGCCTGCTTCGCCGCCAGAGAACGAATCTCCTCGGCCAGGGCTGTCACTGCCGCGGACTCTGATAATAGAGTCTGTACCAAACCCAAACACGGAGGGCGGGGGTGTGTAAACTGTAACACAAGCGCCGCCCTCAGCGTTCTCTCCATCCACACCGACATATGGCTACCACTGCAGCCATACGTGGTAAAATTCCAAAGCGCCCCCGCCGCCAACTGCCGCTGGTCCGCTAGGAATCGTAGATATGTGGCCCGGTCCCTCCCGCTGTGCGTTGTCAACCCTGGTCTTGCCAACCGCGCGAGCAGGGTGTCTCGCGGAGCCGGGATATCGCACCCTGACTCTACCAACGAGGCAATCACACCCAAGGGGGGGACCCCGACAGAAGGGGCGGTCTGATATGGGGGGAGCGGCCATCACCTTTGGTGACATAAGCTCCCCCACTGAGCATCTTCCCGGCATGGACTGCTGAGGATAGCCTGCTCTGCAGCTTGACATGCAAGGCGTGCGGTCCCCACACTGCCCGATAGGGTGGGTTCCTACACACCGTAGCCCTGTAGTGATATTACTACCACCCAAACCACACGTGCCTGACTGACCACCACCGGTCTTCCGGTCGGGGGAGACACTAACGTGATACCCGGCCTGGCGAGGGCGGGCTGGGGGAACTCACGCTGCAACCTCCTGGGCCTCGAGTTCCCCCGCTGACAACCTTTTTCGTCGACAGACACAACACCAGGCCCACCAAACACAGATGCAGAACTTGTGGTGTGGGAGCCGCTTGACAGCACAGCATTCTCACAGGCAGACCCAGGCCTAGCTAGCAACTGGGTGTCAGCCCCTGTCCCCATGAGAAGCGAAACGTGGGGCCGCTTGTGCTTCACTGGAAGCATGCAGCCCGCAGCCAAAGGGAACAAATCAGAGCCATGTGTCCCGTAGCGTAGCGGGGGGGGAGTAACCGGAGAGCGTGCTAGACACAGCTAGACGGCAACGTTTTTTTAGGGCGTGCTCATCTAATGTAGCCAATCCCTCGGGCCGCCGAGGCTGTCGACCTGTTTTCTTTGTGCCCACGGTATCTCAGGCGGGGGAAACATGGCCGCCGGTCGGGGGCCTCGCCACCGCCGCTGGCGAGGCCGTGCTCTCACCTCTGGCTGCACGGTGTGGGGCCCAGGTCAAATACCGCCCGCGCCCCTGGCCCTCCTAGCCCTCCCTGCCGTTATAGCTTGCGGTTAGGTCAAAAGCTGAATAACCTCAAAACCTCGCGCGATGGTTTTGACGTCGGCTGGCCCTAAGGCCCCACCACCCAACACCATTTTTGACAGAAAAAACAGCCAATTGAGCAATGTTGCCAGTCGCTACTAAATTCTGTACCGTGGCGGTATAGGCTTCATCAGCCCACCAGCCACCTCGCCTCATGGCGTCGGCCGGGCAGGACACCGTTCCACCATGTCAGGGCAAAGGACTGATGCCACCTGCTTCACTAAGCACGGAACACCAGTGGTGGCTGCAGACCAAAGTCTACTACTAGTGAAGCACTGCCTCACTAGTAGGCATGCAACAACCTCCACTGCGGTGTGCACCCATGAAGGGATAAAATGAATGAATGAATGAACGAAAACTCTATTAACACATTGCAGAATGGGCTAGCCCAATACACACAACTGTCAAGGGGAAGCAGACCAGAGAAAAACGCCAGTCCCGTCCACATCAGGGACCCCCATCTTCAATTCATAGATTCACAAAAAGCACACCTGCCCTGAGCCTCAGCCCATCCACCCATGTAAATGGTAAACAAGCCTCCGTTAAACCCCCAACATAGACACCGATTGACCGTCAGCATGAATGGTTAAGAGGAGGGAAGACAGTAAAGACAGCCCTCGGCGGGGAACATGGGAACGGCGTCCCAACATTGTAACATTAGCAGTAGCTGCGCGCTAGGATACTTGGAAAACATCCAAAAGAGAGTCATGTTTTCCCAAATATCCCACCCCCCACGCCAATACATCACTCGGTCGTCTCACGAGACAACGAGCCGTATTACCCATGCCAGTATCAATGCCTGATAGCGCAGGCCCTACCTGTGCACGACTTAGCTCGACTACTAACCGTTGTGCGATGTCCCTCGGTCCGCTGTCACGAGACGAGGAAAACTCAGGACCGGACCGCTGCGCTGTTGGGATGTGCCGAAAAGGTTCCGGGGGCTGGTGAACTTCTGGCGAATACCCAACATTGTGTAATTTCTCCCTACATTTCATAACAACTAGTTCACGGAGTGCACTGCTACTTCCACGTTGGAAACGAAATGAGGAAGGTCGAGCGTGACCATTTCTGGCGTCATATAGGGAGACGCATGGGAGTGGCTGTATTAGACGTGCAAGTGGGTGTATTTGTTTGTTTCGCATGCACGCTAGGTGCGTGGAGATAAGAGGATATCTCATTGGCAGAGCGAGACACGATAGCCAAGTATGATATATAACATGACATCGATCCTGAGCGGTCGTCTCCTAATCAGAAGGTTCCTGGTTTGATTCTGATGAGCAGGTCGGCACCTTGCGCCTCCGCTGTCGGTGTGTGAGTGAATGGGTGAATGTGAGGCATACGTTGTAAAGCGCTTTGGATAAAAGTGTTATAAGTGCATATTATGCAGTAGTAGTGAAGTCCATTTATATAAACGCAGTTAATTTACCATAAACTATGATATTGAATGATCTCCCAACCTGCTCTCTCTCCAGATCCAACTGTGCTGAGAACATCAGGAAGCACATCCTCCACACGGGGAGACACGATGGAGTCAAGATGTACAACTGTCCTAAATGTGACTACGACACCAACGCTCCCATGGACTTCAGGAACCATCTGAAGGAATATCACTCTGACATAGAGAACCCTGACCTGGCCTACCTGCACGCTGGTAAGAGAACCACACACACATAGAGAACCCTGACCTGGCCTATCTGCACGCTGGTAAGACAACCACACACACATAGAGAACCCTGACCTGGCCTACCTGCACGCTGGTAAGAGAACCACACACACATAGAGAACCCTGACCTGGCCTACCTGCACGCTGGTAAGAGAACCACACACACATAGAGAACCCTGACCTGGCCTACCTGCACGCTGGTAAGAGAACCACACACACATAGAGAACCCTGACCTGGCCTACCTGCATGCTGGTAAGACAACCACACACACATAGAGAACCCTGACCTGGCCTATCTGCACGCTGGTAAGACAACCACACACACATAGAGAACCCTGACCTGGCCTATCTGCATGCTGGTAAGACAACCACACACACATAGAGAACCCTGACCTGGCCTATCTGCACGCTGGTAAGAGAACCACACACACATAGAGAACCCTGACCTGGCCTACCTGCACGCTGGTAAGAGAACCACACACACATAGAGAACCCTGACCTGGCCTATCTGCACGCTGGTAAGAGAACCACACACAGATACATAGAGAAGCGAACCACACACACACACATAGAAAACCCTGACCTGGCCTACCTGCACGCTGGTAAGAACCACACACCATGATAGCGCTTTTAAACCGCCCGGGCTCCGGTTCAAGCTCCAGCTCCGTTCTGAACCCTCTGAACCTTGGTGCTCTCTGGCGAACCACCCCGCATTTACACCCATTTAAGCAGAACCAACATTCCACCGTCTCCGTCATCAACGGGGGCGTTACTCAGGTAAAAAATTATGCGAGGAGAGCGAGCCTCAGCGCGAGAGCGCACACATGCACTTTATACGTTTGAAATGAATCGTTCCAGCAAAGTATGCTTCTATTATTCGAATGACTTGTTTTAATGGGTATCATAGTAAGTCCTACTGTAGAACATGACATAATAGCATGATATCTGATTTATTAATCCCAATACTGGACGACGACCGCAATTGGCACTTGAAAAGTGTAAATGATGGATTAGTCAGTAGCAATTCATGACGGCCCGTTTAGCTCAACTGGTTAGTGCCCTGCCTGTGGACCATATGGTCCCCAGTTCGAATCTCTTGCTTACTTCCTCTTTTTTTTGTAACGTTAACTCACTCCTACACCACCTCACTCCTACACTCTCACCCCCCACCACCTCACTCCTGCACTCTCACCCCTACACCACCTCACCCCTACACTCTCACCCCTATACCACCTCACCCCTACACTCTCACCCCTACACCACCTCACCCCTACACTCTCACCCCTACACCACCTCACCCCTACACTCTCACCCCTACACCACCTCACCCCTACACTCTCACCCCTACACCACCTCACCCCTACACTCTCACCCCTACACCACCTCACCCCTACACTCTCACCCCTACACTCTCACCCCTACACCACCTCACCCCTACACCACCTCACCCCTACACTCTCACCCCTACACCACCTCACCCCTACACCACCTCACCCCTACACCACCTCACCCCTACACCACCTCACCCCTACACCACCTCACCCCTACACCACCTCACCCCTACACTCTCACCCCTACACCACCTCACCCCTACACTCTCACCCCTACACTCTCACTCCTACACCACCTCACCCCTACACCACCTCACCCCTACACTCTCACCCCCACACCACCTCACTCCTACACTCTCACTCCTACACTCTCACTCCTACACCACCTCACCCCCACACCACCTCACTCCTACACCACCTCACTCCTACTCTCTCACCCCTACACCACCTCACCCCTATACTCTCTCACCCCTACACTCTCTCACCCCTACACTCTCTCACCCCTACACCACCTCACCCCTACACCACCTCACCCCTACACTCTCTCACCCCTACACCACCTCACCCCTACACCACCTCACCCCTACACTCTCTCACCCCTACACTCTCTCACCCCTACACTCTCTCACCCCTACATCACCTCACCCCTACACCACCTCACCCCTACACCACCTCACCCCTACACTCTCTCACCCCTACACCACCTCACCCCTACACCACCTCACCCCTACACTCTCTCACCCCTACACTCTCTCACCCCTACACTCTCTCACCCCTACACCACCTCACCCCTACACTCTCTCACCCCTACACTCTCTCACCCCTACACTCTCTCACCCCTACATCACCTCACTCCTACACCACCTCACCCCTACACTCTCTCACCCCTACACCACCTCACTCCTACACTCTCTCACCCCTACACCACCTCACTCCTACACTCTCTCACTCCTACATCACCTCACCCCTACACCACCTCACCCCTACTCTCTCACCCCTACACCACCTCACTCCTACACTCTCTCACCCCTACACCACCTCACTCCTACACTCTCTCACCCCTACACCACCTCACCCCTACACTCTCACTCCTACATCACCTCACTCCTACACTCTCTCACCCCCACACCACCTCACCCCTACACCACCTCACTCCTACACCACCTCACTCCTACACTCTCACTCCTACACCACCTCACTCCTACACTCTCACTCCTACACCACCTCACTCCTACACTCTCACTCCTACACCACCTCACTCCTACACTATCACCCCTACACCACCTCACTCCTACACTATCACCCCTACACTCTCTCACCCCTACATCACCTCACCCCTACACTCTCTCACCCCTACACTATCTCACCCCTACACTATCTCACCCCTACATCACCTCACCCCTACACTATCTCACCCCTACACTCTCTCACTCCTACACTCTCACCCCTACATCACCTCACCCCTACATCACCTCACCCCTACACTATCTCACCCCTACACTCTCTCACTCCTACACTCTCACCCCTACATCACCTCACCCCTACACTATCTCACCCCTACACTCTCTCACTCCTACTCTCTCACCCCTACATCACCTCACCCCTACACTCTCTCACCCCTACACTATCTCACCCCTACACTATCTCACCCCTACATCACCTCACCCCTACACTCTCTCACCCCTACACTATCTCACCCCTACACTATCTCACCCCTACATCACCTCACCCCTACACTATCTCACCCCTACACTCTCTCACTCCTACACTCTCACCCCTACATCACCTCACCCCTACACTATCTCACCCCTACACTCTCTCACTCCTACACTCTCACCCATACACACTCTCACCCCTACATCACCTCACCCCTACACTCTCTCACTCCTACACTCTCACCCCTACATCACCTCACCCCTACACTCTCTCACTCCTACACTCTCACCCCTACACTCTCTCACTCCTACACTCTCACTCCTACACCACCTCACCCATACACTATCTCACCCCTATACTCTCTCACCCCTATACTCTCTCACCCATGCTCAGCAGACAAGACAAGGCCTGTTTGTGTTCCAAAGTGCTCTCTCCCTCCATCTCTCTCTCTCATCTCTTATTTCTCTCTCTCTCCCCTCACTCTCTCTCTCATCTCTTATTTCTCTCTCATCATCTATCTCTCTCTCTGTGGGCGAGCATGGTTTGATCTAAGCAGACAGAAGGAGAGACCAAAAGGAGGACAGTAAAGGGGTAAAAGGTGTTAGTAAGGTGTGTGTTAACCTGCCTGTGATGCTCTCTGTCAGAGTGGCGAGAGGGAAATGGTCTGTGATGGTCCTTCCTGCTGCTCTGCCTTTGAACGACACAGATCAAACACCGCCCCCCCCCCCCCCCCCCCCCCCCCCCAGTCACAGGGCCCTTCGCTGCCTCTCGCGCACCAGATTGATTGACACCCGGACGTTGCTGCTGCTGCCACCACTACTGTCTCTCTCTCTCTCTCTCTCTCTCTCTCTCTCTCTCTCTCTCTCTCTCTCTCTCTCTCTCTCTCTCTCTCTCTTTATTCAACATCACACTTTGAATTAAAGCCCTTCTCGAGGATGAAAGGAGAGGTCCTTTGCAAACTGGGGGAAAGAGAGGGAATAACAACCAGCGAGATATGGAGGAGAATCATGATGAGAATTAAGAGGGGAGGAAGGAAAGAAACAAGAAGAGAGAAAAAAATTAAATATGCCGGGAAAAATGTTGCTGATCAGACAGTTTATAATAAAACGATAATGACAGCTGTCTTCCTGGTGAGATGGATAGAGGTAGAGAGAAGTGAGATATACAGAGATAGAGAGAAGTGAGATATACAGAGATAGAGGTAGAGAGAAGTGAGATATACAGAGATAGAGAGAAGTGAGATATATAGAGATAGAGGTAGAGAGAAGTGAGCTATACAGAGATAGAGAGAAGTGAGAGATAGAGAGAACTTATTATGTATTGTTTTTACTTCTGTTTAACTGTGTTAATAAACAAACAAACAAACAAACAGATATAGAGAGAAGTGAGATATATAGAGATAGAGAGAAGTGAGATATATAGAGATAGAGAGAAGTGAGATATATAGAGATAGAGAGAAGTGAGATATACAGAGATAGAGAGAAGTGAGATATACAGAGATAGAGAGAAGTGAGATATACAGAGATAGAGAGAAGTGAGATATATAGAGATGGAGAGAAGTGATATATACAGAGATAGAGAGAAGTGAGATATATAGAGATAGAAGTAGAGAGAAGTGAGATATATAGAGATAGAGAGAAGTGAGATATACAGAGATAGAGAGAAGTGAGATATACAGAGATAGAGAGAAGTGAGATATACAGAGATAGAGAGAAGTGAGATATACAAAGATAGAGAGAAGTGAGATATACAGAGATAGAGAGAAGTGAGATATACAGAGATAGAGAGAAGTGAGATATACAAAGATAGAGAGAAGTGAGATATACAGAGATATAGAGAAGTGAGATATACAGAGATAGAGAGAAGTGAGATATACAGAGATAGAGATAAGTGAGATATATAGAGATAGAAGTAGAGATAAGTGAGATATACAGAGATAGAGAGAAGTGAGATATATAGAGATAGAAGTAGAGATAAGTGAGATATACAGAGATAGAGAGAAGTGAGATATATAGAGGTAGAGAGAAGTGAGATATATAGAGATAGAGAGAAGTGAGATATACAGAGATAGAGAGAAGTGAGATATGTAGAGAGAAGTGAGATATACAGAGATAGAGAAGTGAGAAGTGAGATATACAGAGATAGAGATAAGTGAGATATATAGAGATAGAAGTAGAGATAAGTGAGATATACAGATATAGAGAGAAGTGAGATATACAGAGATAGAGAGAAGTGAGATATACAGAGATATAGATAAGTGAGATATATAGAGATATAAGTAGAGATAAGTGAGATATACAGAGATAGAGAGAAGTGAGAAGTGAGATATACAGAGATAGAGAGAAGTGAGAAGTGATAACTTGCGCAAAGGGCCGGATGTTGTTCGTTCAGCCCACGCACAAAACTGAGAGATTACCTGTAATTTAGCATAGCCTCATAGTGTGGGGAACACACACACACACACACACACACACACACACACACACACACACCCTCAGTGCGTGAGAAGGATTGGTGCTAGATTGAGAAGGGGCTGTCTCTCGGAGATCAAATTAACCCTTTTCTCACCAATGACGTGTTAAGACGTCATTCCTCGCCATGCGTAATCTGCCAATGACGTTTTACAGCGTCTTTGAGATCAATATTTCAAATTTCTGTCATGGTATTCATATTTCACCCACGGATCCTTGACTGGTGCTGTAGGACTCCGCTCAACTCTCCAACGCTTCAATACAGCCACCTGGTGGCCGATCGGCGAGTTGCAACCGGATGTTGATAATTGTGACGCCGGTGTGTCTCCCTATTCCCTCCGGCCACTCGATATCGCTCGCGGGACTCCATCTTGACACACTGGATAATCGATCCGTTGCCATAACTCAATAAACAACATTATTTGGACGTATATAGTATTATACAACCTGGAAATGGATCGCATAGATCAACATCCCATAATAGCGATATTTTTGCTCCACGCTCATCACCCAACGGTAAGAGGAGACTGGGGTGAGTTTCAGCGTTTTTGATTATTATTATCCATACAAACTGTTCTGATCTATATATCACCCATACTACATTAATCATTTAACGTCGGCCATTGCATTATAAACGACCCCCCCCCCCCCCCCCCCTCCGGTCACCAGCAGATGATGAGTCATGACGTTTAGGACCTTGTACAATTGAAATTTTTTATCTGGCTTCAATCGCTATCAAACTGCATTTGATGATCTAATATATGCATAAATGGCTATAACTCACGTTCTATGAAATACAGCAGAAAACGATAAAAACATATTTATACTCTAGACCAGGGGTGGGCAATTATTTTTCCCGGGGGGCCGAATGAGCAACTGAAAATATGTTGGGGGCCGGGCCAAAATTCCAAACTCAATTATGCATAATATAAATTTTATTTCTATATAAAAAGCAGTAAATGGCATTGTTTTGACCACTGGTAAGAGTGTATGTTATTATTTGGCAATTAAAAGGTGAGGTTAGCTTTCAAAAATATCATTTATTCAAATAGAATTTATTTCCAAAATGATAAACAAAATGTGAAACATTAATAACAAAGGGCATTTTGAGTTTCATATACTATTGAAACAAGGATTTTCTTAGCTTTCTAAAGACATCACATCATCTTATAGCAAAAATAAGCAAGACATGTCACTGAACTGTGTAAAGAAAAGTGTCCCAGTTTTGTAGCCTTTTTTACTTTACATGCCTATATTAAACATTTAATGTTTTCAGAACTGTGCAAAAAAAAGAAAAAAAAATATCAAGTGTCCCATTTCATTTCAATCCAGTCTCTGTTGAGCTTTAACAAGTCCATCAAAGTCAGGTTGCATGTCTGAGGTGGAGATGCGAAGCACAGCTGCCAGATGTTCATCAGTGAGAGAGGATCTGTACCTGGACTTGGTAAACGTCATGACTGAGAATGTCTGTTCACATATGTAGGTGGATCCAAAGAGAACCAACATCTTCTGAGCATGTCTCCTAAGCGTATACTGTGCGTGTGAACGTTGACATGAAAAAAAAAAAGTAAAAAAAAAAAAAGAAAAAAAAAATTAAAAAAAAATATTTTTTTTAATTTTCTTTTATTATCATGTAATCTTTCGCGGGCCGGTCAGAATCATCCGTACAATGCCCAGGTCTGCTCTAGACCGTATTTTTGTATGAATGTGTGAATGAAAAAGTAAAACGTTCCTACATCCTGAACGATAGCTAATCGATGTTGAATGGGCCATAGTAATGTCAATTTAGCAATACAATTTAAAAAGTTATAGCCCTGCAAAGTAGGTGAACATCTCCATAGACAAATATAGCTGGCAGACTGGCTACAAGGATGGATATAAGCGTGGCAGAGGAAGGGTTAATGATAGTTTTGCGGCATATAGAACGGACATTCATACACAGCAACGCACCTCCAAACAAGGTGTGATAAACATGAAGTGATATATTTCCCTTGGCATGAAACAGGAAATAGAACTTACCATTAGGGACCTGCATGACGCTTCTTTCTCTATTCAATAACGTTTTACCCTGAGGGATGATTTACAATAAAGTGTTAAAAAAGAAAAGTAGGCTACTTAGAACCCCCAAAATAGTGTTAGCATAAAAAAGAAGGTAGGCCAGCTGTAGTTTACAAAACGGTCTGGAGGTTCCACAAGTTAATCAAAATCCGAAGTATTTCCAAACCGGGGTTTGAGATTGCTCAGAATGGCTTTCCATACAAATCACTGTCTTCGCGAACGGTGGTGGCGGTTGTTGTTGTTGTTATTACTACTCGCGCACCCTATTCAGTTCAATGCCGTCGCGTGGCTCCTATCCATCATGCAGCGCATTCAGGCCCACGCCCACAATCTAAT
>NC_140183.1:25272870-25293846 GCF_963971535.1 Notolepis coatsorum | reverse complement strand
CCTACATCACCTCACCCCTACACCACCTCACTCCTACACCACCTCACCCCTACACTCTCTCACCCCTACATCACCTCACCCCTACACCACCTCACTCCTACACACCTCACTCCTACACCACCTCACTCCTACACACCTCACCCCTACACCACCTCACCCCCACCACCTCACTCCTACAATCTCACTCCTACACCACCTCACTCCTACACTATCACCCCTACACCACCTCACCCCTACACCACCTCACCCCTACACTCTCACTCCTACACTATCACCCCTACACCACCTCACCCCTACACTCTCTCACCCCTACATCACCTCACCCCTACACTATCTCACCCCTACACTATCTCACCCCTACATCACCTCACCCCTACACTATCTCACCCCTACACTCTCTCACTCCTACACTCTCACCCCTACATCACTCACCCCTACATATCTCACCCCTACACTCTCTCACTCCTACACTCTCACCCCTACATCACCTCACCCCTACACTATCTCACCCCTACACTCTCTCACTCCTACTCTCTCACCCCTACATCACCTCACCCTACACTCCTCACCCCTACACTATCTCACCCCTACACTATCTCACCCCTACACCACCTCACCCTACACTATCTCACCCCTACACTCTCTCACTCCTACACTCTCTCACTCCTACACTCTCACCCCTCATCACCTCACCCCTACACTATCTCACCCCTACACTCTTCACTCCTACACTCTCACCCCTACATCACCTCACCCCTCATCACCTCACCCATACACACTCTCACCCCACATCACCTCACCCCTACCACTCTCTCACTCCTACACTCTCACCCCTACATCACCTCACCCCTACACTCTCTCACACCTACACTCTCACCCCTACACTCTCTCACTCCTACACTCTCACTCCTACACCACCTCACCCATACACTATCTCACCCCTATACTCTCTCACCCCTATACTCTCTCACCCATGCTCAGCAGACAAGACAAGGCCTGTTTGTGTTCCAAAGTGCTCTCTCCTCCATCCTCTCTCTCTCATCTCTTATTCTCTCTCTCTCTCCCCTCACTCTCTCTCTCATCTCTTATTTCTCTCTCATCATCTATCTCTCTCTCTGTGGGCGAGCATGGTTTGATCTAAGCAGACAGAAGGAGAGACCAAAAGGAGGACAGTAAAGGGTAAAAGGTGTTAGTAAGGTGTGTGTTAACCTGCCTGTGATGCTCTCTGTCAGAGTGGCGAGAGGGAAATGGTCTGTGATGGTCCTTCCTGCTGCTCTGCCTTTGAACGACAGATCAAACACCGCCCCCCCCCACGCCCCAGTCACAGGCCCTTCGCTGCCTCTCGCGCACCAGATTGATTGACACCCGGACGTTGCTGCTGCTGCCACCACTGTTCTCTCTCTTTCTCTCTCTCTCTTTCTCTCTCTCTCTTTCTTCTCTCTCTCTCTTTCTCTCTCTCTGTCTCTCTCTCTCTCTCTCTCTCTCTTTATTCAACATCACACTTTGAATTAAAGCCCTTCTCGAGGATGAAAGGAGAGGTCTTTGCAAACGGGGGGAAAGAGAGGAATAACAACCAGCGAGATATGAGGAGAATCATGATGAGATTAAGAGGGGAGGAAGAAAGAAACGAGAAGAGAGAAAAAAATTAAATATGCCGGAAAAATGTGCTGATCAGACAGTTTATAATAAAACGATAATGACAGCTGTCTTCCTGGTGAGATGGATAGAGTAGAGAGAAGTGAGATATACAGAGATAGAGAGAAGTGAGATATACAGAGATAGAGGTAGAGAGAAGTGAGCTATACAGAGATAGAGAGAAGTGAGATATACAGAGATAGAGGTAGAGGAAGTGAGCTATACAGAGATAGAGGGAAGTGAGATAATCAGAGATAGAGAGAAGTGAGATATACAGAGATAGAGAGAAGTGAGATATATAGAGATAGAGAGAAGTGAGATATACAGAGATAGAGAGAAGTGAGATATATAGAGATAGAAGTAGAGAGAAGTGAGATATATAGAGATAGAGAGAAGTGAGATAGAGAGAAGTGAGATATATAGAGATAGAAGTAGAGATAAGTGAGATATACAGAGATAGAGAGAAGTGAGATATACAGAGATAGAGAGAAGTGAGATATATAGAGGTAGAGAGAAGTGAGATATATAGAGATAGAGAGAAGTGAGATATACAGAGATAGAGAGAAGTGAGATATACAGAGATAGAGAGAAGTGAGATATACAGAGATAGAGAGAAGTGAGATATATAGAGGTAGAGAGAAGTGAGATATATAGAGATAGGGAGAAGTGAGATATACAGAGATAGAGAGAAGTGAGATATACAGAGATAGAGAAAGAGTTCAGAGATACAGGAAGAGAGAAGTGAGATATATAGAGATAGAGAGAAGTGAGATATATAGAGATAGAGAGAAGTGAGATATACAGAGATAGAAGTAGAGAGAAGTGAGATATATAGAGATAGAGATAAGTGAGATATACAGAGATAGAGGAAGTGAGATATATAGAGATAGAAGTAGAGAGAAGTGAGATATACAGAGATAGAGAGAAGTGAGAAGTGAGATATACAGAGATAGAGAGAAGTGAGATATACAGAGATAGAGAGAAGTGAGATATACAGAGATAGAGAGAAGTGAGATATATAGAGATAGAGAGAAGTGAGATAGAGATAGTGAGATATATAGAGATAGAAGTAGAGATAAGTGAGATATACAGAGATAGAGAGAAGTGAGATATACAGAGATAGAGAGAAGTGAGAAGTGATAACTTGCGCAAAGGGCCGGATGTTGTTCGTTCAGCCCCGCACAACACTGAGAATTACCTGTAATTAGCATAGCCTCATAGTGTGGGGAACACACCACACACACACACACACACACACACACACACACCCACCCTCAGTGCGTGAGGAGGATTGGTGCTAGATTGAGAAGGGCTGTCTCTCGGAGATCAAATTAACCCTTTTCTCACCAATGACGTGTTAAGACGTCATTCTCGCCCATGCGTAATCTGCCAATGACGTTTTACAGCGTCTTTGAGATCAATATTTCAAATTTGTCATGGTATTCATATTTCACCCACGATCCTTGACTGGTGCTGTAGGACTCCGCTCAACTCTCCAACGCTTCATACCACCACCTGGTGGCCGATCGGCGAGTTGCAACCGGATGTTGATAATTGTGACGCCGGTGTGTCTCCCTATTCCCTCCGGCCACTCGATATCGCTCGCGGGACTCCATCTTGACACACTGGATAATCGATCCGTTGCCATAACTCAATAAACAACATTATTTGGACGTATATAGTATATACAACCTGGAAATGGATCGCATAGATCAACATCCCATAATAGCGATATTTTTGCTCCACGCTTATCACCCAACGGTAAGAGGAGACTGGGGTGAGTTTCAGCGTTTTTGATTATTATTATCCATACAAACTGTTCTGATCTATATATCACCCATACTACATTAATCATTTAACGTCGGCCATTGCATTATAAACGATCCCCCCCCCCCCCCCCCTCCGGTCACCAGCAGATGATGAGTCATGACGTTTAGGACCTTGTACAATTGACATTTTTTATCTGGCTTCAATCGCTATCAAACTGCATTTGATGATCTAATATATGCATAAATGGCTATAACTCACGTTCTATGAAATACAGCAGAAAACGATAAAAACATATTTATACTCTAGACCGTATTTTTGTATGAATGTGTGAATGAAAAAGTAAAACGTTCCTACATCCTGAACGATAGCTAATCGATGTTGAAGGGCCATAGTAATGTCAATTTAGCAATACAATTTAAAAAGTTATAGCCCTGCAAAGTAGGTGAACATCTCCATAGACAAATATAGCTGGCAGACTGGCTACAAGGATGGATATAAGCGTGGCAGAGAAAGGGTTAATGATAGTTTGCGGCATATAGAACGGACATTCATACACAGCAACGCACCTCCAAACAAGGTGTGATAAACATGAAGTGATATATTTTCCTTGGCATGAAACAGGAAATAGAACGTACCATGCATGACGCTTCTTTCTCTATTCAATAACGTTTTACCCTGAGGGATGATTTACAATAAAGTGTTAAAAAAGAAAAGTAGGCTACTTAGAACCCCCAAAATAGTGTTAGCATAAAAAAGAAGGTAGGCCAGCTGTAGTTTACAAAACGGTCTGGAGGTTCCACAAGTTAATCAAAATCCGAAGTATTTCCAAACCGGGGTTTGAGATTGCTCAGAATGGCTTTCCATACAAATCACTGTCTTCGCGAACGGTGGTGGCGGTTGTTGTTGTTGTTACTATTCAGTTCAATCACGTCGCGTGGCTCCTATCCATCATGCAGCGCATTCAGGCCCACGCCCACAATCTAATATTTATTATATACATTTTTTTAACAAGTCGATTATTAATTTGAATATAGAATATTCATTGACAGCCCTACTTAACAGTTACTGCATCACCCCTGAGTGGAACATGGAAAGCCAAATAAATAAACTAAACTTTGCCCCACTGTACCAAAAACCCGTACCGAACCGTGACTTCAAAACCGAGGTACGTACCGAACCGTGGTTTTTGCGTACCGTTACACCCCTACTGCCTACAACTGTGTTACCCTGTACTCAGTTCATTATACCACTAATAACAATACACTATACACACTGTATATACATGTATCTATATCTGTATATATATATATATATATATATATATATATATATATATATATATATATATATATATATATATATATATACTCATATTAGTTAAACAACTGGCTAGACCGGTTTATTATCATAGTATATTCATACATACATAGCGGAGAGATGGAGAGATGTAAAAAAGGTAAAAAGGTGATGGAGAGAGGGGGAGAGAGAGAGGGGGGAGAGAGAGGGAGAGGGGAGCATTAGAAGGGGAGTGATGATTATGCCAACAATAAGTCTGTTTGAGAATAAGAAAAGGCATACATATATATATATATATATATATATATATATATATATATATATATGTTGTGCACTTTACCGCTCCTTTGCACTCTGCTTACATGTAGATGCCAACTTCATCTCGTTTTTATAGAATCTCATCTAATCGAATCGAATAGGTGTGATTGTTGTCGCCGTGGGAGACGTAGTGTTTCCTCTCCCCCCGTCTTCCCTCCAGCAAGGCCGCTTGTGGTTGGAGGCTAGTAAGGTTGTTATTGTTAGAACAGCCAACTGTCTATTACCCTGCTGCCTAACACTGCTCTGACACAGCCCTGCTCACACACACACACACACACACACTACACACACCTACACACACACACACACACACACACACACACACACACACACACACACACACACACACACACACACACACATAAACAGACGCACACACACACACAGACAGATGCATACACACACACACACACACACACACACACACACACACACACACAAACAGACGCACACACACACACACACACACAGACAGATGCATACACACATACACACATACACCTACTCACAGATGCACGTGCACACACACACACACACACACACACACACACACTCTCTCTCTCTCTCTCTCTCTCTCTCTCAGGTGGGGTGTCACCATTAGCATTGGAAAGGCGTCGTCTTCATTCCACTGTTTTTAATTGTGAAATATTTCCCTAATTTTGGGCCAAGGTTATAATTGCAGTTCTTGGGGGCATAGCGATCAAATGCTTTGTAATTAGCCAGAGTATTTGGATGTGCTGCTTAGCGGCTAGTAAGGAGAAGAGAAGAGAGAAAAAAAAGGTCTTAAAGGCATTGTTGCTGCTTTGTGTGCACGGTGTTTTACCTAATAATGGATGATGGATGGCAGCGTGCGGGCGTGGAGAAACCTGGCCTTGTAAAGGATGATCTTAATACACAACGCAACCACAGGCAAATTCATTTGTTTTGCATATGTTTTTCCTTATTGTATGAATCCGTAAAGAAATCTGTATTTTAATGGCTTTTACTTTACTCGTGTGTCCAATACCCCCCCCCCCCCTCCTCTCCCTTCCCACCCCATCCTGAAACCCTCCTCTCCAGCCCCCTCCCCTCCTCTCCCCGCCCCCTCCTCCTCTCCCGCCCCCTCCCCTCCTCTCCTCTCCCACCCCATCCTGAAACCCTCCTCTCCAGCCCCCTCCCCCTCCTCTCCCGCCCCCCTCCTCCTCTCCAGCCCCCTCCCCTCCTCTCCCGCCCCCCTCCTCCTATCACGCCCCCTCCCCTCCCCTCCTCTCCAGCCCCCTCCTGAAACCCTCCTCTCCCAAGTTTCACCTGAGTGTTGTGTTACAGCCACGTGGCAGGAGGACAGGTGTTTCTGTCATGCAAATGTCCCGGTGCCCGCGGTGTGGCGCGGTGTGGCGCGGTGTGACGCGAGAGGAAGTGCAGGACTGGGCTGATAAAGTCAACATCTGCTTCTCATAACAACGTGTGACATGCGACACGTCTACCGTGTGAAAAAACAACAAAACACCTACATAGAGCTTTATGTCACGTTCCTTATGTCGCTTTCATATGAAAGACATTATGTAGGGTAAAACATCTGAACAGGACTCTACTGCCTGATTATTTTATTGTTTATTATAAATATGATCCCAACACATTTAGAATCATATTTTACTAATTCAAAAATAGGGAATTTGTAGTCATCTTGATGTGGGGTGACAGTGGCTCAGTCTGGTAATCAGCAGGTTCCCGGTGTGATTCCAGCTCCTCCCGGCAGCGTGTCAAAGTGTCCTTGAGCAAGTCACTTAACCCCTAACTGCTCCCGGTGGGCAGGTTTGCTGGACAAACCCCTGCTGGACAAACCCCTGCTGGACAAACCCCTGCGTGACAAACCCCTGCTGGACAAACCCCTGCGTGACAAACCCCTGCTGGACAAACCCCTGCTGGACAAACCCCTGCTGGACAAACCCCTGCTGGACAAACCCCTGCGTGACAAACCCCTGCTGGACAAACCCCTGCTGCACAAACCCCTGCTGGACAAACCCCTGCTGGACAAACCCCTGCTGGACAAACCCCTGCTGGACAAACCCCTGCTGGACAAACCCCTGCTGCACAAACCCCTGCGTGACAAACCCCTGCTGCACAAACCCCTGCTGGACAAACCCCTGCGTGACAAACCCCTGCTGGACAAACCCCTGCTGGACAAACCCCTGCTGGACAAACCCCTGCTGGACAAACCCCTGCTGGACAAACCCCTGCGTGACAAACCCCTGCGTGACAAACCCCTGCTGGACAAACCCCTGCGTGACAAACCCCTGCGTGACAAACCCCTGCTGCACAAACCCCTGCTGGACAAACCCCTGCGTGACAAACCCCTGCTGCACAAACCCCTGCTGGACAAACCCCTGCTGGACAAACCCCTGCTGGACAAACCCCTGCGTGACAAACCCCTGCTGCACAAACCCCTGCGTGACAAACCCCTGCTGGACAAACCCCTGCTGGACAAACCCCTGCGTGACAAACCCCTGCGTGACAAACCCCTGCTGCACAAACCCCTGCTGGACAAACCCATGCGTGACAAACCCCTGCTGGACAAACCCCTGCTGGACAAACCCCTGCTGGACAAACCCCTGCTGGACAAACCCCTGCGTGACAAACCCCTGCTGGACAAACCCCTGCTGGACAAACCCCTGCGTGACAAACCCCTGCGTGACAAACCCCTGCGTGACAAACCCCTGCTGGACAAACCCCTGCGTGACAAACCCCTGCGTGACAAACCCCTGCGTGACAAACCCCTGCGTGACAAACCCCTGCTGCACAAACCCCTGCTGGACAAACCCCTGCGTGACAAACCCCTGCTGCACAAACCCCTGCTGGACAAACCCCTGCGTGACAAACCCCTGCGTGACAAACCCCTGCGTGACAAACCCCTGCTGCACAAACCCCTGCTGGACAAACCCCTGCGTGACAAACCCCTGCTGCACAAACCCCTGCTGGACAAACCGCTGCTGGACAAACCCCTGCTGGACAAACCCCTGCTGGACAAACCCCTGCGTGACAAACCCCTGCGTGACAAACCCCTGCTGGACAAACCCCTGCTGGACAAACCCCTGCGTGACAAACCCCTGCGTGACAAACCCCTGCGTGACAAACCCCTACGTGACAAACCCCTGCTGGACAAACCCCTGCTGGACAAACCCCTACGTGACAAACCCCTGCTGGACAAACCCCTGCTGGACAAACCCCTGCTGGACAAACCCCTGCTGGACAAACCCCTGCTGGACAAACCCCTGCTGGACAAACCCCTGCTGGACCTTCTTGCTGCGAGGCAACAGTGCTAACCACTGCGCCACCATGCTGGATTTGTCTTCTATTGAAAATAAATACTATCCCATATATCCCAACTGCCTTCTATAGCAAACATGAGTGTGTGTCATACCAGTAGCTTCTCATCAGCTCATCAAGCTGATTCACATCGCTGACCTGAGAGGTGCAGAGTATTAGAGTTACACTGGTTATATCTCTGCTCTCGTTTACTTCAGTGATACCACGTCTTTCTACCTGTTTGTCTGTTTATGTGCACCCACACTCCACACACGCACACACGCACACTCGCACACACACACACACACACACACACACACACACACACACACACACACACACACACACACACACACACACACACACACTCGCACACACACACACACGCACACTCGCACACACACACACACACACACACACACACACACACACACACACACACACACACACACACCCACTGATGGGGTGCAGCAGGCCTGCATGCTTGGACTTGAAGCTGACTTGATGCCACTGTTTGGGTGTTAATTGGAGTGTTCCCTGGTGGAGGAGCACCTTCCAGACTCCCTGCTGTGTTATCTGGACCGGGCTCTCCCTCTGGGACCCTCCCCTGTCCTAAAACCATGTTGTTATCGTCTCTGAGACCACATGATGTCATTCTCACTCTCTCTCTCTCTCTCTCTCTCTCTCTCTCTCTCTCTCTCTCTCTCTCTCTCTCTCTCTCTCTCTCTCTCTCTCTCTCTCTCTTCTCTCTTATTCTCTCTCTCTTCTCTCCTCTCTCTTTCTCTCTCTCTCTTATTCTCTCTCTCTCTTCTCCTCTCTCTTCTCTTCTCTCTCTCCTCTCTCTTCTCTCTCTCCTCTCTCATCTCTCTTTCTCTCTCTTCTCTCTTATTCTCTCTCTTCTCTCCTCTCTTTATCTCCTCTCTTTTCTCTCTTTCTCTCCATCTCTCTCCTCTCTCCTCCTCTCTCTTTCTCTCTCCTCTCTCTTCTCTATTTCTCTCTCTCTCCATCTCTCTCCTCTCTCTTCTCTTTCTCTCTTCTCTCTTCTCTCTTTCTCTCCATCTCTCTCTCTCTTCTCTCTCCTCTTATCTCTTTATCTCCCCCTCCGTTCTTCTCTTATCTCTTTCTCTCTCTCTATCTCTCTATCTCTCTCTGTCTCTCTCTCTCTCTCTCTCTATCTCTCTCTTCTCTTCTATCTATCTACTATCTATCTCTCTCTCTCTCTCTCTCTATCTCTCTCTCTCTCTCTCTCTCTCTCTCTATCTCTCTCTCTCTCTCTCTCTCTCTCTCTCTCTCTCTCTCTCTCTCTCTCTCTCTCTCTATCTCTCTCTCTCTATCGCTCTCTCTCTCTCGCTCTAGTCTTGGTTAAGATATTACAGTTGAGAAGTGGCTGCTCAGTGTGAACGTGCCCCAGGGGACATGTGATGAGGGGTATCTGTGTGTGTTGTTTTAGGGGTGACTGTGTGTGGGACAGGGGGTAGCGCTCGGAGGTTTCCAGCCGGCCGTGCCTCGGTGAAGGGATCCTGACGGGACGGTCGTGCTGCAGAGCCAGGTGAACCAGCACATGAGCGAGTGGCGTTTCTCCGCATAATGAGCCGCTCCGACGAGCGTGAAAACTCCCCCGCCGGAGCATTCATCACACATCACCACAACAAACGGCCCTTTGTTCCTGCTCCCCCTTTCTCTCCCTCCGCCTCGCTCCGAGAGCCCCTCTCAGCCGCTTAGCGCCCATTCAGGCCCTCGACTGACACCCATACATACTGTATGGAGACGGGAGGCAGCCCCCCCCTCCCCCCCGCCCCCGCCTCTCCCAGCTCAGTATAATGTCCCGTCCTGACCGGGGCGCCCCGTGTGATGAGGGGCTGATGATGAGGAGCAGAGGTGAGAGGTGCCGGGGTCATGTGTTATGTGTGTACAAGGAAACAAGGCCTGGAATGAGATGTGTAATACACACATACAGGCACACACACACACACACACACACACACACACACACACACACACACACACACAGCTCTGGTGGGTGAGTGACGGGTGGAGGGGTTGCTCCCGGGAAGTGCTGCTCCGGCTGTACGGGACGTAGAATATGGGACTAGACAAGCCGCCGGCTCCTATAAGCCCTCATCCATTATTCAGACCCCCATCTCTCTCAATACAGACACACTGTACACACACACACACACACACACACACACACACACACACACACACACACACACACACACACACACACACACACAGAACCAGCGCTCTGCTGCCAGCCCAGAGAGATGGACAGAGACAAAGAGAGGAAGAGGAGAGAAGGAAGTGCCAGGAGGGAAGAGGAGAGGAGAGGGGAGGAGGAGGAAGTGGAGGGAGAGAGGGAGGAGAGAAGGGGAGGAGGACAGGGAGGTTGATGGTGGAAAGGGTGAAGGAGAGAGAAGGAGGAGGAGAAAGAGAGAGGAGAAAGCAGAGAGGTGGATACTGTAGTGGAACGTCTCCCCCCAGCTGACCCCCAGAGTAAACACTCCTCCTAACATGTTTTCCTCCGCCTCAAACTCCATTCGGTGAAGTACACCTCCTAGATCTCTGCCCGTGACCTTTAACCCCTCTCTCTAGCCCGAGGACCCCCTCCTCCCCCCCCCCCCCCCCCCCCCTCCTCATGTGTCGTGTGCCTGGTGACTCGTCTCGGCATCTAATTGCCAACAGGCTAAAACTTCCCCAACTAAACAGCCAATTAGCAGAGCTGTAGCCTAGCCCAGTCCCAGGCTTCCTGATACACTGGCCTATTAGGCTCCTTACCTTCTCTCAGTATAATTGAATCCCCCGGCTACTCATCAGAGGGCTAATTTTAAGCCAATGTGCAGAGCTGGTAATCAGAGGCCTGCCTATTAGGCTATCAGACCCCAATTAAGTGCCTCTTATTTCCTACATAACGAGCCACTCTCCAACACTGTTATTGTATTTTCCTATTTAGTGCCCAGTTTTGTTTGGGTAATTCTGTGGTGCGTTTAAAGAGAACGAGAGAGAGAGGGTGGGAGGGTGGGGGGGGGGGGGGTTAGAGGGGGGGCGTTGGAAGTAGTTGGAATTGAAGAAGAAGATGAAGAAGGGGAGTTCTGTTGTGAAGTTAGTAGCACTTGCCCATGTGGTTTCAGAGAGAGGGGAGAGAGAAGAGAGAGAGAGAGAGAGGGGCAAGAGAGAGAGAGAGAGAGAGAGAGAGAGAGAGAGAGAGAGAGAGATGAAAGGGGGTAGAGAGTGGAGTCAAGAGAGTAGAGACATCTGGTCTTAACTGTGATGAATAGAGTGGAACTGTAGAGATGACCCCCCATCCCCTGTCCCCTCTCCTTTTCCCCTCTCTCTCTCTCTCTCTCTCTCTCTCTCTCTCTGGCCCTGGCCCCTGTGACCATCTCCATCTCTGGCCCTCCTTTTCTCTCTATCTCTTTATTTCTCTTTCTATTCTCTCCCTCTATTCTCTCTGGCCCTCCCTCTCTCTCTCTGGCCCTCTCTCTATATATTATCTCTCTCTATTCTCTGTCTCTCTCTGGCTCTGACCATCTCCCTCTCTCTCTCTCTATCTCTCTCTCTCTCTGGCTCTGACCATCTCCCTCTCTGGCCCCTCTTTCTCTCTATTCTCTCTCTCTCTCTCTCTCCCTCTCTCTCTCTCTCTCTCTCTCTCTCCTCTCTCTCTCTCTCTCTCTCTCTCTCTCTCTCTCTCTCTCTCTCTCTCTCTTCTCTCTCTCTCTCTCTCTCTCTCTCTCTCTCTCTCTGGTGTCAGTGTGGTTGACTATGAAAGAAACCCACAGAGGAACACTGAGATGGACTGTCTTGGTGAGAGTGGCTCTGTGTGCGTTAGCCAGATTGTGTGTGTGTGTGTGTGTTAGTGTAAGTTGTGTGTGTGTCTTAGTGTGTGTTTAGTATTGGTGTCGACTCCCCATAGCCTAATTAAAGGGTGAGGAAAGCCACTCACAGGGAGATTAAACCTAAAAGGGTAAATTAACACTCAAAAGGGGTGTGGCAAATTCACACGTACGCACAGGCCATGAAATCTCTTCTGACACCTGTGGAAAAAAAGAAGAACGAGAAAAGAGGAGGAGGAGAGGGAAGAGGAGGAGAGGGAGGAGGGATGAAAATAAAGTTAGGTATTTCTATGGCAGAGCTCTGTGGTATGTATCGGCTCATGAGGATCTAAAGTGTGCAGATTTTTAATGAGAGATCGGGAGCTTGGGCTACCAGTGGGCCTCAGAGAGAGAGAGAGAGAGAGAGAGAGAGAGAGAGAGAGGCTGAACAAGGAGATGACAACTGTCTGTAGCTTCCAAATCTTTTGTTAATTTGTTTGATGCACATTTGTTTATTTGTTTCACACAGATAAAAGCAAAACACGCCATAAGCTTCCCCCATCCTTCACTGTCTAGCGCCAGCTTTTCATGACCATTTTCACTATCTTTGCGGGAGCTATTGTATATTCTATATTATAGCTATGGAGATAATAGTATGGCTCATTTGACAGACACTATTTCTAGTCCAACATGTAAAAAAAGAGTTTGTTTCTACACACTGTAGTTTGTCGTTTATTACACGCTAAACATCGTCCATTTCCAAGATAATCCAGTCTTTTTCCATAGATCGTGAGATAAAACGTGTTATATGCAATAAGCCCAAACTGTTCTGGTTGATCCCCTGAAACCCCAAATACTCCCAAATCAAAGGTATATACCATACACATGTACCTTCACAAAATTATCAAGGGGGAGGGGGTAGTCTTACCCCGAAATTGCAATCATTACAACACGCTTGGTTTATGTCCGGTAAAGTAAGCCACTGTGATCGTTACAGAAACATGTTTCAGGTTCGGTAAAATAGACATAGGGGGTCCTTACCTTAGCCAGAAGGTAATCCGAAAAGAATAATTCCAATGATCCCATCGGCGATCGCGATTACTCGTTTATATGTAATTACACGTGTTTATGGGACACTATAGGTTTTGAGGCGAGCACATCTGCTAGCGATTGCTTTGGAAGAGCTCCTCCCCCTCGATAGTCCGGTTCATTCATTGCCTCTCCTGTTCCCTTTCTATCAGAGTTCAAAAGGTAGGCGATACAGCCACCTGGTGAGATTCGATCAGCATTGCAATTCCAACGTAGGCAAACGAGCCAGGGACACATAGAATGATCCGGATGGTGGTTTAGAACGGGGATCAGAGGAAAAATATCAAAGGATCAAAACCAGAGAAATCTCGGGTATGGCGCTCAACCGCTGGCGAGATAACCCGAGAAATTACTGGGTCTGGTGCTGAATGAGTTAAAGTTTCAAGTTTCTTTATTAGTTGTCATACAGAAGTACAGAATACTTTTATATAAAATGCTTCTTTCTGTTTTGCTCCAGAGAATGTGCTAGATAAAAATAGATAAGTATAAAATAAGTATAGTAAGTATACACATTAAATGCACCAACAGTTGGTACAAACAAAACTCTTAAAACTATAAAAATTAACAAAAGTAAGCACAGTCTCGACAGAGCTAACAGAACGGCAGCCGGACTTAGCAGCGTCATCTTGATAGAAGGTACTATATATATTCTTTATGTAAAGTAATAATTTTCTCAAAAAACATCCAAAGAGCTTTTAGAAAACACATTTTTTTTATTAACACTTTCAGTGCCCAGCAGGGGGCGCACAATTTAGTGCTTGAATGCCCACCATCCACTTCAATGTTAGCGTTAATATCGCATAATCTATGTTTTAAATTATGGCTATGTGTCTAATCTGCCCGTCGCTTATCAATGACTCATTTTCCAGTCAACCGGAAACAATTGTTTTTTTATCGGTTCATTTCCGTTTTATAGCATTTTGAAAAGCCCTCGTTTTCAAGAAAAATAAAAAGATTCCGTGATAAACGCCCTGTACTGGAATATTCTAGAACGTTGTCATTTTTCGGCCTATTTATGAATCGTTTTCAAATAAACGCTAGATTATCGATAGTATATGTGTACGTATGCACGCTGGTGCCGCAAGCTGAAAATCGATTCTCTTTTTTTTTTTTTTTGATCCACTTTTTCTCCCATTTTTCTATATTTTCTCCCATCCCAATTTCGTATCATCCAATTCAACCCTCCCCTGTCACGAACGCTGTTTCTTGCCTCCCACAAGCCGGCTGCAATGTGGACTAAGTCATACATAGCACAAGTCCCCTCCGGTACTTGAGGTAACAGCAGTCGCATCTTTTCACCTGCGCAGCTCGATCTCTCAGTGTCGAGGAGTAACGCGTGGGAGGCTCACGCTGCCCCCGACACTTCCTGATTCTACTGCGCAGGCGCACCAACCGACTTGTAGGAGTCGCTTGTTCACAACGTTCGATCCCCACCCTTCAGTTTTCCCTCCCCGTAATACGGCCAATGTGTATTACCGCGGACGACCAGCCAAACTGAAAAACAATGTGGAGAGCTGGATTCGAACACGCGAATCCTAGCGTCTCCACACTGGTGGCGAGTGCCTTTGACCACTACACCACCTAGCCGCCCTATAGCTGAAAATCGATTCTCTTAGTTCCTGATCGCTCGCACAGCCAAACAGCCATATCACACATAGGGGAAAAGCTTATATCTCCGTGAAAACATGTCTGATTATCCTAAGACTGGTAAAATAGATTCCTTACCTGAGATCAGATGATATCCAAAAAGATTATTCCAATTCCTGATCGCCATTCCAAAAATCGATCATTTTATTGATCCATCGCTACATACTGTAAAACACATATTACACGCTGTTCTGAGGCTCCACAATGACTGGGATCATCTCCGGTTACATGCGTGAGAAGTAAAATGTGGATTCCGGAGTTTTTTTTTCTCATCCATTTTCATTGAGTCCATTCCAAAAGGGTGCATTACCATCTGGGAGACGATAGGGGGCGCTTTTTCACATCTGAGCTCCTGGTGGGGCTGGTTTCCCAACGGTAGACTCGGTTGATGAAATATGAATTCAGATCGCTAATAAAAAAAAATTGCGCTAATTGTCGTGGTGGGCATTCAGGGGGCGGGCAGCTAACACGGAATTTTTTTTTTTTTTTTTTTTTAGCGATCTGAAATCATATTGCATCACCCGAGCCTACCCGAGTATAGCCGAGCGGCGCCGGCGATCATTGTGGAAAAAAGCGCCCCCTGTCGTCTCCCAGATGACATAAGTGATTTTGGAATGGACTCAATGAAAATGAATGGGGAAAAAAATCCGGTACTCCACATTTTCCAGTCCACTGATCCAGCCGGGGTTACCACAGTTCATTCTGGAACCTCAGATCCCCGCGGATCATGGAGTTCTACTGTATCGCGTTGGATCCATACACGTATCGATTTCTTCGAATGGTGATCAGGAATTGGAATATACCAGTTGGATACCATCTGATGTCAGGTAAGGACTCTATGTTATCAGTGTTAGGATAATCAGAGTAAGTTTGATGAAGTTATAAGCTGTTTTGTGAAATGTCTTCTTTCGGTTTCACTGTAAAAGTCCATGAGGAAATCAACGGGGCGATTATCCGTGCGCGGCTCGAATGTGCTTGCGTGCACGTATAATATTGATCATCTAGCGTTTATGTGAAAACGATTCATAAAAAGGCCGACGAATATCAACGTTGTGGAATATTCCAGTAAAAGGCGATTTTCATAGAATGCTCCAGAATGGGCTGAAAACGGGTGCTTTTCTAAATGCTCTGAAACGGAAATGCCGCGATAAAAAAACAATCTGCCTTGACAGCACTGACTGGAAAATAGTCTTTGATAATGCGATGGGCAGATTAGACACATAGCCATAATTTAAAACATAGATTAGGCGATATTAACGTTAACATTGGCGCCGATGGTGGCATTCAGCCGGTAAAAAGGAAAACCCGGCGTGGCGCTCAAAGTGTTAACGTAGAACTACGTTTTTCTCACAGTATTTCTTTTATTCGCTATTGCCATTCATAATTCAGCGGGGCACCTTTTGCATACTGAGTGTGTCTGAGCTGGCAGATCGTCTTATACCGCCCTCTAACTCCTTTGGCCGTTATTGCACTCCATTAGAAACAGTGTAGTTTCTTTTCTCTAACGAGCTGCGGCATGGGGGCGGGTCCTAAACACTCCGGCAAAACATGCGCTTGTAGGGATGGCTTGGCCAACTGACCCCGCCGGCCCGTTCATGTGCAATGCCCAATAACGTCGGAGACAGGATCGCTGTGGATAACTGGAATGGCGATCAGATAATTGGATTCTTTTTTTTTCATTACATCAGAGACCAGGTAAGGACTCTATATATCCAATCTTGCGTTGATCGGATATTTTTTTTACCGCGATTGAAGTTATCTGTGTGTGCTGTGTGTGGCTGTTGACCGTTGGGTGCAGGAGGGGGGGGGGGGGGGGGGGGGAGCGCCGCGCTCCAGGGCCCATTTCATTTATGCACAAGGAGACATAATAATGATAATCTAGCGTTGATTTCAGAAAGATTCGTTAATCAGGCGAAAAATTATGGATTCCACTAAAACGCAATTATCGTGTCTTTTTCCTGGAATTACTCAGAAGCACCCAAACTATATTCATATTGAAAACGGTATAAAACATAAATGTACGGATGAAAAAATAATCAGTTTTTTGCACGTTGACTGGAAGCAACTCACTGACAATCGACGGCGTTATTAGACCCATAGCTATAATATAAAATATGGGTTTAGCTCTACAAACAAGGTGAGCGTTTACATGGGGTTAATGGACGGCAAGACCAGATGCACTTCCCGGAGGGGGCGTGGCACTCAATGTGTTATGGAAAGGCTATGTGTGAGGGTCTGGTAGAATCCCATAGGGTTTTGTATTTTTATGCAAATAGTTTTTTGTTTATGTTTTAGATCCAGCTGCACTGGAGAGACAAGGAGTGAATAGTATAGTATAGTAGTAGTATACTATAATAGCTAGTTTTGCATAAAAGTCATTTGCGATTTATTATTGAACCACTTATAGCACATGCATGAGTCTGGTCTCTTTTGAAAGGAAACATTCAGAACTTTCTTCCACAACAGGTAGAATCACTCTGCGTAATGTAATAGAGTTACAGAGGTTTGAACACACTGAAATAAAAGTTTTGTTTACTCATGTCTTTGTTTACTTGCAAACAGATGCCTGTTTTTGAGTTCCAGCTGAGAGGTATGATCTGGAAAACACAACGATTCCATAGCCAGAATCAATGACAAGTTCACTCTGAGTCCCGAACGTGCTGGTAATATGTCTTAAGGGGCTGAAACGGTCGCACCTGTGATATGATCTGACATCTGCTTGGAGAATTTCATTATGTCTTAAACTCAAAAACGCGTTCCCGTTCAGGTCATTTGCATACAAAACAACGCCTCCAGAGCTCCTTATAAGGCAAAGTAATGACGCAGCTGTGTGGAAATGGATGCGGAAGTGCCTTGCGAGTCTTGCGACCCATCGAAATGAGATTAGATTAATGTATTGTCATCATATATAGTACAGCTCGTGGTACACCTGCCGCAGCGCGCGCGCACACACACACACGCATTATATGAACGCAGTATAGGCTTATTATTCCATTAATGACTTGTTGCATTAGGATTTAGTAGATACTATATGCTCTGCCCTACGTACAGTATAGGTACAGTCTGTACTTATACTGTACGTAGGGCAGAGGCAGAGCATATAGTATCTACTAAATCCTAATGAAACAAGTAACTAGAATATATTAAGCCTATACTGTTCATTAGACATGTAGGCCATACTGGCGCACACAAGACTTGTTATGGAATATTAATGCAGTCTATTGACATGCGATTAGCTTTAGTTCTTATTTATTTATCCACTATCATTTCAGTGTTGGTGTATAGGCTATATAGTGTATTTCAATATAAGTTTAATTGATTAATGATATATTTGAAGGAATGCAGGTTTATAGCTATATCAACCCCCTCCAATGTACAGTAAATGACCAAGTATGGTTTTGTCAATATTCCAATGTACAGTTTTGCTTGTACAGTGTCCCCCACCCACCCCTCCTACCCAATCCCCCCCCCCACCCAACCACCTCCAATGTACAGTCCCACCCAACCCCACCCCACCTACCCAACCTCCTCCAACAGTTTCTACATCAAATGTATATACTCTCTTTTCTGGACTCTTTTTGTATCACAAACAGTACTGTATTTGCAAATCTGGTATGTCATAAATGTATAGATGTAGCAGTACTGTCTATCTGTATGTCGTGTGTGTCATATATGAATTGAAAATGGGGGACCCTGATGTAAACTAGACGAAAGTCTTTCTCTGGTCTGCATCCCCTTAACAATTGTATGTAATTGAGCTGTACTGTATTGTACCCATTCTGCAATCTGTTAATAAAGTTTTCAATCAATCAATCAATCAAACAAAGGTCTGTCCCATTGTATACCAATCAATGGGATATATTGCATGTTGACCTGCATTCTTTCAAATGTATATAATTAATCATTAAAACAGATGTGTAACAAATAAGAAATACAAATTCTACAGAAGGCATTAAATAATGATTCTTTTCAATCATTTCACAATAATTGCATAATTGTGTTTGAATATCTGAGTAATTAAAGTAATTATACATTTGTCCAAAATAGCTGGTTCAGATATGGTTAAGCAGCTGCCCTGTGATCAGATGGATCCATATTATTTATTTTTCCGACATCAAATGCGTAATTTCTTATCGTACAAATATTGTCATATTTATTTTAATTATGATTAAGTAATTAATTCCAAGGAGGCCTGTAGCGTTAACATGAAGGAATCACTATGAGAACACAGTCTGTCAAGTTAATAAAATTTTCAATTAGTCAATCAATCTTAAGTGTGCTCCTCAGCACTCTTAAATCCGCTCTCAGCCACGATCAAATCTGATCTCAGGAAAATTTGGGGACTCGCGCTACCAGCCCTAATATGTCTTAAATGGGCAGAAATCTGCCTAAGAGGACATTTTTGGTCGTAAATTAGTTCGGGAATGAGACCCAATGAGTGTTTTACACATGTTTTTTTTTTTTATCCACTTTTTCCCCCAATTTCTATTTTTCTCCCATCCCAATTTCGTATCATCCAATTCAACCCTCTCCTGTCTCGAAAACGCTGTTTCTTGCCTCCCACAAGCCGGCTGCAATGTGGACTAAGTCATACATAGCACGAGTCCCCTCCGATACTCAAGGTAACAGCAGTCGCATCTTTTTTTTTTGATCCACTTTTTCTCCCATTTTCTATATTTTCTCCCATCCCAATTTCGTATCATCCAATTCAACCCTCCCCTGTCACGAACGCTGTTTCTTGCCTCCCACAAGCCGGCTGCAATGTGGACTAAGTCATATATAGCACAAGTCCCCTCCGGTACTTGAGGTAACAGCAGTCCCATCTTTTCACCTGCGCAGCTCGATCTCTCAGTGGCGAGGAGTAACGTGTGGGAGGCTCACACTGCCCCCGACACTTCCTGATTCTACTGCGCAGGCGCACCAACCGACCTGTAGGAGTCGCTGTCCACAACGCCCGATCCCCACCCATCAGTTTCCCACCCCCTAATACGGCCAATGTGTATTAGTATGAACGACCAGCTAAACTGAAAGCAATGTGGAGCGCTGGGCTCGAACAGGCGAGCCCAGCGTCTCCGCAATCGTGGCGAGCGCCTTGCCCACTACGCCACGTAGCCGCCCTACAGCAGTCGCATCTTTTCACCTGCGCGGCGCAATCTTTCAGCGTCAGGGGTCTGCGCTTTGGAGGGGCGCCGCCCCCATCGCTTCCTGATTCTACTGCGCAGGCGCACCAACCGACCTGTAGGAGTCGCTGTCCACAACGCCCGATCCCCACCCATCAGTTTCCCACCCCCTAATACTGCCAATGTGTATTAGTACGGACGACCAGCTAAACTGAAAGCTGGGCTTGAACAGGCGAACCCAGCGTCTCCAGTATTCGTGGTGAGCGCCTTGCCCACTGCACCACGTAGCCGCCCCTTTTACACATGTTTTTGTAATGTTTGTATCTGTAATAATTCGGGAAAATGGCCGACCGTAATTCATTTCGACGGGCGAGCGAGAAATTCTCAAAACAAACAACATCTCCATCTTCTTCTGTCCCTTTAATGTAGGAATCAGCCCTCTTGTAATATACCGTTAGCTCCAGAATTTCATTGGCTACAAAAACATTAATTTTCACCGTCAGAGGTGACTGGTCCGTTCAGGGCCAGGCGAAACCGGACGTAGTAATTTGGTCTTGTAACCCGAGTTTGGTAGCACGTAATAGGTAGAGTAGGGTGTCAATCAAATGGCGGTCATTTTAGCTTTCCAACAATGTGTTGGTTGATTGGTAAAAACACAGCCCTGGCAAAGTGCTGCGACGTGCGTGACGGCCCGCGATCGGGCCGGGTGATGTTTAAGAGGTTTTTTTTTTTTTAAACTTTGACCAGTCAGCTGGTTCTTTTTAGCGTTTATCGCTTTTTCATCGCATTCATACTTGGTCAAGTTCGACCGACAGAAGCAGGCTGAAAGGGTTCAGATGGGGGGGAAGACACTCTGGGAAAGGCACGGCTGCCGTCCGGGATTCGAACGCGCTCAGCCCCAGATCCGTGACGAGCACGGTTGTCCACGGCACTGAAATAGCACTCGCGGTACGTGGTGAGCTACTGGAGCTCCCCGTTTAAGAGGTTTTAAAAGATACCCGTACAAG
>NC_140183.1:25242870-25267870 GCF_963971535.1 Notolepis coatsorum | reverse complement strand
AGCCTGTGGCGGGACGATGGGTTATGGATGCCCGCCGCCCCAGCCTGGGAGGAGTCGCCCCGGCAACGCTGACACCAGAGTAATTACTGCCCTCCTCGCCACGGCAACCGGGCGGGGGTGGGTGTGCGGGGGTGCACGCTCTATACGCACACCTGCATACGCCTCTCCAGTCCACCCACCTCCTCCTCCTCTCCTCCCCTGCACTCCTTGTAATGCCACCGCCGTGAAGTGACGAAGGAGATTGGGGGCCGCGTGGGGGGGGGGGGGGGGGGGGGGCCAGATGGAGAGATGGAGAGAGAGATGGATGGATGGATGGATGGATGGATGGATGGATGGAGAGGGAGAGAGAGAGATGGATGGATGGATGGATGGATGGATATATAAATAGATGGATAGATATACTGATAGATACATTAGATGGATAGATATATTGATAAGATATACTGATAGATAGAAATAGAAGGAGATAGAAATAGATGGATAGATGGATGGATGGATGGATGGATGGATGGATGGATGGATGGATGGATGGATGGATGGATGGATGGATAGATGGATAGATGGATAGATGGATATAAATAGATGGATATAGATAGATAGCAGGGGTGGGAATCGCCAGAGACCTCACGATACGATACTATCGCGATACTTGCGTCACGATACGATAGTATCGCGATACTAAATATACCGCAATATTTTTTTATTATTTTCTATTTTATTTATTACCTTTTTTCAAATGCAAAGTAAAACTTTGTCAACATGTTTTATCTAATAAAATAAAGTTCAGTCTGTTCATCTCACTTCAATCATTTTTATTGCAGAACATGGTATTTTCTCAAGCAGACAGATGTAAACACTGTAATCTGTGTTGCATGTACCTGACAAACTGAACTGTTTGTATTACAGTCATATTCCATGTGTGTGTGTGGACTACTGTACTATTACAGGTATTGAATTGTTTATGAATAATTAAATATCGATACTTGGAGTCCCTGTATCGCCACGCAAAGTATCGCGATACTACTACGGATCGATTTTTTCCCCCACCCCTAATAGATAGATAGATAGATAGATACTGCTAACAGACAGCACTGTCTTTTTCATTTATAATTTATTATAATATAATATATTATATATATATATATATATATATATATATATATATATATATATATATAAAGCTCATTTTAGTTGGGCGCTGTCCAGTGCTCAACTGGAGAGGCAACTGAGAACAAAGTCTCATATCTCTCTACATTCACTAGCGCTGTCTCTCAGAGTGAGATCAAATTGATTATTTGTAATTGATATTTGATAGCCTAATGTTTATGCAAGTAATATTCATACTGGTTTAAATAAACTATTTGGTGAGCAAGAGCAAACAACTATTGCATGTGCATTAATACGCTGGTTGAGTTCAGTGATTGAAGCAAATAAAAGCCTGGGATATGAATTTTACTTTTATAGTAGGCCTACATTTGACAGAGACACATATTTTAGGTACACAGACTAATATTGCTGTATAGTTTGTTTATACTTCAGAAGTATGATATTTAGACATGGTCGTCAAAATGAATGGAAGTGAATGAGGAAGAATGACACTTGGGTGGAATTGTGATGGCAGGGTACACACAAGGTACACACAGGGTACACACAAGGTACACACAAGGTACACACAGCGTACACTAGGGCTGGGCGATTAATCGAAATAAAATCGCAATCTCGATTCATAGACCTATACAATCTCATTTCTAAATTATGACGATTTTTTATTAAAATAAAAAATAAAAAATATATATATATATATATTTTTTTTACTTTTTACTTAACCTTTTTAAATGATGACGATTCTGACTTGAGTTATTTTGTATGTTACAAGAGACTTTTAAGTTTAAGTCAAGCACTTTCATATATGTTATGTTTAAGTTTAAGTCAAGCACTTTGATGTTATGTTGTCTGTTTAAGAAAGAGTGCAATAAATGATTTTATTGAAAAAATAAGAATCGTGTGAGAGAATTGTGATCTCAATTCTTAGACAGAAAAATTGTGATTCACATTTGAGCAAGAATCGCCCAGCCCTAGCGTACACGCAGGGTACACACAAGGTACACACAGGGTACACACAAGGTACACAGCATACACACAGGGTACCCAAAGAGTACACAGCATACTCACAGAGTACACAGCATACACACAGAGTACACAGCATACACACAGAGTACACAGCATACACACAGGGTACACAGCATACACACAAAGTACAGAGCATTAGGGCTGGGCGATATATTGAGTATACTCGATGTATCGTGGCTTGTTCTACATGAGCTGTAGTAAATTACTATATCGCGAACATCGAGTATATGTTGTAATGTCAGTTAGCCGCCGCGGCTAAAAAAACAAACTATAAAAACATACACGGACCGACTTGCTTTAGCGCAGCGCTTTCCTCTCATTTCATTAGACACAGACCTGCTAGGACCTTCAATGACGAGCAATTGAATTGAATTGACACGACCAACTGGCTAACGTTAGCCGCTGTTAGCCGCTCAGCTAATGCTTAACTAACTAACGTGACTCCGTGACCCCCGTTCCATTAGTGAGGAAAGGGGGGTGGGGCGGTATATTGACGAGGCTTGACAACAGAGGTTCAAAGATAACTTCACATTTATTGGCAATTACTTTCTTTATATCGGTTTATGCAGCTTCCTCCAGGTTCCAACTGTGTTGACAAAATGACATCCTGGTGTGATCAACTACGGCAACATAGGATGCTCAAACTCAAACCTAATACATCACTCTCTCTCTCTCTCTCTCTCTCTCTCTCTCTCTCTCTCTCTCTCTCTCTCGCTCTCTCTCTCTCTCTCGCTCTCTCTCTCTCTCGCTCTCTCTACGTTCAATGATTTAAAGTGGCCAAACGTTACAATATAAATACTAACTAACTGGATAGTTGATGATAATGAATGAACGAACTTCCCACCACAGTTAGGACAGCCGAAACCCGTCCAATCTTTCGCCGTCGACTAAAGACGCACTTCTTCAACCATTATCTGAAATAAAAAAAATTAAATAAAAAAGATATCTAACCCTGACTAACCTTACTGTCATGCACTTGTCCTAATAAACTAACCTACACTGTAGCACTCAACACTTGATGAACATTGTTACTCAGCTGATAGAGTTGTGCCCTTCCTGATGACTTGTCGTACAGAACTTGTAAGTCGCTTTGGATAAAAGCGTCAGCTAAATGACTAAATGTAAATGTAAATGTAAATAAACATTTAATTTCATTATCTGAAATATTACAAAATCATTAAGTCTGCTATAAGCCATTATCCCTTTGTGTGTGATTATTATTGTCTCACAGTAGTGCAGGGGTGGCCCTCGCGAGCCGCATGTGGCTCTTTGCCCGTCAATGTGTGGCTATTCCATCAAGAAAAAAATTATATTTTTTATTTATTTATTTATTATTATTTAATTTTTTTATGTCACTCATTCCATAAGGACGTAGAATAAACATTTACATTTTTTTTTTTTAAATGGTCCATTTGCATGTTCTTGGTATCTGAATCTAGGGACATCTATGGATCTCAGGGAATGTATTCCCAGTGTCAGAAATATTGTGTCTGTTACTAGGCTTGAGTAAATTGTAATGAACCAAAGGAGAATATAATTTCTATTTACTGTGAATAACACCATGCTAACACCATGCTAAAATTGACCAGACCTGAAAAATCGAACTGGCGACCTTCACAAGCCAGCTTCTCTAACCTTCAGGCCACCGCTGCCCTCAAGGTGTGCGTGTTCATTCTGTCGTAATGGAATCACAATGGCAGCTGCACTCATTCTAAACAATATCTGGATGTTTTTAACTCTGAAATGTATGATAAAGCTATTATAAAGCTATTGAATCATTTTAGAAGTACCTTAGGAGCTCAACAGAACAATAATAATATTGTTTATGTTTTTAACCCGGGAATTATTATGTTAATTTAACGGTGTTGTTGGGAGACAGACGATGTGTGTAACGTTATTCCAACAAAAGTCACCTAGGGTTACAATTATTCTGTCAGCCTCTTGGTCGGTGAGGGTTATTATATTATTATACAACCTGTCCGATGTAAAGACAGTAAACTCCACTCTGCGATCAGAGCCCTCTCTCCTTTGACAGCAGCTATAACTGATTGGTCTTTAGTTGTTGTCCTCCGCTTGCATAGTGTAGACACATTGTGAGTGAGTGATCACACTGACTTGGGACAAACCACTGGTTTATTAAGAATATAAACTGTAGTATGAGCAGAGTCGACATTGAGTGAGTCTACATCCTACTGCACTAGAGCACGCTGACTGACCTAGCCATACACACACACACACACACAGAGGTACGGTGGCTCATAATGAACAATAGGACAATAATTTCTACACACCGTAATAATAAGACAATTTTAAAAAGAATCATCTGAATTGAGCTCCAAATGCAACGAACCGTTCAGGGCATTTGTGTTGATACCTTGAGTGTGTTGATACCTTGAGTATGTGTGTCAGTACCAACCGTTCAGGGCCAGCCTCAGTGTGTTGATACCTTGAGTACGTGTGTCAGTACCAACCGTTCAGGGCCAGCCTCAGTGTGTTGATACCTTGAGTACGTGTGTCAGTACCAACCGTTCAGGGCCAGCCTCAGTGGGTTGATACCTTGAGTACGTGTGTCAGTACCAACCGTTCAGGGCCAGCCTCAGTGTGTTGATACCTTGAGTACGTGTGTCAGTACCAACCGTTCAGGGCCAGCCTCAGTGGGTTGATACCTTGAGTACGTGTGTCAGTACCAACCGTTCAGGGCCAGCCTCAGTGGGTTGATACCTTGAGTACGTGTGTCAGTACCAACCGTTCAGTACCCAGCGTATGTGTTTTACTGTTACACGGTATATGTACTTTTTCAGATACTTTGTTGTTAAATACGATTCCTTATTACAATTTTCCAACATTCGGCAAAACAAAAGGTGCTATAAAACGGCGTTGTGCAAAGGAGGAAAAACTTCAAACCTCGCCGAGCACCTCAGTGACACCGAGCCCTCTCCACGGAGGACAAAACACCACAGGTTAGCCAATATGCTAAGCTGGCTACCGTTAGCCAGCTGGTGCTGCAGACGGCGTGGGCCTGCGAGGACCTGAGGAGAAGAAAACGCACTTCATGATCAACCGCAAGCCTCCCGGCAGCCACGCCAGGGCCAGCTGAGGTGAGGAAGACAGACACCAAGACCTCTCCAAGGAACGCAAAACACCACAGGTTAGCCATTATGCTAACGTTAGGATGGTGATGAGCTGCTGGATTATATGAGATACCGGGTGTAATGTCAGGCCCACTGTATCGTAAATAACATGACAAGCATAATAGAAAATTTTCCAAAACGACAAATGTATTTAGCTACAGTTATTTGAGGGGTCTCATGTTGGTGCTTTTTAACCCTTTCACTACCACACTACAGAAGGTTAACCTTTCACTACCACACTACAGACGGTTAACAACTGTACATTTAGCGGTGGATTCGAAAGTGTAATCGACATTCTGTGGTGCGTTGTGGTTTCTGATCTGTTAGGTATCAGTATCGAGTTTCAGTTTCATTTCGGTATTGAGTATCATGATACTAAACTTGGTATTGGTATCGAAGTCAAAATGTTGGTGTCGTGACGACACTAATGTATGTACAGTATCTAAGTACCGTGTGTGTCTCAGTACCCAGCATGTGTGTGTGTGTGTGTCAGTACCTGTGTCAGTATCCAGTGTGTGTTTGTGCATGTCTCATGCATCTCAGTATCCTGTGTGTGTGTGTGTGTGTGTGTGTGTGTGTGTGTGTCAGTATCCAGTGTGTGTATGTGTGTGAGTAGGCAGCATGTGTGTGTATGTCTCAGTATCCAGTGTGTGTGTGTGTGTGTGTGTGTGTGTGTGTGTGTGTGTGTGTGTGTGTGTGTGTTTGCGTGCGTGCGTGCGTGCGAGAGAGAAGGCAGCATGTGTGTGTCTGTGTGAGCATCCAGCAGCCAGATTGGTCCTGGTCTTTAGCGGTGCTGTCACAGCAGAGAGCCAGGTGAGAGCGAGGTGGCTGGTGGGCGTGGGGCAAGGGAGGCCTGGCCTCTGGGTGGGCGGGCTGGGGGGGAGGGAGGGAGGGGGCCTTGGTGGGAGTGACACCTGTTCACCGATGAACACCGTCATCCCAACAGCTGGTTCCTCTCCTCCTCCTCCTCCTCCTCTCCATCCAGCAGAGGAGTCCTCGTCACGCGGGGAGGTGTTGTGGAGGGAGAGAGGAGCTGGTCCAGATGTTGTTGTACATACAGGTTGGACACAAACACAGCCGAGTCAATTAGCATCCAGGCAGCCTGCTGTACAGAGGAGACCTGCAACAACACGGCCTGTGAGGTCAGCTTACAGGAGTCTCGCACACAGGAGCACAAACACATCCCCCTCGCAACCAACCAACATCCTCAAACTGGTGGCTGATGACCTTCTCATGAACATGCACCCACACATTCCCCTAGACACACACACACACACACACACACACACACAGATAGTTGTATTAGTATGACGCCTATTATATGTTCTTTGTTTATTTGACAGTATACTATACATGCAGTATATTTTATACAGTATACTATATATTGCACCAGCTACACTATTTAACATGTGTGGGCGCGAGTCGTCGGTGACCCAATTGAGAGTGGTATAAAATTATTTCATAAAATGTTCTACTATAAGAAAATATGATCTGTTACAGACGACAGATTTACATTTGTGAAAATGAAATTAATGTGATTACCCCCAGCTCAGTAATGTCACTTGCTTGTCTTTCAGTTGCTTTTGGATTGCTTTGCCAGCCAAATCCATATAATATGAAGTTAAATGGATCATTTATTCTATTATACAGACGGGACTTTAATAGTCCACCGTATTTACAGCCGTTGTGGATCATTATTTGTCGTCATGTGAGGTGATGTCTGCACATGCTTAGAGAAGCACCAGAACAAACTACCAGGTCTGATTGACCATAGACGTACACCATGTCTGGCGTAGTCGTGGCGACGCGTCACTCAGACAACACAAAGTAAGATCTACTAGTCTCCAAATCACTGTGCGGAAGTCCTCACACTTGTACACACAGATGTTTGTATTCAGACCTTCACTAAGCAGGTGTTTATCTCTGGTTGGGCGGCGCACCAGAAACATGTACAGTACATGGCTTCTAGCTCCCGCACACACGTTGCCAGGTTTGTTTTTCTCTGAGAGGTTTTGGACTAATAGTGTTTTCAATGGTCTCCTCATCCTCGTCAACACACTCACTTGCCTTTAACTGTAATGAGTCCACCATGTCAGATGTCATAATGGTGTGGTTGTGTTAGGATAATCTTTCATCTGTGTGTGTGTGTGTGTGTGTGTGTGTGTGTGTGTGTGTGTGTGTGTGTGTGTGTGTGTGTGTGTGTGTGTGTGTGTGTGTGTGTGTGTGTGTGTGTGTGTGTGTGTGTGTGTGTGTGTGTGTGTGTGTGTGTGTGTGTGTGTGTGTGTGTGTGTGTGTGTGTGTGTGCGTGCGTGCGTGCGTGCGTGTGTGTGTTTTAAATGTTTAAAACCTATTTGCAACAGATTTGATCATCAGCGTGCTACGGTCTGTTCCTGTCATGGAACAGTTTGATGCTCATAACAGGCTGAGGTAGAATATAATGGAATAATGATTAGACAATATTCTAATCAAATGACAGCAAATTACTTCATTAACATCCATTCCTATTCAGCCCGTAATTGGATATAATTGGCTCACAATCACTCTGGTGACAGACAGACTGAATAGTGAAATGGGCCAAAAATGCATAAAACGAATCTCTTCTTTCACCGTCGCCGGTTTCTCCAAACACTATGAAGCTCTTTATTGTGCAAAAAAGATCTCCGTACTGACTCTGCAAATAGAAAAGCCAGGTGCGTGTGGGGCAGGTGGCCGAGACGGCGGCCTCAGTTGGACAGATGTACGCGTCGGGTATCGAGCCAGCGGCAGCAGCTGTATCTGCCGTGGGAATTGAAAGCGAGTGGCGGCTGAACGGAAAGAGAACGTGGTGGAAACGTCTTGTGCTTTTTTTTTATGTTAATAACACAATATAGACCAAGGTCATCTGATCCTAAATAATACATTTGGATTCTGTCATGATAATAACATCCATAAGGATGCAAGCAACAACAACAACAACAACAAAAAGAACACCGAACCAGACGATATAGAAGATGGTCTCTAGAGACGCCGGACTTAATCCTCCCTTTCTCAGGAGCCTGTGTCACGCGGCTAAAATAAACGTAATTTGCTGAATGCGGTTATCTAGAGAAACTCATCTATTTGAAGGAAACTCTCCCCACGTTAACTGTTTTTATCTCAAGTCTGAAAGGGATTCTTAATAGGTAACAGGGATGTGTCTAAATATTCACTGCCAGTCAAAATGTTACCACTGGAATCTAATGACCTGGACATAACAAAATATTAGAGGTTGAAATTCTCCAGACCTCAAACCAGCTACATTATTTAGGTATGGCCCCGTAAGATTAGGCCAGGGTTAAACCCCTCTGTAGTCAGGCTGGGGAGACTATAGGGTTAAACCCCTCAGTGATCAGGCTGGGGAGACCAGGGTTAAAGCCCTCCATCTGTTGTGGTCAGGCTGGGTACTGTGAGGCTGCTGTCTGCAGCCACAGATGGGGGTCAGGCAGAGGAGTGGGCTGGGTCATCAGGGACTATGGATCCAGCAGGACAGCAGGGCCAGCGCTGCACTAATTGTTTCTTTACTGGCCTGTGGCAAAGACAACAGTCACGACCGGGGACTCATGAATCTTACATCTGTTTGGCTGCAAGAGCACCCAGGAGTTAATAGCCTTTGATTACTGAGGGGTTTGTGTGTGTGTGTGTGTGTGTGTGTGTGTGTGTGTGTGTGTGTGTGTGTGTGTGTGTGTGTGTGTGTGTGTGTGTGTGTGTGTGTGTGTGTGTGTGTGTGTGTGTGTGTGTGTGTGTGTGTGTGTGTGTGTGTGTGTGTGTGTGTGTGTGTGTGTGTGTGTGTGTGTGTGTGTGTGTGTGTGTGTGTGTGTGTGTGTGTGTGTGTGTGTGAGAGGGAGAGGGAAGGGATTGAGGAAGATGAAGTGGGGGAGGGGTTATGGTGTATGTGTGCTTGTGTGTGTGTCAAAGGGAAGGGATCGAGTATGTTACAGTATGTTGTTGGTTTTAGTACAGTGTGTTGTTGGTTTTATTACAGTGTGTTGTTGGTTTTATTACAGTGTGTTGTTGGTTTTATTACAGTATGTTGTTGGTTTTATTACAGTATGTTGTTGCTTTTTATTACAGCCCATTCGGACATCTTCTATAAAAATAAATAATATAAAATTCGGTATTCTATAAATACACAGCATACACACATAGAATAAAGATTCAACAGAAAAAATATATAGAAATACATTTATTTAAGATTAGATCTGGCATCCTTGATGACATCACCACTTGGCATGTCTCTGTAAGAATATAGAGAAAGGAAATAAGAACAAATAAATATGATGTGAATTATTTAACATGAATTCTCTGCACCATATCAACCCTCATCAAGGTGTTTCTCTCCTTCTCTAAAGGTGGTTTAGTCTCCAGTCAGAAGCTCAATATCTTCCCCACAAATCCACCCCTTTTAAAACAGCATCATGGTAGTATGATGGTCATTTCACTTTTACCATGGTACCAGCCATTTTATAAATAATTTACCATGGTACTGCCGTCATGGTAAAAGTCATGTATCACCACAGTAAAAGTCATGTGGTATCATGGTAAAAGTCATGTATCACCGCAGTAAAAGTCATGTATCACCACAGTAAAAGTCATGTATCACCACAGTAAAAGTCATGTATCACCAGTGCCACGGTAAAAGTCATGTATCACCACAGTAAAAGTCATGTATCACCGCAGTAAAAGTAATGTATCACCACAGTAAAAGTCATGTATCACCGCAGTAAAAGTCATGTATCACCGCAGTAAAAGTCATGTATCACCGCAGTAAAAGTCATGTATCACCACAGTAAAAGTCATGTATCACCGCAGTAAAAGTCACGTATCACCACAGTAAAAGTCATGTATCACCGCAGTAAAAGTCATGTATCACCGCAGTAAAAGTCATGTATCACTGCAGTAAAAGTCATGTATCACCGCAGTAAAAGTCATGTATCACCGCAGTAAAAGTCATGTATCACCGCAGTAAAAGTCATGTATCACCGCAGTAAAAGTCATGTATCACTGCAGTAAAAGTCATGTATCACCACAGTAAAAGTCATGTATCACCACGGTAAAAGTCATGTATCACCACAGTAAAAGTCATGTATCACCACAGTAAAAGTCATGTATCACCACAGTAAAAGTCATGTATCACCGCAGTAAAAGTCATGTATCACCACAGTAAAAGTCATGTATCACCACCACAGTGAAAGTCATGTATCACCGCAGTAAAAGTCATGTATCACCGCAGTAAAAGTCATGTATCACCGCAGTAAAAGTCATGTATCACCACAGTAAAAGTCATGTATCACCGCAGTAAAAGTCATGTATCACCACATTAAAAGTCATGTATCACCGCAGTAAAAGTCATGTATCACCGCAGTAAAAGTCATGTATCACCGCAGTAAAAGTCATGTATCACCGCAGTAAAAGTCATGTATCACCGCAGTAAAAGTCATGTATCACCACAGTAAAAGTCATGTATCACCACAGTAAAAGTCATGTATCACCGCAGTAAAAGTCATGTATCACCGCAGTAAAAGTCATGTATCACTGCAGTAAAAGTCATGTATCACCGCAGTAAAAGTCATGTATCACCGCAGTAAAAGTCATGTATCACCACGGTAAAAGTCATGTATCACCACAGTAAAAGTCATGTATCACCACAGTAAAAGTCATGTATCACCACAGTAAAAGTCATGTATCACCGCAGTAAAAGTCATGTATCACCACAGTAAAAGTCATGTATCACTGCAGTAAAAGTCATGTATCACCACAGTAAAAGTCATGTATCACCACAGTAAAAGTCATGTATCACCACAGTAAAAGTCATGTATCACCACAGTAAAAGTCATGTATCACCGCAGTAAAAGTCATGTATCACCGCAGTAAAAGTCATGTATCACCGCAGTAAAAGTCATGTATCACCGCAGTAAAAGTCATGTATCACCACAGTAAAAGTCATGTATCACCGCAGTAAAAGTCATGTATCACTGCAGTAAAAGTCATGTATCACCGCAGTAAAAGTCATGTATCACCGCAGTAAAAGTCATGTATCACCACAGTAAAAGTCATGTATCACCGCAGTAAAAGTCATGTATCACCACAGTAAAAGTCATGTATCACCACAGTAAAAGTCATGTATCACCACAGTAAAAGTCATGTATCACCACAGTAAAAGTCATGTATCACCCCCCCATCTCTCTCTGTGTTCTACTCAGTAGCAGTGTGTTGGTTAAAGGCCTGTCTGGCTCCGCCCTCTTTCTCTGGCTCCGCCCTCTCTCTCTGGCTCCGCCCTCTCTCTCTGGCTCCGCTCTCTCTCTCTCTCTCTCTCTCTCTCTCTCTCTCTCTCTCTCTCTCTCTCTCTCTCTCTCTCTCTCTCTCTCTCTCTCTCTCTGTGTTCTACTCAGTAGCAGTGTGTTGGTTAAAGGCCTGTCTGGATCCGCCCTCTTTCTCTGGCTCCGCCCTCTCTCTCTGGCTCCGCCCTCTCTCTCTGGCTCCGCCCTCTCTCTCTGGCTCCGCTCTCTCTCTCTCTCTCTCTCTCTCTCTCTCTCTCTCTCTCTCTCTCTCTCTCTCTCTCTCTCTCTCTCTCTGTGTGTGTTCTAGTCAGTAGCAGTGTGTCCTGTACAGCAGTCATCTCCACTGTTCAAAATCCCCAGCAACAGGGTGTAGAGTCAGTGTCCAGACTGGATTTAGCCGCCGAGTGTGTGCGTGTGCGTGTGCGTGCGCCCGTGTGTTTGTTTATTGCGTACAGCAGTAGAGTTTGTTTGTGGCTGGCTGTCAGCGAGGCTGGCCTGTTGTGATGAAAGACACTTGGACCTTCCCATCCATTTCACATTTGCTCCAATCAATTATTCAACAGGACAGCCAATTAAAAATGAGGGAGACCGGTCAGGGCCCGGCCCCCGAAGGCCGACACTAGACAACTCTCTCCGTGAATAATTGGTGCAATTAATTTAGCATTGAGCAATAAAGGAGTTCTCACTCTCCCACTCCCTCTCTCTCTCTCTCTCTCTCTCTCTCTCTCTCTCTCATTTACACACACATTCTCTCTCTCTCTCTCTCGTTTACACACACGTTCTCCCTCTCTCACTCTCTCTCTCTCTCTCTCTGTATTTTTCTCTATACCGCAGAGCCACTCGACACAGGGGTAAACACACACACACATCAACACCATGTCCATTACACACATCATATCAACACACTGCATGCTCCCTCAGTCAGCAGTAATATGCAATGCAATGGCTATTCAACAACACACACACAGACACACTCACGTACACATTCACAAGCGCACAAATGTAGCCTTACAATCAGGCACACACACACACTACACACCACACACACACACACACACACACACACACACACACACCACACACCACACACCACACACCACACACACACACACACACACACACACACACACACACACACACACACACACACACACACACACACACACACAGAGAGGCCCACACAAGGTCTCAGTTAGGTGTGGAGTGCTGTGGTCAGGTCTTAAATGATGGCCTTACAAAGGAATGACTCTATTTGCATGATTCTATACATTCTGCCTCTCAGGCTCCCTTATCTGCAATTATGTTTAATTTGTTCCTGCCCTGGCGATAATGACACCCACGCCATACATACACACACACACACACACACACACACACACACACACACACACACACACACACACACACACACACACACACACACACACACACACACACACACACACACATACACCTAGGCATAGACTGTAAAGACTCACACACACACACACACACACACACACACACACACACACACACACACACACACACACACACACACACACACACACACACACACACACACACACAGGGTAATAAGAGTGTTCAGAGGGGGGTGGGGGGGCAGTCTTGTGACAGCTATATTCCATCACAGCTTCCATTTATTCAATCACAATAGACAACAGCAGCATTATGACGGACACCCCTCCTCCCCACCACACACACACACCTCGCGTTCATCCTTCACCCCCCCCCCCCCCCCCTCTCTCTCTCTCTTTATTGATCAATCTCGGGCTCCCCGGCGTTCCCCCCCCCCCCCACCCCCCCTCCTCTGATGGCCAGATTGACAGCTGAGTAATTCCTCTGTCAGCGCTGACTGACGGATGGTAATGGGAAGACGTGGCACAGCGGCATTACAACACAAAATAATTTCCAATTTACCGCTCATCAAAAGTACCCTCACAAAAAGGAGAGAGGGGGGGGGGGGGGGTGCTGGAGGAAGAGGAGGAGGAGGGAGGAAGGGGGGGGGGGCAGTGGGAGAGAAAACACACCAGTGGATTTATCGCTTCAATTACTGATATTTCACATTTAGTTTAAAGCGACATGTTTTTGTAATGTGACAGGCTTCACTGGATTTGAAAACCCTCTTCAGACCTCTTCAGTTGCTTTTTCTCTCTCTCTCTCTCTCCCTCCCTCTCTCTCTCTCTCTCTCTCTCTCTCTCTCGCTCTCTCTCTCTCTCTCTCTCGCTCTCTCTTCTCTCTTCTCTGTGGAGATAATGAAAGGGGTAGAGGAGGAGAGAAGAGTGATAGCTGTGACTCCTGAGCCCCTCGAGAGTGGTGTCTGAGGAGGTGGTGTGGGGGGGGGGGGGAGATCAGGCTCAGTGCTTTGATGTGGATGGATTTGACTGGAGCTCACCTGTCATTGGCTGGTTTCAATCTCTACCCCACCTGTCAAGGGGGAGATTTAAACTGGTCGTCACTCGTCATCGATGAAGTTAAACTACGCCTCACGTGTCATCCTTGGGCTTCAAACTCTGTCTCACTTATTCCACTTATTACTGATGGGTTGAGTTCAAAGTCTTCTTCAGACGGTATAGATGGGTGTTGCCTACATCTCACCTGGCACTCGATTTAAGCTATCATTCATATGTTTTTTTAACCTTTATTTACCAGGGTAGGTTCTGTTTATAACCTTTATTTACCAGGGTAGGTTCTGTTTATAACCTTTATTTACCAGGGTAGGTTCTGTTTATAACCTTTATTTACCAGGGTAGGTTCTGTTTATAACCTTTATTGACCAGGGTAGGTTCTGTTTATAACCTTTATTTACCAGGGTAGGTTCTGTTTATAACCTTTATTTACCAAGGCAGGTTCTGTTTATTACCTTTATTTACCAGGGTAGGTACTAGGTTCTGCTTATAACCTTTATTTACCAGGGTAGGTTCTGTTTATAACCTTTATTTACCAGGGTAGGTTCTGTTTATAACCTTTATTTACCAGGGTAGGTTCTGTTTATAACCTTTATTTACCAGGGTAGGTTCTGTTTATAACCTTTATTTACCAGGGTATGTTATTTTTATAACCTTTATTTACCAGGGTAGGTTCTAGGGGTGTAACGGTACACAAAAACCACGGTACGGTACGTACCTCGGTTTTGAAGTCAAGGTTCGGTATGGGTTTTCGGTATAGTGAGGGAAAGTTTGGCTTTCCATGTTCCACTCAGGGGTGATGTAGTGTGCAGTAATGAATTGTACTTGTAGGGCTGTCAACGAATATTCTATATTGAAATTAATAATCGACAAAAAAAATATATATATATATATTATAATAATTATATTAGATTGTGAAAAAAAACAGCCCCCGGTGGGCGGTCGTTAGTGGTTAACATACTGTTGTATTTGTTCGGTACGGTACGGTACACAGTGAAACGGTTCGGTACGGATACATGTACCTTTACACCCCGACTGGGTTCTGTTTATAACCTTTATTTACCAAGGTAGGTTCTGTTTATAACCTTTATTTACCAAGGCAGGTTCTGTTTATAACCTTTATTTACCAGGGTAGGTTATGTTTATAACCTTTATTTACCAGGGTAGGTTCTGTTTATAACCTTTATTTACCAGGGTAGGTTCTGTTTATAACCTTTATTTATCAGGGTAGCTGCTCAGTACAACCACAGTCTGACACTGTTGACCACTAGGAGCTGCCCAGTACAACCACAGTCTGACACTGTTGACCACTAGGAGCTGCCCAGTACAACCACAGTCTGACACTGTTGACCACTAGGAGCTGCCCAGTACAACCACAGTCTGACACTGTTGACCACTAGGAGCTGCCCAGTACAAACCACAGTCTGACACTGTTGACCACTAGGAGCTGCCCAGTACAACCACAGTCTGACACTGTTGACCACTAGGAGCTGCCCAGTACAACCACAGTCTGACACTGTTGACCACTAGGAGCTGCCCAGTACAACCACAGTCTGACACTGTTGACCACTAGGAGCTGCTCAGTACAACCACAGTCTGACACTGTTGACCACTAGGAGCTGCCCAGTACAACCAGTCTGACACTGTTGACCACTAGGATCTGCCCAGTACAACCAGTCTGACACTGTTGACCACTAGGAGCTGCCCAGTACAACCACAGTCTGACACTGTTGACCACTAGGAGCTGCCCAGAACAACCACAGTCTGACACTGCTGACCACTAGGAGCTGCCCAGTACAACCACAGTCTGACACTGCTGACCACTAGGAGCTGTCCAGTACAACCACAGTCTGACACTGTTGACCACTGAAGCAGCTGGGGGTCAAGTGCCTTGCTCAAGGGCACTTCAGTGTTGGGTATTGAAGCACTGGAGAGTGTTATTCATTCACTTCTCCATCCAGATGTCTAACCTTTCTCTAACCTTTAGACCACAGCTAGTCTCAGGTCTGCTTCTCTAACCTTTAGGCCACAGCTGGTCTCAGGTCTGCTTCTCTAATCTTTAGGCCACAGCTGGTCTCAGGTCTGCTTCTCTAACTTTTAGACCACAGCTGGTCTCAGGTCTGCTTCTCTAACCTTTAGGCCACAGCTGGTCTCAGGTCTGCTTCTCTAACCTTTAGGCCACAGCTGGTCTCAGGTCTGCTTCTCTAACCTTTAGGCCACAGCTGGTCTCAGGTCTGCTTCTCTAACCTTTAGACCACAGCTGGTCTCAGGTCTGCTTCTCTAACCTTTAGGCCACAGCTGGTCTCAGGTCTGCTTCTCTAACCTTTAGATCACAGCTGGTCTCAGGTCTGCTTCTCTGACCTTTAGGCCACAGCTGGTCTCAGGTCTGCTTCTCTGACCTTTAGACCACAGCTGGTCTCAGGTCTGCTTCTCTAACCTTTAGGCCACAGCTGGTCTCAGGTCTGCTTCTCTAACCTTTAGGCCACAGCTGGTCTCAGGTCTGCTTCTCTAACCTTTAGGCCACAGCTGGTCTCAGGTCTGCTTCTCTAACCTTTAGATCACAGCTGCCAGCTGTATATTGGTGACGACACTGTGTGTCTTATAACTTAGTTTGGCCTATAACATGTTGAATGGTGTCAGTTAGGGCTGTTGTTAGAACGAATATCAGAATTCTGATTTAATTTGAATTTGAAAAACATAATATGACTGCTAGTCAAATGTAAAAAAAAAAAAAATTATAATAATAATAATAATAACTAATATACATAAATATATATTATTGAAATCACTCGTTCTAGTCCCTCTTGGTTATTTTCCTGTGACTGTAAAGCCATTAAAAGGGTGTTATTACAAAGCACACACTGCTGATTGTCTCCTATTGGAACCAATAATAGCAAATACAACACATTGAGTTGCCATTGTGTCAGTGGAGCTAAGAAATGCATGGCACCTCTGGTGTTGTCTTTGGCCTCAGCCTCTGGCCCAAATTAAGAGGAGCCACAACAATATTCTATGCAACATGGCAACCCACGGGTCTCCAAAATCATAAAATATTAATTGCATAACATTAATATATTTAACATATAAAATGAACATAGTGACCATCTGTTACTTATTTTTATTATTTTATAATTGTAATCACCATTTTTATGAATGAATTGCATTCGTATAGCGCTTTTCTAGACACTCTAAGCACTTTACAATGTAGGGTGGAAATTGCCTCCTTCGCCACCCCTGTGTAGCACCCAAACTTGGGCTACGCAGGCTCAACGGCTGCCATACACTGGCACCAGGCACACATCACACTACACACTACACAATGGCTTAAAGGCTCGTGAGACAAGGGATTGATATCAGCCAATTAAGGGGAAGGGATGATTACATTTTACATTTAGTAAATTACCTGACACTTTTATCCAAAGCAACTTACAAATTGCAAGGTGGCCTATGGTGGATATTAGGTGGCCTTGTTGTCAGAGACCTGAGTGGGAATTTGGCCAGGAATGTTGGGGAACCCCCTACTCTTTGTGATAGACGTCATGGGTTCTTTAATTACTGAGTTCAGTCACCTCGGTTTAACATCTCATCCAAAAGGACGGCACTCGCAACAGTACAGTCCACATGTCACCATAACAGAGGCATTGTTACTGCAAGGTCCAGAGGACAGAGTGCTCCCTGCTCGACTACAACACCACCAGGTCCAGAGGACAGAGTGTCTCCCTGCTGGACAACAACACCACCAGGTCCAGAGGACAGAGTGTCTCCCTGCTGGACAACAACACCACCAGGTCCAGAGGACAGAGTGCTTCCTGCTGGACAACAACACCACCAGGTCCAGAGGACAGAGTGCTTCCTGCTGGACAACAACACCACCAGGTCCAGAGGACAGAGTGCTCCCTGCTGGACAACAACACCACCAGGTCCAGAGGACAGAGTGCTTCCTGCTGGACAACAACACCACCAGGTCCAGAGGACAGAGCGCCCCCTGCTGGACAACAACACCACCAGGTCCAGAGGACAGAGCGCCCCCTGCTGGACAACAACACCACCAGGTCCAGAGGACAGAGCGCCCCCTGCTGGACAACAACACCACCAGGTCCAGAGGACAGAGTGCTTCCTGCTGGACAACAACACCACCAGGTCCAGAGGACAGAGTGCTCCCTGCTGGACAACAACACCACCAGGTCCAGAGGACAGAGCGCCCCCTGCTGGACAACAACACCACCAGGTCCAGAGGACAGAGCGCCCCCTGCTGGACAACAACACCACCAGGTCCAGAGGACAGAGTGCTTCCTGCTGGACAACAACACCACCAGGTCCAGAGGACAGAGCGCCCCCTGCTGGACAACAACACCACCAGGTCCAGAGGACAGAGTGCTTCCTGCTGGACAACAACACCACCAGGTCCAGAGGACAGAGCGCCCCCTGCTGGACAACAACACCACCAGGTCCAGAGGACAGAGTGCTTCCTGCTGGACAACAACACCACCAGGTCCAGAGGACAGAGCGCCCCCTGCTGGACAACAACACCACTTTCCAACGGCCTTGACCGGGGCTCGAACTGGTGACCTTCTGGTGTTTTTGTCCAGAGCTTGTAGCCACACTGCCCAGAGCTCTGCCCATGCGGACACACTTAAAAGATATACGTATATACGTATATATATATTTTGAAACCTTGTTTGCTGGTTTCAACAAGAAACACACAAGAAGGTCTACCAAACTGCCAGCCACGTCTGTGCTCTATTCATTTGAAATTAAATTAATTCAGAATATTGAAACAGAAATAGAGGTTGAGCTGCTGATGGAACATTCACTCTCAGTTATTGTTTTGGATAAGATTACCTTCTCATACCAAGAAAATTTGTTTTAGTTTTTCTTTTCAATATAAGAATTTTGAAGAAACTTGACCTTTAGTCTTGACCCGTAGGGAGGCGGAGGTGACATCATCACCACCGCTGCTATCAATCAGCCACCATGCAGCTCTGATTCTGAAACATTTAGTAGGATACATCCATATTCATTAGGGGTGGCCAAAATTTATACAGTGATATATTGCGATATATTTCAATATTCTGCATGCAGACATTATATTGATACATTAATACACTAAACTCATCACTCATCTAATCAATCACTCATCTAAACTCATCACTCATCTAAACTAATCCCTCATCTAAACTCATCACTCATCTAAACTCATCCCTCATCTAAACTCTTTTAGAACGAGCATCTTCGTAATTTTCTTTTCCTGCTTGCAGTCGGGAACAAAACAGACATCGCTGTTCATTTAGCTCGCTGTTCATTTAGCTCGCTGTTCATTTAGCTCGCTGATCATTTAGCTCGCTGTTCATTTAGCTCGCTGTTCATTTAGCTCGCTGATCATTTAGCTCGCTGTTCATTTAGCTCGCTGTTCATTTAGCTCGCTGTTCATTTAGCTCGCTGTTCATTTAGCTCACTGTTCATTTAGCTCACTGTTCATTTAGCTCGCTGTTCATTTAGCTCGCTGTTCATTTAGCTCGCTGTTCATTTAGCTCGCTGTTCATTTAGCTCGCTGTTCATTTAGCTCGCTGTTCATTTAGCTCGCTGTTCATTTAGCTCGCCGTTCATTTAGCTCTCTGTTCATTTAGCTCTCTGTTCATTTAGCTCGCTGTTCATTTAGCTCGCTGATCATTTAGCTCGCTGTTCATTTAGCTCGCTGTTCATTTAGCTCGCTGTTCATTTAGCTCGCTGTTCATTTAGCTCGCTGTTCATTTAGCTCGCTGTTCATTTAGCTCTCTGTTCATTTAGCTCTCTGTTCATTTAGCTCTCTGTTCATTTAGCTCGCTGATCATTTAGCTCGCTGTTCATTTAGCTCGCTGTTCATTTAGCTCGCTGTTCATTTAGCTCTGTTCATTTAGCTCGCTGTTCATTTAGCTCGCTGTTCATTTAGCTCGCTGTTCATTTAGCTCGCCGTTCATTTAGCTCGCCGTTCATTTAGCTCGCCGTTCATTTAGCTCGCTGTTCATTTAGCTCGCTGTTCATTTAGCTCTCTGTTCATTTAGCTCGCTGTTCATTTAGCTCGCTGTTCATTTAGCTCGCTGTTCATTTAGCTCGCTAGGAAACTATCTCCTACAGAAAATGACCACGTAGATTTGTCAGCCCCCAATCTACACGTTGGTCTATCCCTACAGCTATTGTTGTGGGAGATGTGGCCATATTTTACCTCATAAAGTTTTGTACCTTTTTCAACACAAATTAAACGTCTGTACATCATGTGATTGCTTGTGTAATGGAGGGTGAGAGATGATTTTCATATGGGAGATCAGATTAGCTGCTAGTCAGCAAGTGGGCGTGTTTGGCTCCACATCCTGAATCACACCCCCTGACCTTGTATATTCACCTGCTGAGAACAACCCTCTCCTGCTGCTTTCGGGAGCCCTAAATCTCTCTTCACTTTACTTCCTGTCTCACGCTGTAAGTAAAGTTCTACAAAGAATTGTTGCATATGTGTTTACGTGTGTGTGTGTGTGTGTGTGTGGTGTGTGTGTGTGTGTACTGTACTTTGCCCCCCTCCCCTCCCAGCTGTTAGTAGTGTCGCTGGAGAGATTGATACGTTGATACTAAAAGCACTTTGTTTGAGCAGCTTCCCTGAATGAGAGAAAAACACCACCTGCTTGGTCACACACACACACACACACACACACACGCACACACACACACACACACACACACACACACACACACACGCACACACACACACACACACACACAAACGCACACACACATCCCTTACTTCTATACATTGAAGATGCATGGGAGAGTTTCTTAGGTAGGGTGGAGGGGTGCATCATTATATTGTTCCGTGTATTGTGTGTGTGTGTGTGTGTGTGTGGGGGTGTGGGTGGGTAGGTGTGTGCGTGCGTGCGTGCGCGGTACATTCAGGTTGAGTGTGATGGTGTGCCCACGCCATGTGTCCTCTACCAGATATAGCTTCATATCAGCATCTAGAGGAGAGCTGCCCGCACACTCCAGTCAGCCCACACGCCATTTACCCAAGAGCCCTCGTATAGGAAAACAACATCCCAATGAAAATATGCTTTTCCAAAAATAATAAAAAAATCAGCATAACAGTTTTTCTGCATGTGTGAGCGCATCTAGTATTTCTAGTTCTGTACCATGACACTTTATCCGTCCTCTATTAGAATCCCAGAATCCAAACTTACGGTATTCAATCATTTTGATTAAAAGCCGCGCTCTCCAACAGAAGTGTCTGTGGCGGAGCTGCGCCGCAAGACCCGGGCGTTTGAGAATTCATATATTTTCATAAACTTTTAACAATGTCAATGAGACACGTCTTCAATCTTTGGCCGCGCGACGGCGGGGCATTCAATCTTTCTTTAGGTTTTGGACAGAAAATTTGAATAGGAGCACAGTGTTATTAATGTGACAGTTGGTACGGAGGGCTTCACGGGGGATTCGCGAGGGGGGGGTTTATTAGTTTTGGAGACACTTGAATCAGAGGAGGTGGGGGGGGAGGGGTTGATGGAGGCAGAGGAGGAGGAGGAGGAAGGAGCACGCTTGGTTAGGTCAAACTCCGCTTGGGGGGGGGCGTCTATATTCTTAGACAGCGGTGACGTTAACATTCTAATCCGGCACGCCCAATTAACAGCACTAACTAACCAGGGACATTAATTTCTCGCCGTAGTTTCGATACGAGAAAGCCAGAGAAACATCTCTTATTGTGTATTTCTAGTTATTTATTTATTATTTATTTATTTATTTATTCATGTGTTGTTGTTTTTTTTAGTTATTTTTTCCGAACCCCTCCCCCTCCGATCTTTATTGCATTGCAGTCAAATCAATATGGTTGTAATGTTGATTCATTGGTCTGAGAGACGGGAGACTCTATCTACCTTGCAGGTTCTCCATTGGTCAGCTGAGGGTGACTTCAGTTTATTCTGCAATCTACAGATTTGATTCGGCCGTGTTGATTCATTAATTAATGTCATTCAATCTGACATTTGACTTCATCATCACAAAGAGAAAAAAGAAGTCGACGCTTTTCTCAGTGGAAAAAAACCCTTCCTATTACCCATCTGGGAGTGAGTGAGCCCCTGGTGCTCGTCTGAAGAAGGACGGACAGTACATGTGATACGGTGTTCTGACTGATGGGGGCACAGGGGGGTACACTTGATAACGGTACAGCAGTATGACGTCTCCGATCGTCCTTGATGCTGTAGAGAGAGACATGAACATAACGTGAAATGTTTTGTCGATGCCACAGATCAATGGGTGCGTCTTAACGGCGGCTGTAGAATCCATACGGCAGGCAGGGCGTCTGTGTTTGACACGTCTACGGTGTGTCCTGGTCGCTGGCGTAGCCTGAGCAGCTCTCTGGTTACCGGCTGTAGTGCAGCAGCTTTTATCCACCTGTCAATAAGCGTCCCCTGCTGCTCCACGCGCCTTAACGGGGTGTGTGTGTGTGTGTGTGTGTGTGTGTGTGTGCGCGCGCCTGTGCGTGTGCGCCTGTGTGTGTTTTAGTGTCATGACACTGTATCCATCTGTTTGAGCGCGTGTGTGTGTGTGTGTGTGTGTGTCTATGTATGTTGAAGTGTCAATAAGTGTCTGTATGTACCATCCCTGAGCATGTAAACTGTTGTCTCTGTCTTATTGTCTCTGTGTGTGTGTGTGTGTGTGTGTATGTGTGTGTGTGTGTGTGTGCGTGTGCGTGTGTGTGTGTGCCTGTGTGTGCGTGTGCGTGTGCCTGTGTGTGTGTGTTGGTAGTGAGTGAGCAGCACGGTGGTTCTTTGTGGTTGACTTGAGGACACCAGGTCTCTCTCTGGCCTGTTGTCAGGTGAATGGATGTCTCCAGTCTCTCTAGTGGAACCCAGTCCAGACAGAGAGCGTTAACCCACTGGATAACAGATAGACATGCCACATATCCCTTTTGGGGATTTGAAGGGGGTTCAGAGAGAGAGTGTGTGTGTGTGTGTGTGCGCGTGTGAGTGTGTGTTCCAGGAGAAGTCCTGTGGTCGTTTGTAACCCTGGCACTCTCATAGCACCTGCTGCCCCACAGAGGTGGTCTGGTAATGATACAGACTGATGATGTTAATAAGACGAGCTGCCCCCCCGGCCAGCACAGGTACAACACACACACACACACACACACACACACACACATATATATATACGTGCACAAACTATGTAGCACAGGCAGGTAAGCACACACATACATGTGTACATACCTACACAACCTATAGTACTACATTCACACACATGCACACAAATAGCAAACACACACACATAGTATACACTTTGCGCATGTACACACATGCATAAATATGTAACACAACACAGGCAAATAAACACAAAAGCATACACATCGTAGCTATGACATACTGCAATTATGAAATCAACAGTACAATAGTACATACATATAGTAAAGTACACACACATGTGTGTGCACACACACACACACATATATAAAGGCACAAGTGTGTAGCACAAGCACTGACAAATAAACACATCAGAAATACACACACAGAGTACACACTTGCAGAGTACACACACACACACACACGTGGCTCAAGTATAAGCACAGACAAATAAACACACAAGAATGCATGTCCACAAACACACCTACATAACCTATAGTACATGCCAGCACTCTCACACACACACACACACACACACACACACACACACACACACACACACACACACACACACACACACACACACACACACACACACACACACACACACACACACACACACACACACACACACACACACACACACACACACAGTACCGTCCAGGAAACCAATCCCTCAGAAAGCCTACCTTTCTCCCAGGCGGTGGGGGCCAAGCAGAGAGGAATGGCGCCCTTCCTATCTATAAAAAGATACAGAAATAATAATGGAAATAAAAATGTGATTGTGCGAGCAGTGAAAATCCTTCTGCTGGAAGGAAGAGAGGGAAGGAGGGAATTATTATATCTATGTCTCCATGCATGTGGCGACGCTCTGTCTCTTTTTTATTTAGTAGATAAACATCAGTAATTGGTGGTTGATGTATGATTCCCCTGAGACCACTACAGGTACATACATACACTTTAATCTGTGTTGTGTTCTCACCGCATCCTAACGTCGCTGGTCTCTACAAGCTTAATCTGTGTTGTGTTCTCACCGCATCCTAACGTCGCTGGTCTCTACAAGCTTAATCTGTGTTAGTGTTGTGTTCTCACCGCATCCTAACGTCCCTGGTCTCTACAAGCTTAATCTGTGTTAGTGTTGTGTTCTCACCGCATCCTAACGTCGCTGGTCTCTAAGAAGTTTTTTTTTAGAGAGGGGTCTACAGTGCGACCATATTGCTCGCATTTGCCCCTAGAAATATGTGTCGAACCGGAAAAATCAATTAGAAGATTACAGCCTCAGTCGTGCTTTTTTTTTCTCCGCTGATAAATCGTTAAAAAACTACAAGTCCCACATTGCACTCAAGCCAACGGTCCAATCACATTAGAGTGACGTGACTGGTTTCAAGGGAAATAAAGGAAATGACCAATCGGAAGCTTTCATTTCCTTTTTTACTTCCTGAAAGTCCGCCATTGCCATATGCAAGAGTTTTCCGAGACACAAGTAACATTAAATTGATGTAACTTATTCTAGTCTTACCAATAGCAATAGATTTTAGAACACCTAGATTTATCGATAGCAATAGTAATATAACGTTAATGCAACAAAACGAATGCCTTGCTTTGTTAATCATAACGTTGATGCAGTAGCGTATGTCGTTGTGTTGGCTGTAACGGACATGACAATAACATAACACTGTGTACACATTAAAATTGCGATAATCTTCTAACATTTTCAAATCGATGCAGTTGAATTTTCCCCTTAGGATCGATGCATTGCGATGGGGATTATTTTTCTAGAAGAGCAATAGCCAAAACATAGGCATTGTATCCATAAAAGGGGCAAAAGCTAAAGTTAAGTGACTGTTACTTTTGTAGTAGTAGTTTGATTTGATAGTTTATTTGATAGGGACTGCACATGT
>NC_140183.1:25236341-25241341 GCF_963971535.1 Notolepis coatsorum | reverse complement strand
GAGATTTAAACTGGTCGTCACTCGTCATCGATGAAGTTAAACTACGCCTCACGTGTCATCCTTGGGCTTCAAACTCTGTCTCACTTATTCCACTTATTACTGATGGGTTGAGTTCAAAGTCTTCTTCAGACGGTATAGATGGGTGTTGCCTACATCTCACCTGGCACTCGATTTAAGCTATCATTCATATGTTTTTTTAACCTTTATTTACCAGGGTAGGTTCTGTTTATAACCTTTATTTACCAGGGTAGGTTCTGTTTATAACCTTTATTTACCAGGGTAGGTTCTGTTTATAACCTTTATTTACCAGGGTAGGTTCTGTTTATAACCTTTATTTACCAGGGTAGGTTCTGTTTATTACCTTTATTTACCAGGGTAGGTTCTGTTTATAACCTTTATTTACCAGGGTAGGTTCTGCTTATAACCTTTATTTACCAGGGTAGGTTCTGTTTATAACCTTTATTTACCACGGTAGGTTCTGTTTATAACCTTTATTTACCAGGGTAGGTTCTGTTTATAACCTTTATTTACCAGGGTAGGTTCTGTTTATAACCTTTATTTACCAGGGTAGGTTCTGTTTATAACCTTTATTTATCAGGGTAGCTGCTCAGTACAACCACAGTCTGACACTGCTGACCACTGGGAGCTGTCCAGTACAACCACAGTCTGACACTGTTGACCACTAGGAGCTGCCCAGTACAACCACAGTCTGACACTGTTGACCACTAGGAGCTGCCCAGTACAACCACAGTCTGACACTGTTGACCACTAGGAGCTGCCCAGTACAACCACAGTCTGACACTGTTGACCACTAGGAGCTGCCCAGTACAACCACAGTCTGACACTGTTGACCACTAGGAGCTGCCCAGTACAACCACAGTCTGACACTGTTGACCACTAGGAGCTGCCCAGTACAACCACAGTCTGACACTGTTGACCACTAGGAGCTGCCCAGTACAACCACAGTCTGACACTGTTGACCACTAGGAGCTGCCCAGTACAACCAGTCTGACACTGTTGACCACTAGGATCTGCCCAGTACAACCAGTCTGACACTGTTGACCACTAGGAGCTGCCCAGTACAACCAGTCTGACACTGTTGACCACTAGGAGCTGCCCAGTACAACCACAGTCTGACACTGTTGACCACTAGGAGCTGCCCAGTACAACCACAGTCTGACACTGTTGACCACTAGGAGCTGCCCAGAACAACCACAGTCTGACACTGCTGACCACTAGGAGCTGCCCAGTACAACCACAGTCTGACACTGCTGACCACTAGGATCTGCCCAGTACAACCACAGTCTGACACTGTTGACCACTAGGAGCTGCCCAGTACAACCAGTCTGACACTGTTGACCACTAGGAGCTGCCCAGTACAACCACAGTCTGACACTGTTGACCACTAGGAGCTGCCCAGTACAACCACAGTCTGACACTGCTGACCACTAGGAGCTGCCCAGTACAACCAGTCTGACACTGTTGACCACTAGGAGCTGCCCAGTACAACCACAGTCTGACACTGTTGACCACTAGGAGCTGCCCAGTACAACCAGTCTGACACTGTTGACCACTAGGAGCTGCCCAGTACAACCACAGTCTGACACTGTTGACCACTAGGAGCTGCCCAGTACAACCACAGTCTGACACTGTTGACCACTAGGATCTGCCCAGTACAACCACAGTCTGACACTGTTGACCACTAGGAGCTGCCCAGTACAACCAGTCTGACACTGTTGACCACTAGGAGCTGCCCAGTACAACCACAGTCTGACACTGTTGACCACTAGGAGCTGCCCAGTACAACCACAGTCTGACACTGCTGACCACTAGGAGCTGCCCAGTACAACCAGTCTGACACTGTTGACCACTAGGAGCTGCCCAGTACAACCACAGTCTGACACTGTTGACCACTAGGAGCTGCCCAGTACAACCAGTCTGACACTGTTGACCACTAGGAGCTGCCCAGTACAACCACAGTCTGACACTGTTGACCACTAGGAGCTGCCCAGTACAACCACAGTCTGACACTGTTGACCACTAGGAGCTGCCCAGAACAACCAGTCTGACACTGTTGACCACTAGGAGCTGCCCAGTACAACCACAGTCTGACACTGTTGACCACTAGGAGCTGCCCAGTACAACCACAGTCTGACACTGTTGACCACTAGGAGCTGCCCAGTACAACCACAGTCTGACACTGTTGACCACTAGGAGCTGCCCAGTACAACCAGTCTGACACTGCTGACCACTAGGAGCTGCCCAGTACAACCACAGTCTGACACTGTTGACCACTGAAGCAGCTGGGGGTTAAGTGCCTTGCTCAAGGGCACTTCAGTGTTGGGTATTGAAGCACTGGAGAGTGTTATTCATTCACTTCTCCATCCAGATGTCTAACCTTTCTCTAATCTTTAGACCACAGCTGGTCTCAGGTCTGCTTCTCTAACCTTTAGACCACAGCTGGTCTCAGGTCTGCTTCTCTGACCTTTAGGCCACAGCTGGTCTCAGGTCTGCTTCTCTAACCTTTAGGCCACAGCTGGTCTCAGGTCTGCTTCTCTAACCTTTAGACCACAGCTGGTCTCAGGTCTGCTTCTCTGACCTTTAGATCACAGCTGGTCTCAGGTCTGCTTCTCTAACCTTTAGACCACAGCTGGTCTCAGGTCTGCTTCTCTAACCTTTAGGCCACAGCTGGTCTCAGGTCTGCTTCTCTAACCTTTAGACCACAGCTGGTCTCAGGTCTGCTTCTCTAACATTTAGACCACAGCTGGTCTCAGGTCTGCTTCTCTAACCTTTAGGCCACAGCTGGTCTCAGGTCTGCTTCTCTAACCTTTAGACCACAGCTGGTCTCAGGTCTGCTTCTCTAACCTTTAGATCACAGCTGGTCTCAGGTCTGCTTCTCTAACCTTTAGATCACAGCTGGTCTCAGGTCTGCTTCTCTAACCTTTAGACCACAGCTGGTCTCAGGTCTGCTTCTCTAACCTTTAGACCACAGCTGGTCTCAGGTCTGCTTCTCTAACCTTTAGATCACAGCTGGTCTCAGGTCTGCTTCTCTGACCTTTAGGCCACAGCTGGTCTCAGGTCTGCTTCTCTAATCTTTAGGCCACAGCTGGTCTCAGGTCTGCTTCTCTAACCTTTAGATCACAGCTGGTCTCAGGTCTGCTTCTCTGACCTTTAGGCCACAGCTGGTCTCAGGTCTGCTTCTCTAGCCTTTAGGCCACAGCTGGTCTCAGGTCTGCTTCTCTAGCCTTTAGGCCACAGCTGGTCTCAGGTCTGCTTCTCTAACCTTTAGGCCACAGCTGGTCTCAGGTCTGCTTCTCTAGCCTTTAGGCCACAGCTGGTCTCAGGTCTGCTTCTCTAACCTTTAGGCCACAGCTGGTCTCAGGTCTGCTTCTCTAACCTTTAGATCACAGCTGGTCTCAGGTCTGCTTCTCTAACCTTTAGGCCACAGCTGGTCTCAGGTCTGCTTCTCTAACCTTTAGATCACAGCTGGTCTCAGGTCTGCTTCTCTAACCTTTAGGCCACCACTGCCAGCTGTATATTGGTGACGACACTGTGTGTCTTATAACTTAGTTTGGCCTATAACATGTTGAATGGTGTCAGTTAGGGCTGTTGTTAGAACGAATATCAGAATTCTGATTTAATTTGAATTTGAAAAACATAATATGACTGCTAGTCAAATGTAAAAAAAAAAAAAAAATTATAATAATAATAATAACTAATATACATAAATATATATTATTGAAATCACTCGTTCTAGTCCCTCTTGGTTATTTTCCTGTGACTGTAAAGCCATTAAAAGGGTGTTATTACAAAGCACACACTGCTGATTGTCTCCTATTGGAACCAATAATAGCAAATACAACACATTGAGTTGCCATTGTGTCAGTGGAGCTAAGAAATGCATGGCACCTCTGGTGTTGTCTTTGGCCTCAGCCTCTGGCCCAAATTAAGAGGAGCCACAACAATATTCTATGCAACATGGCAACCCACGGGTCTCCAAAATCATAAAATATTAATTGCATAACATTAATATATTTAACATATAAAATGAACATAGTGACCATCTGTTACTTATTTTTATTATTTTATAATTGTAATCACCATTTTTATGAATGAATTGCATTCGTATAGCGCTTTTCTAGACACTCTAAGCACTTTACAATGTAGGGTGGAAATTGCCTCCTTCGCCACCCCTGTGTAGCACCCAAACTTGGGCTACGCAGGCTCAACGGCTGCCATACACTGGCACCAGGCACACATCACACTACACACTACACAATGGCTTAAAGGCTCGTGAGACAAGGGATTGATATCAGCCAATTAAGGGGAAGGGATGATTACATTTTACATTTAGTAAATTACCTGACACTTTTATCCAAAGCAACTTACAAATTGCAAGGTGGCCTATGGTGGATATTAGGTGGCCTTGTTGTCAGAGACCTGAGTGGGAATTTGGCCAGGAATGTTGGGGAACCCCCTACTCTTTGTGATAGACGTCATGGGTTCTTTAATTACTGAGTTCAGTCACCTCGGTTTAACATCTCATCCAAAAGGACGGCACTCGCAACAGTACAGTCCACATGTCACCATAACAGAGGCATTGTTACTGCAAGGTCCAGAGGACAGAGTGCTCCCTGCTGGACAACAACACCACCAGGTCCAGAGGACAGAGTGCTCGCTGCTGGACAACAACACCACCAGGTCCAGAGGACAGAGTGCTCCCTGCTCGACTACAACACCACCAGGTCCAGAGGACAGAGTGTCTCCCTGCTGGACAACAACACCACCAGGTCCAGAGGACAGAGTGCTCCCTGCTGGACAACAACACCACCAGGTCCAGAGGACAGAGTGCTTCCTGCTGGACAACAACACCACCAGGTCCAGAGGACAGAGTGTCTCCCTGCTGGACAACAACACCACCAGGTCCAGAGGACAGAGTGCTTCCTGCTGGACAACAACACCACCAGGTCCAGAGGACAGAGTGCTCTCTGCTGGACAAC
>NC_140183.1:25216341-25223841 GCF_963971535.1 Notolepis coatsorum | reverse complement strand
GTCCTTTTGACTATTTCTGGTTCTTGAAGTAGTATTTTTACTTTTCAGAGGAACAATGTTTTCAGACTTTATTATCTAAAGATGGTGAGTTAGAGTGTTGTGTTTATTCATAGTTAAAGACAGTAGAGGTTGAGTACTTTATTATCTAAAGATGGTAAGTTAGAGTGTTGTGTTCATTTATAGTTAAAGACAGTAGAGGTTGAGTACTTTATTATCTAAAGATGGTAAGTTAGAGTGTTGTGTTTATTCATAGTTAAAGACAGAGGTTGAGTAGTTTCTGGTGATACTGTATATCACATTCACACTCCAGGTTAGATTAACTTCACAACTGTAAATATATGGCTGTCCAAAACATTTCAAAAACAGTTATATGGTCCTTCAGTGCAAGGGTTCAATTAGTGATGCGCGATATATCGGCCTCCGATATAATATCGGCCGATATGGCAGTTTTTTTACACATCGGTATCGGTCCGATATCAAGATAGGGACGATATTAAAAAAAAAAAAAAATAATAATAATATTTTTTTTTCTTTTTACATGTTTTGGCCTTAACACTTTGGCTGCCTAAGGTTAAATTCATGATATACCATAGATTGCCAGCGCTATTTGTCTATGGAGAAAGTCCCCTTCTTTGCAGGGCTATAACTTTTTAAATTCTATTGCTACATTGCCATTATTAGGGCCCATTCAAAGTCCTATATGTATTGTTCATTGTGTAGCAACGTTAAACTTTTTCATTCACATATTCATAGTAAAGTATGGTCTAATGTATAAGTATGTTTTCATCTCTTTCTGCAGCTTTCTCCAGAACGTGATATATAGCCCCAAATGCATTATATTGATGATGAAATACAGTTTGATGGCAATCAGCGCGATATAAAAAATTCCAACTAGACGTACTTCTAGAAGTTACTACACGTCATCTGATGTTGACCGGATGGGCGAGGGGGCGTTTATAATTCCGTGGGCAGCGTTATACCAATCATCTAATGTGGGTCAAATGTTGATAATAGCAGTTAGTATCGAAGACGGTAACGTTACACGCTGAAACTCACCCCAGTCTCCACGCGCCGTTGGGCGATCATCGTCGAGTAGAAATCTTATCATTATGGGATATATTTTTACCCGGTCCATCTCCAGTATAATGGTATATACGTCCAAATCATGTTGTTTATCGAGTTATTGCCAATCGATCACCGTGTAGCGTGACGAGCCAGAGTCCCATGACCCATAGCGAGCGCCCGGAAGTACTACGGTCGTCATGACAACCTCTATTCAACATCCTGTTTGGCGATTGCGCCGATCGGCCACCAGATGGCGCTCCTGAACCGCCAGAGAGCTCAGTGGGTCCTGCTGGTGGATCTCAGGCCAGCGGAGGGGACATATGAATCCGATCGCAGATTTTTGAAATATTGATATAAGGACGACGTAACGCGTCCTCCGGCAACTTTAGCATGGCCAGCAAAGACGTCTAAAGACGGGTCCCGGCACTCAAAGTGTTAAAATAGTTTCAAAATATCTGTAATTTCTGAAAATAAGTTACAAAAGTAAAAAAAAAAAAAAAATGCGTTTTGGAAAATAGCTCTTTATTTGATTATCATAAAGTGTTTTCTATACAGAGATATCGACATCGGTAAATATCGGTATCGGCCAGAACAGCAATATTAATATCGGTTATCGGTATCGGCCAAAATTTTCACATCAGTGCATCACTAGGTTCAATTCATGTTCGTCATACAATAACATATTTTTGTATTTGAATTATCTTCTCCAGTACAACCATAACTCTGTGATTAGAAACATCTCAGATCCTTCGTTTTAACTTCACAAATACGATCTTGGTCCTGAAGTTTGGTCCAACGCCTCTTTCACTTTTGATACTATTCTTGAGAGGAATTAGTTACAAAGACTAACTTATTCACCTTTGTGTGGAAGGAGTCAAGTCACATTGATTTGCACATTTGTACATTCTTTCTGTGGCTTCTGTGAGTAAATAACAAAAGCTTCACATTTATTCCACAAGATCTCTCCCTCTAAGCTCTCAGATGTTCAGCAGCAATTAATTCCATCGTAGACATTGATTACAGGTAGGGTTGGGTACCGTTCACATTTGAACCCACACCGGTACCGGTACCTGTGAATCGATACCGGTACCCGACGGTACCTTTTTTCTGCACTTTAGTGTCTAAAAATGTCATCTACCTACCTCAGTTGTAAAAAAATTGTCCAAACTTCGAATTATTTATTATCATTATTATTTATTTAGAACAATTTGTTAATATATATATATATAATTTAGTATTTTTTTTTCAGTACCGAAATATGGCACCGGTGGATCTCGCGTGAATAGGTACTCGGTAGTACCGACGTGATTCGGTCGATACCCTTAAAAGTACCGGATTCGGTACCCATCCCTAATTACAGGTGACTGTAATCAAATAGCAGGTGATGATCATTAAATGGCCGTGGCCAATGCGCCATTATCGCATGGCAATGTCTTGAGAATACAATGAATAACCAGAGCGTGAGAAACGGACAGTCATCATACAGCACCATCACCCCTGTTAGAACCGGTCGTGGCTCCTTTAACCCTGTGACCCGTCTGCTAGCCCTATTTAGCTGTACGCCGCACGCTGTGGAGCTACTTCAGTCTCTCATCGATCCAGCTCTGGGTCTGTTGCTATGGGCTTCCACCTCTCCCTGACCCCCTCTCCCGGCTGCCTCAGAGGCCCGTCTCTGTGCGCTGTGGTCTTTCCTCCCTCCCTGTGTAAATGGTAAATGGACTGCATTTATGTGTTGCTTTTATCCAAAGCGCTTTACAACTTATGCCTCACATTCACACATTCACTCACACACGGCGGGGTGCCGACCTGCTCGTCGGGAGCAGTTAGAGGGTAAGTGTCTTGCTCAAGGACACTTCGACAATCTCCCTGGATGAGCCGGAAACGAACTGGGAACCTTCTGATTACCAGACAACCGCTCTACCGTCACCCCAGTGTGTGTTTGTCTCTGTGTGTGTACCCTTGCATCTCTATCGCTGTGAGGTCCAAATGTCGCCACGAAGATAGAAAGGTGAGCTAAATCCATTAAAGTGATGTCATCTTAGTCATTTTAAAATAGACCTAGGTTCTAGGTTCATGGATTTGTTTTAGGTCAACACCTGTTTCTAAAATACTGTACCTGGAGTGAATGGATGCCTGATGACATCACTTACAAACATATCTCAACATGATCTGAACGATGTGGCAGAGATGAGGGACAGTCTTTATGAATGACATCATAGAGATAAGGGATGTTAACCAACCAGCCAGCCTTTATGAATGACATCATAGAGATAAGGGATGTTAACCAACCAGCCAGTCAGTCTTTATGAATGACATCATAGAGATAAGGGATGTTAACCAACCAGCCAGTCAGTCTTTATGAATGACATCATAGAGATAAGGGATGTTAACCAACCAGCCAGTCAGTCTTTATGAATGACATCATAGAGATAAGGGATGTTAACCAACCAGCCAGCCTTTATGAATGACATCATAGAGATAAGGGATGTTAAACAACCAGCCAGTCAGTCTTTATGAATGACATCATAGAGATAAGGGATGTTAACCAACCAGCCAGTCAGTCTTTATGAATGACATCATAGAGATAAGGGATGTTAACCAACCAGCCAGCCTTTATGAATGACATCATAGAGATAAGGGATGTTAAACAACCAGCCAGCCTTTATGAATGACATCATAGAGATAAGGGATGTTAAACAACCAGCCAGCCTTTATGAATGACATCATAGAGATAAGGGATGAGAACCAACCAGCCTTTATGAATGACACAGATATAATGGATGAGAACCAACCAGCCTTTATGAATGATATCACTTCATGAATGATATCATCTTGGATACGTTTACTGCCATATACTGTATGTCATACTCATAATGTCAGCTAATCATGTAATTCATTATTACAACCGTACCTATTCTCCAATTGGCACAGTTAATTATAACTGCCTGGCAAAGTTTCTATATGACCACTAGATTAAACTGCAGCATACAAGTGCATTGATCCTGGACTGAAGGGTTAGTATCAATATGAATCAAACAGAAGTGACAGTTTGAAGGATAGACAGGATACAGCAGCCAAATGTAGCTGAAATAGAACTGTCTGTTCATTGCCGCATGCTCTCAGAATGTAATCCTTGCTCCACACTGCCATGCGCTCGCTCACATCACTGTACATTAGGAATGGGTGTCAGGCGTATTGGTTAGGTTCCGTGTTGTGGGTTATGGTTAGTGTTAGGGCTACAACAGACATGCTCTGTGGTTCTCTTTCTTCCAACATGGCTGCCTGTACCATTGGTAACCACTTTCAAACGAAAATGCCTACTTTCTATGCAGTGGTAGAGTACAGTAGGTAAAACACTGGAAGCACAAGATCCAGTAACAAGACAACAATCAACGCATTTAGTGAGCGTTGTTTTACACACAGCAGCAGTTGTGTCTTCCAACATGAAGGACCAAGGGGGCCTCTCTCTATTAGTGCTGGCTTAAGGTACCGCTTAGTCATGTAGCGGCAAGGGTTCAGTTCGGGGCTCAGGGCTACAAAATAAATGTCGTCAGAGGAATGTTGTCAATAACTCTCACAAGTACAGTAATCTACTCTAATGTGTGTGTGTGTGTGTGTGTGTGTGTGTGTGTGTGTGTGTGTGTGTGTGTGTGTGTGTGTGTGTGTGTGTGTGTGTGTGTGTGTGTGTGTGTGTGTGTGTGTGTGTGTGTGTGTGTGTGTGTTGACCTCAGTGAGCAGCGGTGACCCCGTGGCTGGCGCCTGCTGTCTTCTTCTCTGGTATCGATTAGGTCTGAGGTTTCATACAGCAGCCGCGTCACGTGACTCCGTCATTTACTGTCTGTCCTCTGTCTCCGACCTGTCTTACACACTCACACACACTTATATAGGCTACACTTACACACACACGCACACTTACTCACACACACACACACATATAGGCTACATACACGCACACTTATACTCACACACACACACGCACACACACACACACACTTATAATATATATATATACTCTATATATTATATATATATTATATACAGTATATATATAATATACTGAGTATATTATACTAACACACACACAGGCACACACACTCATACCTTGTGTGCAAATTATCATTGAGCGCCACGCTGTTTTTCCATCTTTAATCCCTGGCGCCATACGTTATTGATCATTTTCACGATGTTTGCGGAGCTATCGTATATTCTATATTATAGCTATGGAGACAATAGTATGGCTCATTTGACAGGCACTATTTATACACCAACATGGAAAAAACTGTTTATGTATACATACTTTCGTTTGTGCCCTATCTCGTGCTAAAGATTGCCTCGTTTCACTATAATCCAGGCCGCTTTCCTGGAACGGGAGTTATGACGTGTTATGTGCATATGCGCAAATCGTTCGGGTTGCGCGCCTGAAACCTATATTATTTCCAAATCAAAGGTATATACCATATAGTGTTACACGCCCAGACCTGCTCAGGTCTGGGAGAATCAATGCCCCAGTGTCATGCCACCATCTAGTGGTCACCTGCAGAAGCTGCAGTCAACATTGACCCTGCTTGGGCATATGAATAGCATTCTATTGTGGCAATTAGTGTCTTTATTACAAATGTTGTCTGTTTAGGGTTCTCTGTGTTGGCATTGTGATTCTGTGTGTTGTATTAGCCTAGTCCTTGTTCCGGTATTGTTGTTATTGTATTAGTTCTAGTGTCTTCTTCCCCCAGGTGTTTTCCATTGTTAATTAGTGTCAGTATATATTGCTTGTGGGTTGTTGGGTTCATTGTGGCGTCATTGTCCCCTCGTTTCCCCGCGTTGTTCCCTTATCGTGCCTTTGCCTGTGTCCTATCATGTGAGTTGTTGTCCAGTCAAGTGAGCTTGTTCTTCTGTTTGTTTTGTTAGCTTTGTTTGGTGCTCTTTGTTTTTCGTGATCAGTCCATGTTTGTTCCAGAGCCAGCCCGGCTGAGCCTCCTTTGTTTTGTAGTTTGGTTGTTAGTAAATATCCCTTCTTTAAGCTTCACCCCTCGTCTCTGCCTCGTTCCTTCTTCCTTGTCTGCAACTGTGTTCTCCTCCCTTCATCGCCACCCCCGTTCGCAACAATATAGATGTTTCTTCACAAAGTCATCAAGGGGGGGGGGGTTGTTTTACGACGCTGCGATCATTACCAAAAGCATGTTTTAGGTTCGGTAAAATACGACGCTGCAATCAATACAAAAGCATGTTTTAGGTTCGGTAAAATAGACCTAAAATAGACGTTACCTTTGTTAGCAGGTACTCCAAAATGAATAATCCAGTAGTTCCATCGTGATCGCCATTACTGGTGTGCATTGGGCCTGGCTATAATACGGAAAACAATAGATTACCTCCTCGCAAATCGGCGACGGACGGCTGTGTGCTGCTTCACTTTGAGGGGGAGGGGATTATCTCGTCTCGTTATTGGCGCTCAACCGCTGGCTTTCAAACACGAGATATCTCGTTTTTGGCACTGAATGAGTTAAAGATAGTGATGACCAATATATGGGCAAACAATCGGTCTGCCAATCAGTATTGATTATGTTTTTGCAGCCGATATTTGTCCGATTGCAGACTTGTCGTTGTTGTAACCTTAATTTTTCCTTTTTACGCAGTTGTGTCAAATGATTTGTTACAGTGTTGTAACCTCCCCAACATACTTTACCACTTGAAGTACATCTGAAGATAAACATATTTCCAACTATCTGTATATAATCAGTTGCAACCGATATGAGTAGGAAAACGTGGGATATGAACGTCAGCCTCACACTGATTAGAACAACTCTAATCAGTATTGCACACATTAATTTAGTGTGGCAGTTATTGTGAGTGAGTTTGAATATGGCCACCAGTGATCTGTTCAGTCATCTGGGACACTGAATCCTTGTGTTGTGTTAATTACAGCTCAATGATATGATAAGGTAGCAGTCTGTAAGACAAGGTGTTTTTTCATCTACATTCATGGTGCTGTAATAACACAACAAACTAAATAAATCAGCATTGTTTTTTTGGTGAAGTGCCCTTATAAAGAGTTTGATTTCTACATTGAAATCTCCTATTAATCTTATTAATCCCAAACAAACTGCTGTTGTTGTTGTTTCTGCTGCTGGTGATGTAAAACACATCACTTCCTGTGTGCCGCATGATTTTTCCCAGGAATGTCCTGCCAGACACCAGTGTTTAGAACAGCCGAGAACAGCAAAAGTAAAAACGTTCATGAACTGGTAGAATAGTAGAATCACTATTGTGTTGTATCAACTGGTGACTGAGTAGGCAAAATAGAATTGTATTGATATGAAGATGTTAGAGATTATTACTTTAACCCATTGTTAGTCACAATTTAGGCCTGTTTTAAATGTCCTAAACTATTACCAAGCAAATATTTTACAGCCACAAACGCAGCCAATCAAAAAAGGGATT
>NC_140183.1:25208841-25213841 GCF_963971535.1 Notolepis coatsorum | reverse complement strand
AATCACATGTGAGATAATGTAAATATAATCACATGTTAGATAATGTAAATATAATCACATGTTAGATCATGTAAATATAATCACATGTTAGATAATGTAAATATAATCACATGTTAGATAATGTAAATATAATCACATGTTAGATAATGTAAATATAATCATATGTTAGATAATGTAAAGATAATCACATGTTAGATCATGTAAATATAATCACATGTTAGATAATGTAAAGATAATCACATGTTATATAATGTAAATATAATCACATGTGAGATAATGTAAATATAATCACATGTTAGATAATGTAAAGATAATCACATGTTAGATAATGTAAATATAATCACATCACATGTTAGATCATGCAAATATAATCACATGTTAGATCATGTAAATATAATCACATGTTAGATCATGTAAATATAATCACATGTTAGATCATGTAAATATAATCACATGTTAGATCATGTAAATATAATTGCATGTTAGATAATACAGTTGATGTAAGTGTGATGTCTCATATGGTAGCCTGTAATTTATGGAGGGTATGATTTTCCATCCTGGTAATGTCTCCGAATTATTGTTTCAGATTTGCTTGTTCCCATAAAGAAAAGTCTGTCCAACATTTCAAAAGTATAAATTCATTGAAAGGACATTTAAATTTTTGTTTCCATAATTCATTATAAATTATAATGTAGTAGAAAAAATGCTCAGAACATTAGTTGTATTCCAGGTGATTTACCATCTTTTTCATTGCGGTCAAAAACAGTTTGGTGTGTGTGTGAGTGACTTGACACTTCCTCAGTACGTTGTATTTCTTTTTTCTCCAAACATAACTATTAAGTACCATTTAAGCAGAAAATATAGAAAAGAATAAACAAATAAATCATATTTTCACATACAGTATTTACATTTCTGATGTCTCTGGGAGCTCACAATACTCCAGCTGTATGTATTCACCCACGGGGACAAAGGTGTCTCTCGACACCCGGACGCTGGAGCTCCGTCTGGGCCCGGAGAGGGGAGGAGGAGGCCTGGTGGTGGCAGAGCCTGGAAGATGGAGGAGGGCAGGGGAAAGACTAATTGTTCTCATTACAGAACAAATAAGAATCAATAGTGTTCAAACTGAGGGGCGGGTCACGGAGGCCACTGTAGTTATTGCATAGAAGCTGATTTTGTCGGAATTAGTAGAAGACGAGAAAGGCGCGGTGGAGCCGATCACATTTGAATGCTAATTCCGATAAAGGACAGTTAGATTAATAGACGGGTGGCCGCACTCTCGTCCGCTCCCCCGTAAAGCAGTGGGGGTGTTTCACATGGAAGTTTTAAATGCAATTAAAGGAGGAACACAGGGCAGAAAAAGAGGAGATATTTCCCCAATTTTTTCAAATGAAAGCAGGAAATTTCATTAGCCAGGCAGCATATTTTAACACAGGCAATTACAAGGTTAATACATCTTCAACAGCTCCTCTTACAGTCCTCGTGTGTTTGTTCAGGGCTTGTGGTCCTGTATTTTACTTTAATTGGCTGTGCAGAGAGTGTGTTGCACTCACATACACACATACACACACACACACACTGTAAAAAGAAAATTGTGTGTGTGTGTGTGTGTGTGTGTGTGTGTGTGTGTGTGTGTGTGTGCGCGTGCGTGCGTATTATCAAGCAGAAGAGAGCGGCTCTGGTATGCAGTGTGTGTATGGATGCAGTGTATGCGTGTGTGTGTATGGATGCATGCGCACACACATGTATGTATTTATGTGCGCGCATTATGTGTGAAGACCTTTGTAGCAGATCTCAATCTCATCTAACTATAAAGGAAGGAATCTGTCTGTGTGAATGTCTATGATGCATGTCTCTGGTGCATGTCTGTGGTACCAACAAACATAAGAAGATAATACTCATATCTCAGTGGCAGATATGAACTCTACATTTCTCAACAGAGAGGAGACGAGTTGAGGAGGATGAGAGCAGAGGAGGTTGGCGTGAAAGACTGAGAGAGGGAGAGAGAGGGAGAGGGAGAGAGAGGGAGAGAGAGGGAGAGAGAGAGAGAGAGAGAGAGAGAGAGAGAGAGAGAGAGAGAGAGAGAGAGAGAGAGAGAGAGAGAGAGAGAGAGAGAGAGAGAGAGAGAGAGAGAGAGAGAGAGAGAGAGAGACACATGGTTTTACGTCACTCCAGGGCAGTCTTTGGCTTCACGTGTCTGTCTGTCTGTCTGAGACCATCAGTAACATCTCCAGGTCTTTGGCCTGCGTCACGCGGCTGAGACCATCAATCACTCCATCTGTGTAAGATCACCAGCTGACTCCGATATTGCTAAATATTTATATTGTCACATAACACACAGCGGAGCAGATGAAAAGAGCCATTCATTAAGGCCTCCTCAGCCCTGTCAACCCGGAGAGAGGCAACCTCCCACCGCAGACGTCTCTCTCTTGTCTCTCCTCCTCAACCCCAGAGTGAGGCAGCCTCCCACCGCAGACGTCTCTCTCTCTTGTCTCTCCTCCTCCTCAACCCTGGAGAGAGGCAACCTCCCACCGCAGACGTCTCTCTCCTGTCTCTCCTCCTCCTCAACCCTGGAGAGAGGCAACCTCCCACCGCAGACGTCTCTCTCCTGTCTCTCCTCCTCCTCAACCCTGGAGAGAGGCAACCTCCCACTGCAGACGTCTCTCTCTTGTCTCTCCTCCTCCTCCCCACAGCACTGCGTTCCGTAGCAGCCCTATATATAGAGCCACCCGGACGATAACTATCTCCAGCAAGCCACCGTTAGGTAAATACCCAGTAAATATGGCAGGGAAGGACCAGCCACTAAGTTAAACAGTGTGTGTGCGTGTGCGTGTGGTGTGCCTGTGTGTGTGCGTGTGTGTGCGTGTGTATATTCATGTATCTCTGTCACTGCACTAGTAGTCAGGATACAGGGCTTGTCTAAAGAGCTTCTTAGTAGACTAGTAGTCAGGAAATAGGACTTGATTAAAGATGGTCTTAGTCAACTAGTGGTCAGGATCTATGGCTTGACTAAAGACTGTGTGTGTGTGTGTGTGTGTGTGTGTGTGTGTGTGTGTGTGTGTGTGTGTGTGTGTGTGTGTGTGTGTGTGTGTGTGTGTGTGTGTGTGTGTGTGTGTGTGTGTGTGTGTGTGTGTGTGTGTGTGTGTGTGTGTGTGTGTGTGTGTGTGTGTGTGTGTGTGTGTGTGTGTGCGTGTGTGTGTGTGTCTGTCTGTCCATGACTAACTGGTGCAGTTCTCATCCAATTTGGCTCAACCTTGGTGGATATGTTGAGTCAGGCGAGGACCTGCACTATCGATTTCTCATTTTCAAATTAGTCAAAGGTTGATGGCGCTGATCAAGGTCAAAGTGACTGATGTACAGAATATTGTACTAGGGACCAAGCTGGTGACTGAGGAGATGTCCGACTGAGGGGACAGTAGGTGAGGTCCGCTCTGATTACCTATTCTAAAAGTCATTATTTCAGCCATATTTCTCATAAGTCTTCTCAGTCTACCTGGTATTGTTCTAAATATTGTGGCTGTCAGGTTTACAGGTAGACCTGTACTGTAGCGCAGCTGTTGCCATCTGTGTGCCATTCTAGTTATTATGCATTCTCTCACAAGCACATTCCCATTAGCATTTCCATGGTCTCTCCCTGAGCATAGCCTGATAACTGTAACTGTGAATGCCATAAGCCTGCGACTGTTCATTTATATGCTGCCCCTGCCCATTGTTGTTTGTGTTGTGTAGCCTACTGTATTTGTGCACTGTGTTCTCCCCATGCATATGAATAGACTTGACTGGGAGAAAATAACTGGGAATATTTGTGAACTTGGGAACATGGTTTTTTCTGTATTTGCTCACTGTTGTGTATGATCCTGTTACCTGTCCTGGCCTCACAAACTGAATTACCTTTGGGACAATAAATAGAGTATCACGCTGTATCATATAATATTGTATTGCTTCGCACAACCCAATTATTCATATTCAGATTTGATCATGTATGGATGCATTCACTCTCAAAAAACGGGGTGGACTTAATTACAGACAGATTAACTCAACAGCTTTGGAGAAGGCCACTGCACAGCCAAGAGCCCACAAGCTTCCGTTACCGTAATTGACGTGCACTGTAGCGGTACAGGGGACATGTCCTCTCTCAGGGATCATCCCTGTCACCAGGTCCTCTGTGTGTTTCTAGGTCTGATTTCCAGACTCTGTTCCCGAAAGGTTGAATTCAATAATAGGGAATGATGTCACAATAATGGTCTAAGAATAACAAATAAATCAAATGGTCCCTTGCAAGTCCTCCTTTCTCTATTAATCCTCACTAAACCTGCCAAATAACATTATTGTCTCTCAACACTATACAGTACTTTACGATATAGCAAGGGAGAGTCCGACTCCAGTATGCTGAAAAAAGAAGAAGAAAAAAGCAGGTTCAATTATCCGCAAAATATTTGTGCCCATGATGTCAGAATTTTAAGAGAGTTGATTAAGAGATTGCGTTGTAAGAGCTAAGTGCTACAGGATCAACTGATCCCACGTGTGATGTAATAAATAACACTGAGCGTGTGATAATGAAGGTGCCTCATCCTCATCATCATGGTAATTCATAGGACGTTGTATGAAATCAGAGCACCCTGGGTTTATAAGCCCATATAAACATGTGAACGGAAGCAGTGTCTTAGAAGAAAAGCTTTCTCCCAGAAACTCACAGAATGATGGGTGGTGCTTGAGCCTTTCTCCTGGTCAGAGAAAGTTAAGTCCTCTACTGAACTCCTGATCTAAATTGTATTTGATTAGCAATGTTTTAACAATACATTTGTATCAACCATGAAGATTTGACCACGCGCATGATTAACCTCTCCTCACCACAGTTGGATGGTTATACATTATGCAGTGTCAGGAGTTTTTTTCCTTTTTTAAGTTATTGATTTATGTATTATTACTATTATTTGTATTACAGTATTTGTTTATTTAAATTAAAATACAATTAAATTTAATCAGGACCCACATATTTTGCC
>NC_140183.1:25182786-25205286 GCF_963971535.1 Notolepis coatsorum | reverse complement strand
TGTAGTGTTAAAGCAGGTCTGTGTTAAAACAGGTATGTGTTAGCTAGCTGCTGTAGTGTTAAAGCAGGTATGTGTTAGCTAGCTGCTGTAGTGTTAAAGCAGGTATGTGTTAGCTAGCTGCTGTAGTGTTAAGGCAGGTATGTGTTAGCTAGCTGCTGTAGTGTTAAAGCAGGTATGTGTTAGCTAGCTGCTATAGTGTTAAAGCAGGTCTGTGTTAGCTTGCTGCTGTAGTGTTAAGCCAGGTCTGTGTTAGCTAGCTGCTATAGTGTTAAAGCAGGTCTGTGTTAGCTAGCTGCTGTACTACGGTAGTGTTAAAGCAGGTCTGTGTTAGCTAGCTGCTGTAGTGTTAAGGCAGGTATGTGTTAGCTAGCTGCTGTAGTGTTAAAGCAGGTATGTGTTAGCTAGCTGCTGTAGTGTTAAAGCAGGTATGTGTTAGCTAGTTGCTGTAGTGTTAAAGCAGGTATGTGTTAGCTAGCTGCTGTAGTGTTAAAGCAGGTCTGTGTTAGCTAGCTGCTGTAGTGTTAAAGCAGGTATGTGTTAGCTAGCTGCTGTAGTGTTAAAGCAGGTATGTGTTAGCTAGCTGCTGTAGTGTTAAGGCAGGTATGTGTTAGCTAGCTGCTATAGTGTTAAAGCAGGTCTGTGTTAGCTAGCTGCTGTAGTGTTAAAGCAGGTCTGTGTTAGCTAGCTGCTGTAGTGTTAAAGCAGGTCTGTGTTAGCTAGCTGCTGTAGTGTTAAAGCAGGTCTGTGTTAGCTAGCTGCTGTAGTGTTAAAGAAGGTCTGTGTTAGCTTGCTGCTGTAGTGTTAAGCCAGGTCTGTGTTAGCTAGCTGCTATAGTGTTAAAGCAGGTCTGTGTTAGCTTGCTGCTGTAGTGTTAAGGCAGGTATGTGTTAGCTAGCTGCTGTAGTGTTAAAGCAGGTAATAATAATAATAATAATGGCTTGGATTTATATAGCGCTCTTCATGATGTGTTAGCTAGCTGCTGTAGTGTTAAGGCAGATCTGTGTTAGCTAGCTGCTGTAGTGTTAAGGCAGGTCTGTGTTAGCTAGCTACTGTAGTGTTAAAGCAGGTATGTGTTAGCTAGCTACTGTAGTGTTAAAGCAGGTCTGTGTTAGCTAGCTACTGTAGTGTTAAAGCAGGTCTGTGTTAGCTAGCTACTGTAGTGTTAAAGCAGGTATGTGTTAGCTAGCTACTGTAGTGTTAAAGCAGGTCTGTGTTAGCTAGCTACTGTAGTGTTAAAGCAGGTCTGTGTTAGCTAGCTACTGTAGTGTTAAAGCAGGTCTGTGTTAGCTAGCTACTGTAGTGTTAAAGCAGGTCTGTGTTAGCTAGCTGCTGTAGTGTTAAAGCAGGTATGTGTTAGCTAGCTGCTGTAGTGTTAAAGCAGGTATGTGTTAGCTAGTTGCTGTAGTGTTAAAGCAGGTATGTGTTAGCTAGCTGCTGTAGTGTTAAAGCAGGTCTGTGTTAGCTAGCTGCTATAGTGTTAAAGCAGGTATGTGTTAGCTAGCTGCTGTAGTGTTAAGGCAGATCTGTGTTAGCTAGCTGCTGTAGTGTTAAAGCAGGTCTGTGTTAGCTAGCTGCTGTAGTGTTAAAGCAGGTCTGTGTTAGCTAGCTGCTGTAGTGTTAAGCCAGGTCTGTGTTAGCTAGCTGCTGTAGTGTTAAAGCAGGTCTGTTTTAGCTACCCACTGTGGTGTAATTGATTGTGTGTGTGCGGGTGTCTGGGTGTTAAGGTTAATATCTCTAACTGCTGGTAAGTGCTGTCTGACTGTTCCCCTGACGGCTGCTCCTAGCTCAAGTAATGCCACTTAGAGGCCCCTGGACCCAGCCACAGCCCAGGACATTGATCCACTGATCAATAACAGCATCTGTACTGTTCTGCCCGCTGGACTGAAGTGATGCTAACAGTCTGACTGGTCTCACTGAGAAGACCTGGGTCTACCCTGACCCTGCCTGGGGCAACCCGTCTCTCTATTGGACTGTCTGTCTCTCTGTCTGACTGTCTCTCTTTCTGTCTTTTGTGTATGTGTGTGTGTGTGTGTGTGTGTGTGCATGCGCGTGTTTGCGCGTGTGAGAGTGAGAGAGTACACCAATGCCCAGTGCCTCTCTGTATTTAGCTTCTAGCTTAAACCACAGTAGCCAAAGCAGAAACATCCCCATATCAATATCACTGATTTATTGCAGAAAAAAACAGCTCACTCTTTAATTCCCTGCTATCTCCTCTTAGTTTCTCCATGTCTCTGGTTATATATTGTATCTTCCTCTCTCTCTCTCCCCCCTCCTCTCATTATTTCTCCTCCTCCTCCTCCTTCCCCCTCTGTTTGTGTCTTGCGGTGCTTATATTGCTCCTTCCTCCTGCATCGCAGTGGGGAGGAGGCCCTGCCTGCCGCTCAGATAGATCTGTGTCATCTGGAGAGTGAAATGACATCAACACTTCTCTCAACTCTCTCTCCTCTTCCTCCTCTCTATCTCTGTCTCCTCTCCCTCTCTATATAGATATCTTCCTTTCTCTCCCTCCTCTCGATCTCTCCTCTCTATCTATCCTCCTCTGGCTATCTCTCCTCTCTCTCCCTCCTCATATATCTCTCCTTGCTCTATTTCTCCTCTTCTCTCTCCTCTCTCTGTCTCCATCCTCTCTCTCCTCTCTCCCTCCTCCTCTCTCTCCTCTCTCTCCTCTATCTCTCATCTCTCCAATTCTCTCTCTCTTCCTCTTCCTCATCTCTCTCCTCTCTCTTTCCTCTCTCTCTCCCGCCTGCTTTTTATTCATCCTCTGAAGCCTCCATCTTGTTCCAAATCACTGCCAATAAAGAAGTCTGCCTCTCCCTCTATCTATCTCTCTCTCCATCTATCTCTCTCTCCCTCTATCTTCCTCTATATATCTCTCTCTCTCTCCCTCCCTCCTCCCACCCTCTCTCCTACCACTTCCTGTTAAAGGAATCAGTCACTCAGAACACTCAAAACACATATTAAACACGCATCAGCCGCTCGCCGGGGCCAAATCATGCTGTTCAAATGTTGTTCTTCCAGCGGGAGCGTGAGGACAAGAGGAGAGATGGGATGTGCAACATTAAGTTGATTGACGGCGGTGGAGGCTGAGTGACACACCATAAACCTCAGCAGGAGAGGCCTGGAGCTGCACCCCACGGCTAATGTGACACACACTAGTGACGCCCGGGCCCCCTGCAAGCACACACACATGCATGCACACACACACACAGAACCACACACACAGAACCACACACACACAGAACCACACACACACGTGCATGCACATTCACATACACATACACACACTCATTTACCAGTATAAAGACACAGATATTCAGGGATACTTACACAACCACACACACACACTCTCCAGACATACAACACTCACACACACACCACACACACACACACACACACACACACACACACACACACACACATACCATAATAGATAGACATGCAGGTACACATACACATACATACATACGGACACACATACTCTCTTATTAACATACACAACCCCCTTTGCACACACACACACACACACATACATACATACATACCAGTATGAAGACACACATTCAGGGACACACTCACCCCACAATATACACACACACACACACACACACACACACACACACACACACACACACACACACACACACACACACACACACACACACATTATACACACAGACACACACGTATACACAAAGAGGAACAACACAGGCATTTTCTTCTAAACCTAAATAAATACCTGCTACACAGATACATACACCATCATATACACACATGCAGGCTTTATGGTAATTCAGGAAAAACACAGCAGCAGTTGAGTGATTGTCGTCTGCAGCCGGCCTATCAGTTCATAGTACTTTAGCGCAGGTGGTTTGGGCCCGCCTCCCGCAGGTCTGTGTAAACAGGTGACCTCAGCTGATGCACCTTCCTCTGCACTGTCACTCACAACCGAGTCCGAGTCATGAAAAGATACACAAATCTGACTCTTAACTCAATGGACGCCATACCCGAATAAAGTAGGGTTAACTCGCCGACGCTTGAGCGCCAAACCCGAGAAAAGTGGGGTTTTCATCGTTATTTCTTTTATTCGATATTTCCATTCATTATCCATCCAGGGAGCCTGGTGTTGTCATAGGGAATGAGTCTGAGATCGCAAAAGTGCAATACCTGCCACATCCTACCAGGTGGCGGTATCGAGCACCATTTGAAACCTTGTGTCTTGATTGATTGATTGAAAACCTTTATTTATCCCTGAGGGGAGATTCAGATGTCCTTTACAGCATAACAGCATAACAGCAATTAAAAACAGCACTTTAAAAAACAGTTAATACATACACTTATTAGTATGTGTTAAAAACAAGATGGACAAGTACACGGGGATAAAATAGCTAAAATAAAATAAATAAAGTCTCCGGTCTGATTTTTCCATGTCGGGGGGGGTTGTCCCGATCGGCTTGAGGAGCGTCAAATGCTCCAGATGGATGATGTGTGGCGGATTATGTTGGCGACACGATCGACACCAACACTGGGACTCGCGATCAGATAATTGGAATATTCTTTTTGGAGTACATCTTAGTCAAGGTAAGGGCTATATGATACCCCCCCCACCCCCCCCACCCTTTCATGCACTCATGATGGAACATACCTATCATATGCATTTGATTTTAATTGTAGCGTGCATTTAGTATAATACACGTTGCAGGCTATTACCAGCCTCCCAGGAATGACCATAGACCGCTCTAAAACCATACTTATATTCACCACGGTATAAAACGGGAATGTATGGATGAATATTTTTTTTCTTTTTCACATATTGAACGATAGATACTCGATGTCAAATTGGCCATATTATTGTATCCATAGCTAGCCACACATTTAACCACTACATTACTCTGGCGCTGATTGCGTTAACCACCAAATCCTGCACGGACTATAGCGTATATTATGCCAGTTGGGTTACAGACCCTCACCTGTACCTTGTGTAGACTGTTTACTTTTACTCATAGTATTATATTCAGATTACATTTTCTTTTCTTTTTTATCTATTGCCTATATTTATTTTATTGTAACATATATCATGACCGATAGGGCATACAGACACTCATCTGCACTTTTCTTGACACTAATTTCCTCAGATTTTTATATTCAGATTTAAAACACACCACCTGAATTTAGATTGATCAATAAATGAATATCTAATCTTATCTTATCGTATCCTTTAGAATAACTCTCCCTTATAAATACTTATTCTAAGTCAGGGTAAAGTGAAAATAAACACGTGTTCTGAGTCACATCACATAAAAATGTGTTATTAACAACCTCACCAAATTTGAATGATTAAAAACGTTAATAACTATTGTAAAACCCAGCTCAAAAACGTCTCATCTGGCTGCTCAACCAAGTGTGATCTGACCACACCCCCACAATCACGGGACTTGGTCAGTTCACACTTGATGGACAGTTCCCGTTCAGCTCAAGTGCTATTTTATGTTTCCATTTAATCGTTGAAACACTTTGCCGTAAAAGTATGGCACTAATCTTTCTAAGCATTTTCAATTCACATACATGAAACCGTTAGCATTAGCCTCCAAAGAGACACATGAAGAGAGTGAGGGGTAGAGACTCATCTATAGAGAGAGAGAGAGAGAGAGAGAGAGAGAGAGAGAGAGAGAGAGAGAGAGAGAGAGAGAGAGAGAGAGAGAGAGAGAGAGAGAGAGAGAGAGAGAGAGAGAGAGAGAAATCTAATCACATGATGAGAGAGAGGGGTATAGACTCATTTAGTCACATGAAAAGAGAAAGAGAGAGGTAGAGACTCATCTAGTCACATGAAGAGAGGGAGAGAGAGGGAGAGAAACAGTGGAGAGAGCCAAAGAGAGAGAGAGAAAGAGAGGTAGAGACTAATCTAGTCACATGAAGAGAGAGAGGGGTATGAAATGAGAAAGAGAGAGGTAGAGACTCATCTAGTCACATGAAGAGAGGGAGAGAAACTGTGAAGAGAGAGAGGGGGGAACAGTGATGGGAGAGAAACAGTGAAGAGAGAGATGGGGGGGACAGTGAAGAGAGAGGGAGAGAAACAGTGAAGAGAGAGAGATGGGGGGGACAGTGAAGAGAGAGAGAGGGAGAGAAACAGTGAAGAGAGAGATGGGGGAAACAGTGAAGAGAGAGAGGGGGGACAGTGAAGAGAGAGAGAGGGAGAGAAACAGTGAAGAGGGAGAGATGGGGGGGACAGTGAAGAGAGAGGGAGAGAAACAGTGAAGAGAGAGAGATGGGGGGGACAGTGAAGAGAGAGAGAGAGGGAGAGAAACAGTGAAGAGAGAGATGGGGGAAACAGTGAAGAGAGAGAGATGGAGAGAAACAGTGAAGAGGGAGAGATGGGGGGGACAGTGAAGAGAGAGGGAGAGAAACAGTGAAGAGAGAGAGATAGGGGGGACAGTGAAGAGAGAGAGAGGGAGAGAAACAGTGAAAAGAGAGCCAGAGAGAGGAGGAAGAGAGAGGGAGAGAAACTGAAGAGAGAGAGGGGGGGAGAAACAGTGAAGAGAGAGGGAGAGAAACGGTGAAGAGAGAGGCAATAAGAGGAGAGCGATAGAGAGAAACAGAGAAAGAGAAAAAGACAGAGAGAGACAATGGGAGGAGAGAGAGGACAGGAGAACAGTGATAGAGAGAGATATCCTTCTTATGAGAGCAGCAGGGTGATATCTCTCTCTGCCTTTATTTGGAATGAAAACAGCCACGAACAATCAGCCCTGCACATCTACACTTATATTTCACTCTGGGGCTCCATGTCATCACAGGCTGGACACACACACACACACACACACACACACACACACACACACACACACACACACACACACACACACACACACACACACACACACACACACACACACACACACACACACACACACACACACACACACACACACACACACACACACACACACACACACAGTACATATATACACACACACACACATACAGTACATATACACACACACACACACACACACACAAATGGGTAAAATACCATCATTTATTGAATCAGGGGATGGTTTCATCACTAAGCCCTTGGATATTGCAAATTATTTCAATGACTATTTCACAAATAAAGTAAATACTATAAGAGACAACATGCCACCTGTAAAGGGTAACTTATCAGATTCAATTATAAAAAGTCAGATCATGAAGGACAAAGAATGTGAATTTGAATTTTTGGTCACAAATCTTTCAGAAATTGAAAAGTTATTGTCTGAATTGAAATGTGACAAACCCTCTGGTCACGACAATCTGGACAGTAGACTTGTGAAGCTATCAGCTGGAAGTATTGCTGGTCCGATATGTCATATATTCAATTTGAGTCTTAAGGAAGGAATTTATCCGCAAATATGGAAGGTAGCTAAGGTCACTCCTCTACCAAAAAATAGAAAAGAATCATTCACTGGACCAAATAGTAGGCCAATCAGTATTTTACCTGTTTTAGGTATACTTATGGAAAGAATTGCATTCAAACAAATTCAAAATTATTTCTCCCTTAATAACATAAATTCTGACTTTCAACATGCTTACAAACCAGGCTATTCAACATGCACAGCACTTACACAATTGGCTGATGATTGGCTAAGAAATATTGACTGTAAATTATTAGTTGGTACAGTACTGTTAGATTTTAGCGCAGCTTTTGATCTCATTGATCATGAACTGCTGCTTACAAAACTAGCTGATTATGGTTTCAAACACTCAGCTACTAACTGGATGAAAAGTTATTTATTCATGAGACAACAATGTGTCCTGTTTAATGGAACTTTATCAAGCTTTAAAACGCTACAATGTGGCATTCCTCAAGGAAGTTGCCTTGGACCATTATTATATTCAATATTTGTAAATGATATGCCACAAAGTTTAAGAAATGCAAGCAGTTCCATTTATGCAGATGACACTACAATATATGCTTCGGCAAGCAATGCCAAAGACCTCAGCAGTCTTCTTCAAAGCGAGTTAATGCAGATTTCTGAATGGGTCACGGTAAATAAGCTGAAACTAAATGCATCCAAAACAAAATGTCTAATTATTTGTTCAAAGCATGCTCAGAGAGAGAATCACAGATTAAATATTTCTTTGCAGGGTGCAGATATTGAGCAAGTTAAGGAGGCCAGATTGCTTGGAGTTATAATAGATGAAACACTCTCTTGGTCAACTCACATTAACAATATTGTAACAAAAATGAGCAGAAGTATTTCAATTATTAGACGGAATGCCTATTTTTTAACAGACACAGCTACCAAGCAAGTCATACAATCACTAGTTTTGTCACATCTGGACTACTGTCCAGCAATCTGGTCAAATGCATCCAAACAAGATTTAAATAAAATACAGCTTACTCAAAATAGAGCTGCAAGACTTGCATTGCATAGCTCAATTAGAAACAGTGTTGAGAAAATGCACAAGGAACTGTCATGGATGAGAGTCAATGAGAGACTAGTGTGTAGTCTTATTTTGTTTATGAGAAATATTTATACTTTGCATAAACCTGTGTGCCTCTTTTTGCAGCTGGTGCTTATTAGTGATGGTCATGGCTATGGCACTAGACAAGCCTTGAAGGGTCGGTTCGCCCTGCCGAGACCCAGAACTGAAGCCTTAAAGAAAACTGTAATGTACAGGGCAATGTCCTACTGGAATAGACTTCCACAATATTTGGTTTCAATTACCAGTAAGGTGGGATTCAAGAGGAGACTACGAGTGGCTGTAATGCAGAAAGAGGTTGATTTTGGTTAGGTCTAATCTGTGTCTAATGAATGGGTTCTTGTGTTGGGTTATGTGTTGTTTTGGAATGTGTTTGTCTAGTGGTTATGAGTATTAGAGTATGAGTGTATGGAATGTTGTGCTGTTTTTGAGCACATTTTAGTTTGCTCTGAGATGTCTTTGTTGTTTTATTGATATTTGTTGTTTTATTGATATTTGTTATTGTTGTCTTTGTTGTCTTTGTTGTTTTATTGATATTTGTTGTTTTATTGATATTTGTTTTTGTTCTATATTAGAAAATTTGGCATACATATTTGGTTGTATGTCTGATTTTAATTGGTTTAATGTTCTATAATTGTTTGTATATTTTATTGGTGTTTTATTGATATTTGTTTTGTTTTTATGTTGTTTATTGATTATTCTTGTTTAATTGTATATGTTTGGATCCAGACCCCAGGAAGAATAGTCGCTGCTGAGGCAGTGACTAATGGGGATCTGAAATAAAGAAATAAAGAAATAAAGAAATACAGTACATATACACACACATACTAATGGATCTACACACACACTCACACAAACATACACACACATGCTCTAATGCAGTGGTTCTCAAAGTGGGGACCTTTAGGGGGTCTCAGGGGTCCTTTAGGGGGTTCCTGGGGTCCTTAACACATTCTGTGCCAAACCCGAGATGAGTTGTGTTAACTCGCCATGCGTTGGACGCCAGACCCGAGATATCTCGGGTTTTGGTAGTTTTTTCTTTTATTCGATATTTTTATTCATTATTCATCCACTGACCTCGGTGTTGCCATAGGAAAGGACTTTGAGATTGCCAAAGTCCAATACCAGCCCCAACCTGCCAGATGGCAGTGTCGCCCACCCTTTGAAACCTTATATCTCACCCTGTGTTACGGTTAAATCCCTCCGGGCGCTATATTTAGATGGAGCAGAGTAAATCGCTTCATCCGACCACTTCGAAACGCATCTGGCACACTCGATCCATAAATTGTGCCAAATTATCAAAGCATTAAAAAACTACCCCCCCCCCCCCCTTTTCATGCATTCATGATGAAACATAATACCTATTATATACATTTGATTTGGAAATAGTAGCGTGTCCAGGCAAGAAACGCCAACGCTTATAGTAGAATACACGTAGCGCCCTATAACTCAGCGTTTCAGGAATGATCCCGGATCACTCCTAAACTATACTTATATTCACCACGGGATATCACGCGGACGTATGCATGAAAAAAGTATCTATTTTTTGCATGTTCGACGGAAGAAAGTCACTGTCAAATGACTATAGTATTGTCTCCATAGCTATAATATAGAATATATGCAATGGTGAGCTGACCGCAATGCGGTCCACGTTTAGCCACAGACTCATCCCCCCCCAACATACCACAAAGCGATTTGGGCAGTCCTTTGTGCCGGTGGCAATCAGGCTCCACAACCAGGCAGGGCCAGGACGGGCCAACTGCCGTGGACTGGAGGAGCTGGGTTGTGGACTGTAACAAATTAATTTAACTTTTTAAGATCATGATTGGACTTGTTTCTTTTTCACCACTTTTAGCTCTATTTTTAGTCCTATTTTAGCTATTTTATCCCTGTGTACTTGTCCATCTTGTTTTTAACACATACTAATAAGTGTATGTATTAACTGTTTTTTAAAGTGCTGTTTTTAATTGCTGTTATGCTGTTATGCTGTAAAGGACATCTGAATCTCCCCTCGGGGATAAATAAAGGTTTTCAATCAATCAATCAATTATAGATATAGCTCTCCAAACATAGTGACGCACAGTGAAAATATGTTATGGAAATGTGGCACGTTAGCCACAAGGACCAGACTAATCTCTGGCGCTGAATGTGTTAAGGGGGTTCCTTGGGTCTTTGGGTCTTTGGGGAGGTTCCAGGGGTCCTTGAGGGGGTTCCAGGGGTCCTTGAGGGGGTTCCCGGGGTCTTTGGGGGGTCTCAGGGGCCCTTGAGGGGGGTCCTTGTGGAGCTCTCAGGGGTCCTTGAGAGGGTTAATTTGTCCTTGAGGAGCTCTTAGGGGTCCTTGTGGAGGTCTCATGGGTCCTTGAGGAGGTCTGATTATTGATTACCAATAACGGCGTTAGCCTCAGTAGCCACATTCGCTGATCGCCTGGTTGGGTATGATAACAAGGCCTGATCAGCGTGTAATTTCTTACCTGTGGCCGGTTGGACGGCAAAAAGGATTTCCCAGTTATCGATCGCCATCTGGTAGATCCATATGTCCATTGGCTGATGCTATATTCCTTTACTGCACACTGAATTCAGCTCCCAAAACGTATTCCATGCTACATGCTACACGCATAGATTCACCCTAACAGGAAAGTCCATTCGAGATCCAAAAAAAGAAAACACTGTTCTGCCACAGGGAACACTGCATTATCGAGACAGCGCCCCAACGAGGATCTGGCCGGTAATGCACAAGAGTAGGGTAAATCTGCAGTGCCGCTCGGTGACATTGAGTAGGTTATTAAAATGGAATAAAAGCCAAAACAACCTGTCCGTGGTTGGCCCTCAACCGTTGGATCCGAAACACGGACATGTCCGTGGTTGGCCGGGAATGTGTTAAGATTCACTTTTGGTTTTTGCGAAGTCATAATGAGTCTGACCGCTTTTGATTGACAGGCAGTTAGCAAACACAAACACAAAACACACACACACACACGCACACAAAACACACACAAACACAAAACACACACAAACACAAAACACAAACCCAAAACACACACACACAAACACAAAACACACAATCAAACGCAAAACACACACTCAAACACACAAACACAAAACACACAAACACAAAACAAACACAAACACAAAACACGCACACACACAAAAACACACAAACACAAAACACACAAACACAAAACACAAACACAAAACACACACAAAACACACAAACACAAAACACACAAACACAAAACACAAACACAAAACACACACAAAACACACAAACGCAAAAAACACAAACACAAAACACAAACATAAAACACACACACAAACACAAAACACAAACGCAAAACACACACTCAAACACAAAACACACGAACACATAACACAAACACAACAAACACAACAAACACAAAACACACACACAAACACATACATAACACATAACACAAACACAAAACACAGACACACAAACGTATAACACACTCAAACACAAAACACACAAACACATAACACACACACACACACACAAAACACATGCACACACAAAACACACACACACACACAAACTCAAAACACACACAGTTTTCCCAGATTGACCCTGGTTATGTTCTTGTAATGCGTAGAAGAGTGTGTGTGTGAGCAGGATGGACGTGTGTGAGAGGCCTAGCGGTCGCTTTTCCCTGGACCAATGAGAGGCGTTGTGAAAGCTAACACCATCCTGGTTCTTGTTGACACAGTGGAGCTGAGCAGGACGCGGGTCACAGTGTCTCCAGAACCTCTCTGGCTTCACTTCACATCATCAACCTTCTGAGCTTCACACACCAAATGTCACTGCGAGATGAGAATATCAATGATTGATGAGTTTATGCCTGTGTGTGTGTTTGGTGTGTGTGTGTGTGTGCTATGTGTGTGTGTTTTGTGTGAGTGTGTTCTGCGCGCACCTTTGTGTGTGTGTTCGAACCGACCGAGTTGGATCCAATACTGATCATATTTGGGAGTAAAATTATTTATTAATTGTGCAAAGTAACAATCATCTCTTTGTTTGATGCACTTTTAAAGCTGTTCACTAAGACATGTGAGTTCTCTATATTAATTATCCGTGTGTGTGCGTATGTGTGTGTGTGTGTGTGTGTGTATGTTGGCTGTATCTCTGTATATATTATTTGTGTGTGTGTGTGTGTGTGTGTGTGTGTGTGTGTGTGTGTGTGTGTGTGTGTGTGTGTGTGTGTGTGTGTGTGTGTGTGTGTGTGTGTGTGTGTGTGTGTGTGTGTGTGTGTGTGTGTGTGTGTGTGTGTGTGTGTGTGTGTGTGTGTGTGTGTGTGTGTGTGTGTGTGTGTGTGTGTGTGTGTGTGTGGCTGTATCTCTGTATATATGTATGTGTGTCTTGGCTGTATCTCTATATATATTTATTTGGGCTGTCATTTTATCACGTTAATTAGATTGATTAATTAATTACACAGCAGATTATCGCGTTATGAAATTAACTCAACATGTATTAAACAAATGTTTTTTTCTTTTTTTTTATAACTTTTTTTTTATTAATATTTTTTTTAATCTTATTCATTCCATAAGAACGTAGAATAAACATTTACAAACTTTTTTTTAAATGGTCCATTTGCATGTTCTTGGTATCTGATTCTACATTTACATTTAGTCATTTAGTCATTTAGCTGACGCTTTTATCCAAAGCGACTTACAAGTTCTGTACGACAAGCCATCAGGAAGGGCACAACTCTATCAGCTGAGCAACAATGTTCATCAAAGTGTTGAGTGCTACAGTGTAGGTTAGTTTATTAGGTCAAGTGCATGACAGTACGGTTAGTTAGGGTTAGATTTTTTTTTTTGTAGTTTTTTTTTTAAATTCAGATAATGGTTGAAGAAGTGCGTCTTTAGTCTAGGGACATCTATGGATCTCAGGGAATGTATTCCCAGTGTCAGAAATAGTGTGTCTGTTACTAGGCTTGAGTAAATTGTAATGAACCAAATGAGAATATCAATTCAATTCTTTCTTTTTTCTTTCTTTTGACTGTGAATAACACCATGCTAAAATTGACCAGACCTGAAAAATCTAAGCAAATGAATAAAGGGAAGATGATTAAACAGAAGGTTTTGTAGATACAGTACTGAATTCTGCCATCCAGACACATGCAATTTGAAATATGATTATAGAATATAAAATATCAGGCCTAAAATGGTTATGCGATTAAAATGTGATTAATTAGATTAATTAATTAATTACAAATCCTGTTAATTGGATACATTTTTTTAATTGCCTGACGGCACTAATATTTATATGTGTGTTGTTGGCTGTATCTCTCTGTATATATGTCTGTGTGTCAGGGTTATTATAGTTTTGTATTCGTTAACATTTTTATTTAGTTTTTTATTATAATATGGGGGGTATTTGTCAAAAGGTATTACAATTACCTTGTGAAGGTAATTGACTCTCAGTCTTGTAGACATCAGTCTCATTGAACATTATGCACCAATGCCTCCGCATTCTTGCTGTATTGACACATTTTACATTTGCACTCTGGCTGGATGCCAAACTTCTTTTCGTCGTGCTGTATAATGACGATACATTTTAATCTAATCTTAGTTTTTAGTTTTTAGTTTGTGTGTGTGTGTGTCTTCATGTCTTGGCAGTATCTGTGTGTATATTCATGTGTGTGTGTGTGTGTTGGCGGTATCCTTGTGTATATTTATGTTTGTTTGTTGGCAGTATCTGTATGTATATTTGTGTGTGAGTGTGTACATTTACATTGGCAGTATCCATGTGTATATTTGTCTGTGTGTGTGTGTTGGCAGTATCCGTCTGTATGTGTGTGTATGTGTGTGTGTTGGCAGTACCCATGTGTATTTCTGTGTGTGTATATTTCTGTGTGTGTGTTGGCAGTGTGTGTGTGTGTGTGTGTGTTGGCTATATCTCTGTATATATGTGTATCTATATAGAAAGAAAGGCATAAAATTCCCGCCCCCCCCCCCCCCCCCCCCCCAGTCTTCTTCTGAATAGATTATCCAGCGCGTGTCTGGAGCGTTGGCGCTGGTCGCAGGTTTTAAACAATGGCATTTCTAACACTATTCCCATCGCCTTGGAAACGCCATGGCAACCTGTGATCTGAGGGGGCACCGCATGGCTCAATTAGTGCCATCCAGCATCTCAGCACCGCCCTGTCAACAAGCCTAATGTCTGCCTGTTGTGTCTCCTTTCCACAAATATACAGTATGAACGTGTTATATCAAACACATACTATTTATTTTTTCACACCGTGACAAATTGATGTATAACAGATTTAATGGTAACAATTACAGGCTGTTGAAGACCACCATGAACGATAAAGACACTTCCTCAATCCATAACCAAACAATAAAATAAATCTGTCTGTAAACTCTGACATTCTTATTTTTCTCATTTCCCATTCAGAAGTAAATAGCAAACAGATTGTATGTGTGTGTGTATATATATATATATATATATAGTCATTAAATTGTTTACAACATTTAATGTTTGTGTCTCTGTATTTGCCCCGCCAGGTATCGTGTCCAAGTCGTTTGAGTGCCGTCTGAAGGGCCAAGGCGCCAACTACGTGGAGGCCGAGGCCATGGAGTCCCCTCAGCGCAGGCCGGGCTCGGTGGACGGCTGCAGCCAGGACGGTGCCATCCAGCAGGTCATCATCATCCAGGGCTACGGGGGCGGGGAGGTGACCATCGACCAGGCCCTGGAGGAGTCGGCCGCCGCCACCCTGCAGACTCTGGCCATGGCGGGGCAGGTGGCCGAGGTCCTCCACATCACGGAGGACGGACAGTTCATCGCTTCGGGCAGGGAGGTGGCGGCCGGCGGGGCCCACCTGGCCAGAGGTACTACCCAGTATGTCCTGCTGGAGTCCGGGGGGGTCGGGGACAGTCTGCAGGCCATGACCAGGGGACTAGTGGCGGGAGGAAGAGGACACATCGTCTCCGAGTCCTCCACGGCTCTGGACGCTCTCCTCAGTGCCGTCAGCGAGATGGGTCACCAGGAGGAGATGGGAGGAGTGGTAACCCGGGAGATGGTGCAGACGGAGGTGCTGGAGGAGGTGAAACAGGAGCAGGAGGAGGTGCAGGTCCTCCACGAGCCCTGCCACCAGGACATGCAGGAGGTGCTACAGTTTGCCGCCTCTCAGATGTTGAAGGAGGGACTGACTCAGGTCATCGTCAACGACGAGGGGACCCACTATATTGTGACAGAGCTGGACGATCACACACTGCAGGTGCAGGGAGCGGTGTACAGGGAGGAAGGGGTGGAGGGCCAGCAGCTGGAGGGCATGGTGGAGCAGCACGCTGGGGAGGAGATGGTGGTCTACCTGGGTGGAGCTCCACACAACGTGGTCCTGGAAGGGTGACAGAAATGACCAAAAATATCTGAATGAATGAATGAAATGAAAAAGGGACAGGATCTCTGCCCCTCATTAATTTAATCTTAGGTAAACTGCTTGTCTCTAAGGCACATAATGGCTGAAAACCTTGTCTCTAAGGCACATAATGGCTGAAAACTGTGTCTCTAAGGCACATAACGGCTGTAAACCTCGTCTCTCCAGAAGGGCTTCTCCACAACGTTTGAAGAAAGAAACACAACCTAATGTTAAGATTGACACGTGTATATTTGGAGTTTATGTCCATGGGTTTCATGGTCCTTTAGGTAATTTCAGGTCAATTCTTTGGGTCCTTTTGGGTCAGTCCAAGTAAAACCATGAAAATCAATCCACAGTTGGAGATACGAGGATTCTGCCAGAATGCAAAGTTGTTCTCCTCTAAGGTGCCGTTGTGTTTCAGCCTGCGCTAGGCGAATTCTGTCGGCTAGTCTCTAGTCAGACTCTTATACCTGTTTCATGATTCTTGTGGTCGGCACGGTCCACGCGGAGGGTCTGAGCTCGGAGCTCCGCCAAAGGTTTTGGAACAAGCTACATAGACAGCGTTGCAATGATTGCCGTCGCTATAGTGACAGAACATGCACTGCAGTCTTCAAGCCGGACCGCAATAAGTATGAAATGCAGCCTGCACCGTTGAGACCACTAGGCTGTTTAAACCACGCCCCTACCACGCCCCAGCATTGCTTAGACCACACCTCCTCCACAATTTAGGCCACACCTCCTGCACCGTTTTCGACCACACCCCTATACAGTTTAGACCACACCCCTTCCACAGTTTAGACCATGGCCCCTGTACCATTTGAGACCACATCCTGTCCTGTTTAGACCACGCCCCCTGCACCGTTTAGGCCATGCCAACCACAAGAAGCATGAAACAGTGTTTACTCTTTGTCTATGCAGTTGATGGTTTCACTGGACTTGGACCCGAGTTTATTTCCTGTCGGCTATTGGGCCAGCCGGCGTGTTGGCCACTGGAAACTGCCTAACGTTTGGGGGACAGAGGTTGTCGTTGCCCTTGGTTACCCATTCACCCTATCACTTTTAACTTTTTAGGCTACTTATTGCATTTAACTATTTATTCTCTAGGTTATAGCAATAAAAATGCTTTTTAGTCTGATAAGTTTAAAACCTAAGCACTCATCTGTTACCGATATCCCACTGTTTGATTAGCTGTCTTTAAAGGCTCTAGCGGGCTCATTTTCGTAGCTAGCGTGAATATACTGTACTGTCATAAATATATCATATGAAACTAGAGATCTTGAAGAAGCCAAAGGTACTGCATGCTTACTGGCAAAGGGGGTCGATGTTGCTCCAAATCTAAGCTATTTTAAGCTTAAATGTGATGCGAGGAAACAATGTCATGGACATGGCCATTTTCAGAGGGGTCCCTTGACTTCTCACCTCAAGATATCTAAATGAAAATGGCCTCAAAAGAACCACACAAGCCCCCTCTTTACAGCCAGGCTACTGTACCAGTGACATGCAGAACCAGACCCAAACCAGGCAGTGGCAACATGTTTACAGCCAGGCTACTGTAGCCAGTGACATGCAGAACCAGACCCAAACCAGGCAGTGGCAACATGTTTACAGCCAGGCTACTGTACCAGTGACATGCAGAACCAGACCCAAACCAGGCAGTGGCAACATGTTTACAGCCAGGCTACTGTAGCCAGTGACATGCAGAACCAGACCCAAACCAGGCAGTGGCAACATGTTTACAGCCAGGCTACTGTAGCCAGTGACATGCAGAACCAGACCCAAACCAGGCAGTGGCAACATGTTTACAGCCAGGCTACTGTACCAGTGACATGCAGAACCAGACCCAAACCAGGCAGTGGCAACATGTTTACAGCCAGGCTACTGTAGCCAGTGACATGCAGAACCAGACCCAAACCAGGCAGTGGCAACATGTTTACAGCCAGGCTACTGTAGCCAGTGACATGCAGAACCAGACCCAAACCAGAGTGTCCCTGCAGCATCCTCACGTCTAACGGCTTGGAGGCACAGTAGGATTAGGATCAGGTAAAGGGACGAACTTGACATCTGGATTTTTTTCCCTCTAATTAGAGGTGCACCCAACCATTTAGCCATTTCTAGGCTTTCTTTTGACTAGATATTGACTTATGAATGGCTAAAAAGATTTAAGAAATTGCATTTAACTCCAAGGGAAGAAACTGCACCTGTCTCCCAAACAAGGGGGCGTGGCTTTGAGTTGTAGAGTGTGACGTGACGCCAACCACGCCACACCTGATACAAACACTAATACTAACACAAACACTGCAACAGGAAATGAACTTGGGCCCATTTACAATGTTTACGTTGTCAAGTTGAAACCATCTTTTATTCTTATCATTTCAATTCTGTTTTCACTTTCCCTTTTCTTTGTACTTCTTCATTTATTTGGGCTCAAATAAACTCAGGTTAACCTTCAGCTGTTTAATGTGACAGAGAGACTTATTTAACATACATATCTTCATATCACCAAGACCATGTTAACCACTTTCCTGACACTGTACAACTATAGCAAACATCGTTTGTATTTCTCATGATATACCTTTGAAGTCTAATATTGCTAAAATAACTTTTTACCACGTGACTCCGTGAAACAGAAACTATTTCTTCCATTCAAGTGCAAATTATTATTATTATAATTTTTTTTTAAACTTTTTCTCCCCATTTTCTATTTTTCTCCCATCCCAATTTCATAGTATCCAATTCTTCCCTCCCCTGTCTTGAACGTTGCTAGACTATGCCTCCCACAGGTCGGTTGTAGTGAGGACAGAAGCCTTGCATCACGTGTCCCCTCCGGTACACGAGGAGGCAGCCTGTCTCATCTTTTCACCACAGCAGCTCGAACTCTCAGTGGCGAGGAGTAACGCGTGGGAGGCTCACGCTGCCCCCGCTACTTCCTGCTTCCGCCGCACCGGCTTCACCAAACCGACCTGTAGGAGTCGCTGTCCACAACGTCCAATCCCCACCCACCGGCTTTCCCACCCTCCAACACTTGCCAATTGTGTTAGTATGAACGACCGGCCAGCCGGTAGCAACGGCGAGAGCTGGGCTCGAACTCAGCGTCTCCTGCGTTAGTGGCGAGCAAGTGGTCAAGCGCCTTGCCCACTGCGCCAATCAGCCTCCCTGCAAATTGTTTCTTTGAGAGAGAAAGAGAATGAGAGTCCCTATAATTTGAACTGTTTATTAAATGTTTTTTCCTTTTTTTTCATAAAATTGTATTAGGAAATATCACCTTAGATATTGTTTGGTAATTGGTCACATTTATTTGTTGGGGGGGGGGGGGGGGGGGGGGGGGCAACAACAACCTTGTTGCTGATTGGTCTGTTCAGATTTGTTTATCTTAACCTGTTTAGCTGTAGGAAGATTTTGCCTAAAGGTACACGCCTAAGTAAATGGAAGATTGCTCCACTTCTGCAAGGTCAATTTGCATGTTCTTGGTATCTAGGAACATCTAGGGACCTGGGGGTATGTATTTCCAGTGTCAGAAATATTGTGTCTGTTACTAGGCTGAGTAAATTGTAATGAAGAAAAGGAGAATATAAATTATGATTTATGATTTTTGCATCTTTGATCATGTTAAATCTGTGGGGTACGAGAAAATGCTCACTGAGCTCATTCACCACCTTATTGAGATCATGTGTACAAAAAATCTAAGCAAATGAATAAAGGGAAGATGATTAAACAGAAGGATTTGTAGATACAGTAATTAATGATAATCGATTTTAATTATAAATTCATATTTGACCTTGAACTTGACCTTATTATGGCCAAATCATACATCTATGGATAGGGAAAATGCTCCTCTTTCCAATGGCAGGGTTGAATCTGGATTTAGTCATTTCCTTGCGGTTTTTACGATAATTAGCATAAACCGATACATTCGTATTTCCGATAAATCGTATAAAACATCGGTAAAAATGAAAATATACACTTTGACTACTGTTTTTGATAGGGTTATGGTCTTTACTCTTGGCTACAAATTTCTTTTTTTAAAACATTAACCTCTTAACATCCAAGGGCCCACATGTGGACGATTCTTTGCCGACCTCTAGTGGCTCGGGTGTGCATTTCTTTTAATACAATATATAGATAGAATTAAAGCCCTATTTGTTGCCTGTCGATTGCCCTTTCAGGTGACAAAATCCGTTCAGCGGTTCTCGAGTTACATGCCGATATGTGAGGCGTGCCCCAAAGTACGCAAAAATACACATTACCACCCCCGACTCCCGGGGCTCTAGCTCCGTCAATCATTTGGCGATCTCGAAAATCTTTGCACAGGGTTGTAGCCAATGAGTGTGGCTTTCCAATGATACCCCATGATATGATAATTGGGGATCTAATACGGTCTCTATTGATCGATTTATGATAAAGAAAAGCAGGGTCCCCCTATAGGGGGACCTTAACACATTGACTGCCACGCTTCTATCCATCAATGTATGATCACTGCCACCAGTCTAAGCCTATGGAGATGTTCACCTTCTTTGCAGGGCTATAACTTTTTAAATTGTATTGCTAAATTGACATTACTATGGCCCATTCAACATCGATTATCTATCGTTCAGGATGTAGGAACGTTATACTTTTTCATTCATAGATTCTTCCAAAAATACTGTCTAGAATATAAGTATGTTTTTATCGTTTTCTGCAGTAATTCCTAGAACGTGAGTTATAGGCATAAACGCATATATAGATTATCAATTATTTATATGATTTATTATATTATTATTTATTGCAGATACGCGCTATATTAAAAATTTCAACTGTACATGATCCTAAATGTTATGACTCATCATGCGCGGATGAACGGGGGGGGGGTCATTTATAATTCCGTGATCGTCAGTAAATGCTTTATGTGGTATGGGTTGATTTATTGATCAGATGGTTTGTAAATAAAGAAATGTACAATCGCCTTGAAAATAACGTTACTGTCCTCTTACCGTTCGCCGATGAGACTGGAGGAAAAAGATCCCACTTATTTGACGTCGATCGACTAGATCCATTTCCGGTTTGTATGGCGCAATAAACGCCCAAATAATATCGATTATTGAGTTATGGCAGCGATCCATATACACGGATGTGTGTCTAGAGTCCCGCAACAATATGTGACTGCCGGACGGATAACTCGCCCGATCATCCACCAGGCGGCGGTATTGAAGCGTTGCACTGTTGTGCAGAGTCCCACTGTCTCAGCAGAGGCTGGGTGGCGGAATTGTGAATACCATGGCGAAAAAATGAAATATGATCTCAATAACGTTGTACGCCGTGCTTTGGCAGAATTCGCATGACCAGCAAACCCGTCGTACGCCGTTTATGGCGGTCAATGTGTTAAGGCTTAACATGAGTTTTCTATTTTTTTGTTGTTTGTTTTTTCTTAATTCTCTTCTTCTTTGTTCAATACAAATTGGTTGGTAATGATGTGATATTTTGATGGAATGGGTTGAAATAAAAACAATTCTCAGATGTTCTTCTTACAAGATGGTTCATGCTGATACATTTTACATTGTTGACACCTTCTCAGCTACTTACAATTATTTATAAAAAATAAATAAAATAAAATCCCTTAAGACCGATACTGAGAACGATGATTGATCTTCCTTTGAGACGTGTCTTATTGATTCTTTTTAATGTCATATAATAATATAATTATCTCCTTTCTTATCTTTATTTTGACAGGATCGACTCTTAACTCATCTTTTGTATAAGAACAAAGTCTACACACATACAGTATATATATACACACACACGACATCATACAAACACACAATCAAGTCTACACATACAGTATATATATATACACACACGACATCAAACAAAAACACGATCATATGCAACATGGGCTTACATGCATCAGCTGAGCTCCCATCATGCGATCCGATCACCATTATCATCACCATTATCATTACCATGGTCATCATCATCATCATCATCATCATCATCATCATCATCACCACCACCCTCATCATAATCCTCTCAGCACCATCACACTCATCATCTCTCCCAGCAGCATTCAGCACTGGAGGGACAATCAATACTAATGTAGGCCCCTAGACGCTAGTACACACCACACTAGTACACACCACGCTAGTACACACCACACTAGTACACACCACACTAGTACACACCACACTAGTACACACCACACTAGTACACACCACACTAGTACACACCACACTAGTACACACCACACTAGTACACACCACGCTAGTACACACCACACTAGTACACACCACACTAGTACACACCACACTAGTACACACCACACTAGTACACACCACACTAGTACACACCATGCTAGTACACACCACGCTAGTACACACCACACTAGTATACACCACACTAGTACACACCACGCTAGTACACACCATGAGTACACACCACACTAGTACACACCACACTAGTACACACCACGCTAGTACACACCACGCTAGTACACACCACACTAGTACACACCACACTAGTACACACCACACTAGTACACACCACACTAGTACACACCACGCTAGTACACACCACACTAGTACACACCACACTAGTACACACCACACTAGTACACACCACACTAGTACACACCACGCTAGTACACACCATGAGTACACACCACACTAGTACACACCACACTAGTACACACCACGCTAGTACA
>NC_140183.1:25172786-25180286 GCF_963971535.1 Notolepis coatsorum | reverse complement strand
CTGACGAGTCCTGCTGGAGACGCCACGAGCTTGATGGAAACCTGCCGCTGCCGCTTAATTGGAGAACTGGGAAAGGGCAGGGGGGAGGGGAGGATGGGGGGGGGGGGGGCTGGAGAGATAGGGGTGTGTGGGTGTGTGTCGAGTGACATTGTGGGGTGATACAGTGGGCTGGTAAGTCCACCTTAACCCTTTCACTGCCACACTACAGAAGGTTAACCCTTTACTAGTAGTACATAGTAGAGGGCAGGCCCGGACTGGCCATCGGGAGCACCGGGAGTTTTCCCGGTGGCCTGGCCTGCACAGATAAAAAAAAAATATTATATATTTTTTTTTTATATAATTTTTTATTTTTTTTTGCCAGGCCATTGTTTCTAGTTGTGGCGGCGGCGCGGCGCGATAGTTAGATACCCTAGGTGGGTGGGGAACAACCAGGATTTCACTGTCTGCGACAGAGTTGGAGAACTATCTGACTCTCTCCCTCGGATCACACACACACAATGGAGCCGTGCTGTCGCTTGTGATTGGTGGAGGCGGGACCAGGCGATACAACTGATTGACAGTGGAGGCGGCGAATGGAATGGCCGATGGCACTCTGCAGAATACTGTAACAGCCAGGCAGTGAGCCAGGTAGTTTTGTAATAATGAAAGGTCTGTTATTTAATGTTTGTGTAAGGGCTATTTTAACTGTTGATGGGTAGTGCATCAGTAAAGTGAATATGGTATTGTGCTCTTGCTCTGTTTGAATAGGTGGAGAGAGTGGTTAACTGTATTATAATAGTAAATAGACAAATATGTTGTGCTCTTGCTTTTTTCTTTTTGAATGTGGAGTAGCATTGCTAGTGCCACAACAGTTTTATTTGAGGTTCATAACAGTACAAGTTCTTTAATAGTTGTCATACAGAAGTACAGAATACTTTCATACAAAATGCTTCTTACTGTTACGCTCCAGAGACTGTGCTAGACAAGATAGTATCAAATAACATAATAAGCATGTAATTTAGAAGAAGAAAAATGAGGTCACAGTGTTCGGTATAGACATATGTACAATGTTCTGAGTTACCATATAATATACAATACTATGCAGTGTACTAATGTACAGTACTATCTAGTGCAAAGCAGAAATGGGATGAGGTACAATTTTAGGTACAATTTACAGTAAGGTGTACGAGTTGTAGTGCAATCCTTCATCAATAAATATAAAGTGTGGGGAGTGGGTGCTACAGTGTGTTTGTTTAAAGTGGGTGTGTGCTATAAAGTGTGTGGAGTGGGTGCTACAGTGTGTTTGTTTAAAGTGAGTGTGTGCGTGTGGATGTGTGTGCTATGTGCGTTTGGTGGTTGTTGTTGTGTAGTGTTCATTCATTGTTCGTTTAGCAGCCTGATGGCCTGGGGATAGAAGCTTCTTCTGAGTCTTTCTGTGCTCGCCTTGAGACTCCGGTATCGCTTGCCTGACCGCAGCAGTTCAAAGAGGCAGTTGTTCGGGTGACTGGAGTCTTTAATGATTCTCTTAGCCTTGCTTAGGTGAGTACATTGTACTAAGCAATTGTTGGCTCATTAGTTTGTGATTCACATGCACTAAAATTCACCAGAATGCAGGAAATTAAGTCTTTGTAACAAAAAAAATCCTGGTGGGGGACCCCCAGACCCCCCGCTTAAAAAGTGGCCTGTCTGGGGCTATATTTCACGCTATATCTCCCGGTATGAATTATTTCCCCAGTCCGGCCCTGGTAGAGGGTTAACCTTCTGTAGTGTGGCAGTGAAAGGGTTAACCTGCTGTTGTGTGCCAGTGAAAGGGTTGACCTTCTGTGTATCGTCGCAGTGAAAGGGTTAACCGTTTGGTAGTGCAGCGGTGAAAGGGTTAACTCGGTTTACCAACCTGTTTGTGAGGTAGAGTTTACCCACGGTGCAGGACTCGGGGCTTTCAGCATGTGATTGGTTGTTGTACATTCAGTAGAATTAAAGTAGCACAAAAACATACTGATATTTACCTAACATGCTGATATTTACCTAACAGTGATATTTACCTAACAGTGATATTTACCTAACATAGTGATATTTACCTAACATAGTGATATTTACCTAACAGTGATATTTACCTAACATACACATAGAGTGGAGGTACTGGAACGCTGGTGCCAGGACAACAGCCTGCTCCTGAACATTGGCAAAACCAAGGAACTGATCGTGGATTATAGGAGAGGACAGCAGGGGACACACACACCACTGATGATAAACGGGGCTACCGTGGACAGGGTGAGCAGCTTCAAGTACCTGGGGGTCCACATCTCAGAGGACCTGACATGGTCAACACACATAGGCACAGTAGTAAATAAGGCGAAACAGCGTCTCTACCACCTGAGACAGTTAAGGAAGTTCAGAGTATCGGGGAAGATACTCCAGTCCTTCTACTCAGGAGCTGTAGAGAGCATCCTGACCGGAAACATCACTGCCTGGTATGGAAACAGCACGGCACAGGACAAGAAGGCCCTACAGAAAGTGGTGCGCTCAGCCGAGCGTACCACGGGTATTGCACTACCCCCCCTGCAGGTTCTATACAACAAGAGGTGCAAATCCAGAGCCTGCAGGATAATGAAAGACCCTCACCACCCCAATAACAGCCTGTTTCAGCTGCTGAGGTCAGGCAGACGCCTGCAAATCTCAGCTACTAGGACAGAGCGGTTTAGGCTCAGCTTCTTCCCCCAGGCCATCAGAGCCATGAACAATGTACATTGAGTGCTCAGAACATTGAACTGTCCACACACAAGCACACATGAACACACACACGACACGCACACTGTGCACGCTCACACACGAGCAGCCACTTAACACTTTAACATGAGCGGGCACACACTCATGTCGCACACACGCACACTTATGGCCAAAGGAAAGGTCACTTTAAATTAGAATAACAGGAACAGTGTATTGCACTACCAAAGCTAACTAGCATGTCACACATGCGCTGTAAATAACTATGTACAGATACCGAGATGTCACTCCATGTTACCTGCTATCTGTTACTGCACAATGTTGTTTCTTCTTTTGATTCTATTATATGTACCACTGTATTGCACATCGTTGCGGGCAAGACCACCCGCATTTCATTGTATACCTGTATGCCGTGACAATTAAAACTCTTGACTTGACTTGACTTGACATATTGCCCCTTCCTCATCTCTCATCCCCCCCCCCCTCTCTCTCTCTATCTCTCTCTCTCTCTCTCTCTCTCTCTCTCTCTCTCTCTCTCTCTCTCTCTCTCTCTCTCTCTCTCTCTCTCTCTCTCTCTCTCTCTCTCTCTCTCTCACACACACACACACTTTGAGTCAGGAACACACATAGTATCAATGAGAGTATCAATAATACACCTGAGTGAAGTCTAGTAAAAAGATTATATATATTTTGAACGTCAATCTTGCGTTAAAAAAAATAGTGGTCTTAAAAATGTTTTGCGTTAACTCATTGGATGCCATGCATTACACCCCTTCCTGACAGGGAGCGACGCGAGCGAGCGTGATTGCGAAAATGATTAAAATGTATTCGTTTCAATCAGACTATCCTGACCTACCGCGAGCGACAGCGAACTGAGCGGCGATGTCGCTCCCCCCTCAAATATTCGCTCGCTGTGTCTCTAGTTGAGCGATTACACTTTTTATTGGTCGAGAATCGCAGGCTGCTTTGCCCCTGTGCTTCCAGGTAAATACACACACAGACACACTCGGACAAGCGCCGCCTCATATCAGGACAGTGTCGCGTGCGATTTCGTCTCCAGTTCGCTCGCTCGCTGCCTGTCAGGAACCGGTGTTAGCCTCATCCTGTAGTAGCTACTGCCATCGCTGTAAATGGTGGGAGTGTTTGCAGGGCTATAACTATTTAAATATTATAGCTATATATGCAATAATATGTCCAATTTGACATCGACTATATCGTTCAAGATGTGATAAAGGAATATTTTTTCCATCCATACATTGTCGTTTTATACCGTGGTGAATATAAGTATAGTTTTAGAGTGGTCTGGGGTAATTCCTGGAAGGCTAGTAATAGCCTGCGACGCATATTATACTTAATCCATTGGCATTTCGTCCCTATACATGCTACAATTATCGGATGATCGAATATGATCGGTATATTATGTTCCATCATGCATGCATGAAGGGGGGGGGGGGGTTGTTTCTGCTGAATTGATTGTCAATAACGGCATTCGTTAGTACAACAGCATACGTTGATCAGGGCGATGGCTATGAAAACAATGGACAACCAAGCTGAAATTTACGCTAAATTGCTCTTACCTGTGGCCGATGATAATCCAAAAAGAATATTCCAATTATTTGATTGCCATCTGCTAGATCGTATGTCAATTTGGCCCACGCCATAACCAGGGGCGTCCATTTGGTATGGCAAGGTATGGCACTCGCCATACCTTGGCAAATAAAAATGTAAAAAAAAAAAAAATGTATGTTGATTTAGAATTCGAATGTCAACATTATGAACGAAGCTTCGAACTATTCGGTACAGCCCTAGCATGTTTTGATATTGTCAATTATCTCACTTTTACTAGGTGACTTTTGCTGTGACTAACTGAAATATGCCCAAAAAAAAGGAAAATGGACATAGGGAAGTTTTTTTATCAAAGGGCAGCAGAGACAAGTGATACAGGGACACAGGTAAGATCTGGCTTAGTGATTATAACAGTGCAGTTCAGCATTCAGTAACCCATACTTTTTGTGAATGTGTTTTTGATACTACATTCTGTTGAACACACACCTCAAAACCGTACCTAAGGAAAATTGGCTCAATTGCAAGAAAAGTAATAGACAGTTATGATATTACATTCTGCATAATTCGTATGCAAAATATTGTGGTTCCCTGCTTTAGTCTGTTGACACATTTCTATACTAAAAATGCTTGTGTAGTCCTGTGTCATACCTAAATGTCATATAACTGAATTGTATAGAAACAACTCACCAAAAGTGACTATTGCACAACTGATTTGACAAAAAAAACACCCCCTTCACCCCCCCCCCCCCCTCGCCATACCTTGCCTTTTAGTGAAAGGACGCCACTGGCCATAACACCCCACAGCATAATGAATTCGGCGTCCCGAAAGCAATTCAATGAGATCGAGTGAAGATCTTGATCCACGTTACAAGAAAACTCCGCCTGGAAGACTTTCAATGATGCACAGCCACATACACAGAGTCAGAAAGGAAGTGCGACATCGGCCGCATACCACCAGGCGACGGTATCGGACCGTTGCGATCTCAGACACATTGCCACACAGTACCACAGCATACCTGGATGATTTATGAATGGAAATAGCGAATAAAAGAAATAACGATCCAATAACGAGTATACTCGTTGTTGGCGCGTTATTCGATTGGCGGGCTATAACGGGTATACTCGCTGTTGGCAGCCATTGAGTTAATGTGTTAACACATTCCCTGCCACCCTCTTTGAGCATCTTATACCTATTCTCCTGCCAGCACTGAAAGTCTATGGAGATGTTCACCTTCTTTGCAGGGCTATAACTTTTTAAATTGTATTGCTAAATTGACATTACTATGGCCCATTCAACATCGATATCTAATTACCGTTATAGAAAATACCGTCTAGAATATAAATATGTTTTTATCGTTTTCTGCAGTAATTCCTAGAATGTGAGATATAGGCATAAACGCATATATAGATTATCAAATGCTGTTTGTTGCCGATCCATGCTATATAAAAAATTTCAACTGTACATGATCCTAAACGTTATGACTGATAATGCGCGGATGAACGGAGGGGGGGGGGGGGTTGTTTGAAAAATTCTGTGATCGTCGTTAAATGCTTTATGTAGTATGGGTGATATATTGATGAGAGCAGTTTGCATGGATAATAATAAAACAAACAGGCTGAAAGTAACGTCAGCGTCCTCTTACCGTTGGGCGATGAGACTGGAGCAAAAAGATCCCACTTATCTGACGGCAATCGAGTCGATCCATTTCCGGTTTGTATAATAATAATACATGCCCAAAATCATGTCGATTATTGAGTTATAATAATAATAATGGCTTGGATTTATATAGCGCTCTTCATGACACCCAGAGCGCTTCACAGAGTCCATTATTCGTTCATACACAGTCATACCGGTGGTGGTAAGCTACAATTGCAGCCAGAGCTGCCCTGAGGCAGACTCACGGAAGCGTGGCGAATAATCATCGCCTACGGCCCCTCCGACCACCACCAACATTCATTCACATGCATACACATTCATACGAGGCAAGTAGGTTAAGTGTCTTGCCCAAGGACATAACGGCAATGGGATGGACATGGGCTTGAGCGGGATTCGAACCACCAAACCTTCGATCATTGGACGACCCGCTCTACCCCTGAGCCAAAGCCGCCCCATTAAAAGCCAAGTTATGGCAGCGATCCATATCCACGTATGTGGCTAGAGTCCCGCAACAATATGCGAATGCCTGATGCATTTCGGAGGACGCACCGAGGTCGACTCTGCCATTTCCGGTTTGGCAACTCGCCGATCATCCACCAGGGGGCAGTATTGAAGCGTTGCAGAGTTGTGCCGAGTCCCACTGTATCAGACCAGGCTCTGTGAGGGAAATATGAATAACATGGCAAAAAAATGAATATGATCTCAATAACGTCGTACGCCGTGGATTGGCAGAATTAGCATGAACTTGAAACACGTCGTACAACGGTATTGGCGCAGGATGTGTTAATAACGTGTTAACTTTGACAGCCTTAATATTTACCTTAAAACATACCGATATTTATCTAACATACCGATATTTACCTAACATACCAATATTTACCTAACATACAGATTTTTACCAAACATACTGATATTTACCTAACATACCGATATTTACCTAACATATTGATATTTACCTAACACAGATATTTACCTAACATACTGATATTTACCTAACATGCTGATATTTACCTAACATACAGATATTTACCTAACATACCGATATTTACCTAACACAGATATTTACCTAACATACTGATATTTACCTAACATGCTGATATTTACCTAACATACAGATATTTACCTAACATGCTGATATTTACCTAACATACAGATATTTACCTAACATGCTGATATTTACCTAACATACAGATATTTACCTAACATACAGATATTTACCTAACATACTGATATTTACCTAACAGATATTTACCTAACATACTGATATTTACCTAACATACAGATATTTACCTAACATACTGATATTTACCTAACATACTGATATTTACCTAACAGATATTTACCTAACATACTGATATTTACCTAACATACAGATATTTACCTAACATACTGATATTTACCTAACATACAGATATTTACCTAACATACCGATATGGATAAAATTTGAGACTTGTCTGTATTTGTACATTTCCAAGCTGATATAAATCTCTTTACCGTTGAAATTCACACCATAGATTATAACGGGCCGTATCAGATGAACACAAGTAATGTCAGAACAGGGCCGTTTTAAAGGG
>NC_140183.1:25101151-25172586 GCF_963971535.1 Notolepis coatsorum | reverse complement strand
CCTCTCTCTGCATCTGCATCTCTCCTCTCTCTACTCTCTCTCTCCTCTACTCTCTCTGCCTCTTCATCTCTCTCCTCTCTCTGCATCTGCATCTCTCTCTCCTCTACTCTCTCTCTGCCTCCTCATCTCTCTCTGCCTCTTCATCTCCCTCTTCTCCTTTACTATCTCTCCGCCCCGACCTCTCTTCATCTTAATCTCTCTCTACCTCTCTATCCCTCTCTCTATCTCATTCTCTCTCTCTCTCTCTCTCTCTCTCTCTCTCTCTCCTCTCTCTCTCTCTCTCTCTCTCTCTCTCTCTCTCTCTCTCTCCTCTCTCTCTCTCTCCTCTCTCTCTCTCTGCCTCTCTCTCTCTCTCTCTCTCTTTCTCTGCCTCTCTATCTCTGCCCCCAACACTCTCCGTTCTGTAATTTATAAGGTGGCTATCCAGAAATGAAGTGAGAGCTGGCAGTATAGAGCTATCTGTCATCGGTACATTATCAGGGAAACACAGTGGCTTCCATATTGTGCTACAGGGGCTCCAGCAAATGACTCTTTTTATGGTACATGATAAAAGCAATGCTGCCTTCTGTTCAAATATTTTACTGTCTGGAGGAGAAGGGAAGGATGGAGTACGCTGGCTTTGACTGTTTGATCCTAATGTCTGCAAGGGTGTGTGTGTGTGTGTATGTTTGTGCATGTGTTGTGAATGTTTATGGTGTGTGTGCATATATATATATATATATATATATATATATATATATATATATATATATATATATATATATATATATATATATATATATATATATATATATATATATATGTGTGTGAATATTTTGTGTATATGTGTGTGTGAATATTCTGTGTGATGTGTGTGTGTGTGTGTGTGTGTGTGTGTGTGTGTGTGTGTGTGGTGTTGTGTGTGTGTGTGTGTGTGTGTGTGTGTGTGTGTGTGTGTGTGTGTGTGTGGAAAGCTGGGTAGTATGACAATAAACGTGTTACATTTTGTATTTTGTGTTAAAAAAATTACACAAGCCATAATACATAAATGTATTAAACATAAATGTATTAAACATGAAATATTAAGTCCAACATTATTATTTCTAAACTCAAAATTATATTCTAGAAAAAGAAATCCCCTTTGCAGTATCCAAACATGGCAATAGAATCTAGATGAATGGTGACCTTATATCTGCCCCGATGAGGGCCAGTGTAATAGGACTCAGCCACACGGAAAACACGTAATAAAGTAATAAATACACGTCGCTAATGGAACAGGCTAAATCACGTACAGTATATGTGAGACCCTCAATATCTCAATATTAAAATAAATAACACAAGTTAGATGGTAGATGGATCGTTCCTATCTGACTAGGAGTCAGATGTCTCAGTTTACTATAGCCTGGACTCTGGGGCGACAGTGGCTCAGGGCCCTATTCCCCGTACCTGGTTCAACTAAGTCGATCAAGAGTCCCATTATCCAGATTCAGATAACCCGATGTTTGAAGCCGGGATTTTCCTGTTCCTCGAAGGTGGATTCAGTCTCGTTAACTCGAACCAGACTTGAGACCCAGGATAAGTGCACGCGACGGCCGCTTCACTTGAAAAGCCAGCACTTATCGATAGCAGAGATCCTGATTTTCTAACAGGCATTGATTGATTAATTGATTTAAAACTTTATTAACAGATTGCAGTACGGCTCAATCGCCCTCGCCGACAAGTTAAATGCGTTATCTATAGGCAAATTTTAAGTCCCTCATTACCTCAATCAATCAGATTATATTTCTTTAAACTTGCCTGCTGGCAGTAGGTTTATGGATTGAATAATCAAATGAGATTCTTGCTAGCGAAAATAATGAGTTAAACTGTTATACAGAATAAGGATACGGCTCTCTTACCCATTGATTGATGTATGGTGGATCTTTTACTTATCTGCACTGTGGTGTAACGGTTTCTGCTTTTGACTTTCACGCAGACGGCCCGGGTTCGAATCCTAGTCTTTCCTTCTTTTTGCAATGTAGGAATAATTCAATTTGGTGCACGTTGAGAGCTATATAAAGAATGACATCCTCAATGCATGTAGATTTATATATTTTAACTTAAAACTAGGCTACTTTAGCGTATAATCATTAATATTATATTCCAAAAAATTATATTGGAAACACGGGGTTTCGAACACCGGTCGCCCAGTTGCCAGGATTGAGCACTACCGCTGCGCCACTGTGCCAGACGGGATAGATTCATTGTTTATCCATTAATGTACGAGAGACCCGTGTTTAGAATATTTATTTTGAATGAAGTTTTATCTCTTTATTCTCAAATGCATTAATGTGACGTCAACGGCTCATTCAATTTCTCAAATCCGTCAAACACCCGCATCTCATCAGACATTTTAATCCCAGTTACAATATCACACAAAATCCACAATCCACGCATAGACACTTCAATTTTATGCTTGAATGAAACACAATCCGGGCGCTCCGTTAAGCAAATCTACAGCGGAGAATATAGAAACTAATCAGAGCCAAACGGCCGATAGGTTTCATTCATTAAAAATATCCCCGCGGGATTCACATTTGCAATGCGCCGTTATTAAAATAACCACATGCAGCGTGTATCGCGACTCCGAGCGCCGTATATGACGTGCATTATTTTATTTAGGACAAAGTAAATCTATAGGCTCAATATGATTTATTATCAGCATTAGTTCTATTATTATACATTTCAGAAGCCCCCTCTAGGAAAACGAAGCACAGAAACATAATTCTGTGTGTGTGTGTGTGTGTGTGTGTGTGTGTGTGTGTGTGTGTGTGTGTGTGTGTGTGTGTGTGTGTGTATATGTTTACAATAGCCTGGACTTGGGGTTGTGTGTATGTGTGTGTATGTGCATGTTTACAATAGCCTGGACTTGGGTTTGTGTGTGTGTGTGTGCGTGTGTGTGTGTGTATATGTTTACAATAGCCTGGACTTGGGGTTGTGTGTGTGTGTGTGTGTGTATGTTTACAATAGCCTGGACTTGGGTTTGTGTGTATGTGTGTGTATGTGCATGTTTACAATAGCCTGGACTTGGGTTTGTGTGTGTGTGTGTGTGTGTGTGTGCGCATGTTTACAATAGCCTGGACTTGGGTTTGTGTGTGTGTGTGTGTGTTTTAGTTTACTCAGTTTAATTTACTCAGTCTATTTGATCAGGGACAGTGCATATCAATCAACAGTTATACATTTATAAATGAATACAAATTAAATAAATGAATACAAATGATGTGTTACTGTTACTGGTGAACAGCTGTCTGTTGTTCCATCATTCAAATACCTGGGGAGCATTCTCTTTGAAGACAACAGCATTGACAGTGAGGTCCAGAACGGGAGCCAGAAGATCTCTGTTTATCAAGCCGTCTGCATCACTATACCCTCCTCTACAGCTGTGAATCCTGGGTAACTTACAGCCGCCACATCAGGGCCTTCAGCGCATCCTGGGAATTACCTGGCATGATCGCATGCCTCATATTGAGGCAACCATCACTCAGCACCAGCTACGATGGCTGGGCCATGTAGTAAGGATGCCCTCAAACCGGCTGCCTCGCAGAGTGCTATATGGCCAACTACATCATGGTCGATGCTCTGCTGGAGGGCAGAAGAAGCGCTTTAAAGACCAGCTGAAGACCACGTTGAGGAGGTGCGGAATCGCACCTGAGGGCCCTGGAGGATGCTGCTGCTGACCGTGACACCTGGCGTCGGCGGTGCCTGGATGGGACCCCGTGTGATGGAGGAGGAAAGGACGGCCAGGAGACAGGAGAATTTCACACCTAGTCAGTGTTGGTACAACCCCACATTGCTACTCTAGAAAACAATGCAAACCACTGGAAAAGGCCATTTATAAGATATGGGACCTTTAAGAAAAAGCATCTCAAATGAAAAGTTGGTTAACTAATACCGGCCAAAGGCAGAGAAGCCAGCGGAGGAGAGCAGAGAAGCAGTTCCACTGTCGGAAAGAAAGTGCTGCAAGATTCCAACAACCCCAATTCTACAAGCCTACGTGGTCGTGAGTAAATTAATGTATTGTGCAACACCAAATTGCATATGTGAATCCCGCTGGGATATTTTGAATGAATGAAACTTGGATCCAAGGTTATTGTGGAAGGCCTACCGGGCGTTTGGCTCTGATCCGTTTCATATTCTCCGCTGTGGATGCATTTGGTTAAATCGGAGCGCACGGATTGTGTTTCATTCAAGCATAAATTGAAGCGTCTTTACGTGTGGATTGTGGATGTGAATTACGAGGAATCTGAATCTGTGGATTGTTGAATTGCATCACTGTCAACACGTTATTGTGATATTGTAACTTGGATTAAAATGTCTGATGAGGAGAAAAAGGCAGAAGAGGCTGAGGGAGAGCCTGGTTAAATTGATCGGCTCTCGCAGGGCGAAGCTGGGTGTGTTGACTACAGTAGGCGCAAGAATGAGTTGGATGCGCTGTTTGACGGGCGTGATGGCGTGGACGTGGGAAAAGTGAATAAGCAATTGCAAGCCTTTGATGTTTTGATGAATGAATTTGAGAAAATGCATCAATCTGTTCAAGCACTGTTATCTGATGATGAAAAAGAGGGTGATGAACATAACTGGTATAAACCAAATGTTAATCAATTCAATGCATTTATGGATGATGTCTGAAACTGTTAATAGCCTCCAATGCTTATTAGTGGTGTGAACGTTTGCATGTTTCAACCACCTCCTATAATAGTGGGGGTGGCGGCTCTCTGACGCCGTTATTTCGGGGGTCGTGGCCTGAAAACTTTGGGAACCCCTGATCTACACATACATGTATTTATATAGTACATGATACCTAATATCCTCATAAGTATCTATTAATTCGTATCAATTAGATACGCTTTGGGCTTGTTTTTATCTACTTATTCTGAAATAGTTGAAATAATTATTTTCGCTAGCAATCGATGATTAATTCCATTAAGCCTACTGCCAGCAGGCACATTTAAAGAAATATAATCTGATTGATTGGGGTAATGAGGCACTTCAAATTAGCCTATATATATGCATTTAACTTGTCTGCGATATTTTCCCGTTAGAAGATCATGGTTTTCGGCGATCAACGCCCCTTTTGAACTAAGACGGCCACGCGCAATTATCTTGATTACTGAAGTCTGGTTAGAATTAACGAGATAGTTTGAGCCCGAATCAGCCTTTGAGAAACCGAGATAGCCTGACTTCAATCATTGGGTTAATTTAAGCTGGCTAATGGGACTTTTTATCGGCTTAGTTGAACCAGGTACGAGGAACAGGGCCCTGAGAAGGCATGCGACGTGATAATGTTACCCAGAGATTTAGTGTAGAGGGAGAAGAGAAGGGGTCCAAGGACCAAGCCCTGGGGGACACCCGTCTGCAGGGGGCGGGTGGCAGACAGGGTCCCTCTCCATGACACTTACATACATATGTATGTATGTATGTATGTATGTATGTATGTATGTATGTATGTATGTATGTATGTATGTATGTATGTATGTATGTATGTATGTATGTATGTATGTATGTATGTATGTATGTATGTATGTATGTATGTATGTATGTATGTATGTATGTATTGTATGTATGTATGTATGTATGTATGTGTGTGTGTGTGTGTGTGTGTATGTTTACGATAGCCTGGACTGGAGTGTATGTGTGTGTGTGTGTGTCTGTGTGTGTGTCTGTGTCTGTGTTTGTGTGTGTGTCTGTGTCTGTGTGTTTATGATAGCCTAACACCATCCAACACCATCCAACACCATCCAACACCATCCAACACCACCCAACACCATCCAACCACATCCAACACCATCCAACACCATCCAACACCACCAAACACCACCCAACACCATCCAACCCCATCCAACACACTAACTGATAGCAGGGGACTGATAACATAGAGAGGGAGAGGATAGGGAGGGAAGATAGGGAGGAGGAGAGATATATAGAGGGAGGGAGGGAGGGAGGAGGGTACTAGGGTGAGGGAGGGAGGGATGGATAAAGAGGGAGGGAGGAGGTGATGGAGGGGGAGAGGAAGCATGAAGAGAAAAACAAAGTACAGACTGTTGATGGTAAATAAGAGATTCAACCTCTATATATCTCTCCCTCTTCCTTCATCTCCCCATAGAGCTCTTTGCTCCGTGTGTCATCTTTGTCTCTCTCTCTCTCTCTCTCTCTCTCTCTCTCTCTCTCTCTCTCTCTCTCTCTCTCTCTCTCTCTCTCTCTCTCTCTCTCTCTCTCTCTCTTTCTCTCTCTCTCTCCCTCTCTCTCTCTCCCTCTCTCTCCTCCAGCATCTTCCCCCTCTCTCTTTCTCTCTCTCTTTCTCTCTCTCTTCTCTCTCTCTCCTCCAGCCTCTATCTCTCTCCCTCTCTCTCTCCTCCAGCCTCTATCTCTTTCCCTCTCTCTCTCCTCCAACCTCTCCCCCTTTCTCTCTTTCTCTCCTCCAGCCTCTCTCTATCTCTCCTCTCTCTCTCTCTCTCTCTCTCTCTCTCTCTCTCTCTCTCTCTCTCTCTCTCTCTCTCTCTCTCTCTCTCTCTCTCTCTCTCTCTCTCTCTCTCTCTCTCTCTCTCTCTCTCTCTCTCTCTCTCTCTCTCTCCTGTCTGGGTGACAGATACCCCAGCCTCAAACTGACAGGCCCTCAAATGACTGGCGAGGAAACCAAGCATTAATTAAGTCATTGCCCGACTGTAATTTCCTTGAGAAGTGGAAAAAATGCACCAGAAAAGGTTACTGAGACCTTTTCTGTGTCAAAATTACCATTCGTCATGAATATTAATGCGTCTAATGAAGACAACCTTTGCTTCATCAAGAATGTGCTGGAGCAGGTGCCACACTGATAGACTCACAGCCTGTTTTTCTCCTTCAGTCAGGAGGAAACTGGCACACACACACACACACACACACACACACACACACACACACACACACACACACACACACACACACACAGTGACGCATAGACACACAAACTAAGATTTACCCATCTAAGTCATCCAGATAGCACAAGATCAGCCGGCTCTATCTTCATAGGGAGTAACCCCTCCTTTGCAAGACAAGCTATTTGACCAAACAGTCTATATAAAAATATACCCCTGCTAGTTGATATTAGAGATACTGAAGACAAAGTGTAAATGGTAGAACAAATGCCTTTGTGTGATGATATCTTGGTAATAATTTACTTTATTAATAATAATAAACCTTATTTGTATACCACCCTTTATACAATAATTGCAGCCCAAGGTGCTTCACAGCAGTAAAAAGAGACATAAATGAGCATACAATAGACAGAATAAAAGTAATGCAGAGAATAAGAAAAAGGGTAAAAGCAATGCATGTAATAACAATACAAATATTGACTCACACAGTTTCAAAGAGTCTTCCCCGTTAGATGGTCATAAAACACATTTGAAGTTACTTGATTTTTTGGTATGTTTTGAGTGATTATCCTGTGATTAATTTAGTTCCATTGTATATTATTACCCTGTTGTTTTTGTTGTTGTTTTTGTTTGTTTGTTGTTGTAGTTGTTGTAAATTGTTAATCCTGGCTTACAGTCATTCACAATAGTTTGCACTGCACTTGTGTCGTTATCATGTCTTTGTGTTCATCAACTCAATAGGGCAGGATACACTTCAAGGGACACAATTATAATGATTCTGTACGTACAGTAGGAAGGAACTAATAATAACTATATGTTAGAACGTGTTCATTAAAGCTACTAAAGAAGAATCTTCAACAATCATACTTCAGACATCATTTATACCTACAGTACACTACATACTGTATATCACTCTGCTCTTAGATGTATTACTGCTGATACCTACAGTACATATATCACTCTGCTCTTAGATGTATTACTGGTGATACCTACAGTACATATATCACCCTGCTCTTAGATGTATTACCGGTGATACCTACAGTACATATATCACTCTGCTCTTAGATGTATTACTGGTGATACCTACAGTACATATATCACCCTGCTCTTAGATGTATTACTGGTGATACCTACAGTACATATATCACTCTGCTCTTAGATGTATTACCGGTGATACCTACAGTACATATATCACTCTGCTCTTAGATGTATTACCGGTGATACCTACAGTACATATATCACTCTGCTCTTAGATGTATTACCGGTGATACCTACAGTACATATATCACTCTGCTCTTAGATGTATTACCGGTGATACCTACAGTACATATATCACTCTGCTCTTAGATGTATTACCGGTGATACCTACAGTACATATATCACTCTGCTCTTAGATGTATTACCGGTGATACCTACAGTACATATATCACCCTGCTCTTAGATGTATTACCGGTGATACCTACAGTACATATATCACCCTGCTCTTAGATGTATTACCGGTGATACCTACAGTACATATATCACTCTGCTCTTAGATGTATTACTGGTGATACCTACAGTACATATATCACTCTGCTCTTAGATGTATTACCGGTGATACCTACAGTACATATATCACCCTGCTCTTAGATGTATTACCGGTGATACCTACAGTACATATATCACTCTGCTCTTAGATGTATTACTGGTGATACCTACAGTACATATATCACTCTGCTCTTAGATGTATTACTGGTGATATTTGTATGATGCTTACCACTGATATTTGTATGATGCTTACCACAAATCATATTCTGATGTAACATTATACTATTCTCAGGTCAACCATCTATTAACCGATTAAAGAAACACGGCAACATTATGGCAAATGCGCTTACCGTCTTCTCCAAAGTCAGACAAGTAGATAGATTCCAATTCCCTTTCAGTAGAAAGCTATTCGGCTGCAAGCTAGCCTAGCTTAGCACAAATGAACGGAAGCGTATACGGATCGCCTAGCCTTTGGCCAAAAACACCTCTCCTGGAGTTCTATAGTGTGACTGAATTATTATATATATATATATTATAAATCACTACAGTAAACCATAAATATCTAGAGTGTGAACAGAAATGTAACAGCAGTACTATAAATGACCTACAGTATTTCTATGGTAATTTCCAAAAAAAAAAAAAAAAAGGGTGAATGAAAAAATTCAGAAATATTGTAAATCACTACAGTATTTCCATGCTAGACTTATACAGTGTGAACGAAAAACCACAAGAATATATAACGTGAACATGTACTATATGTTTAACTATAGTAGATTTTCGTCTGGGACACGAGGGAATAGAAGATAGAAATGATCCTCTTAAGTTCCCATCCTTTCATATAGGAACTCACTCACTCACTCATTCACTCACTCATCAGACAAAAGACACTCAGACACACAGCCTCCATCTTTGTCCTCCTTACTCCTCAATGTCTCTCTCTCTCCTCTTGTCACATACCTCTCATTAATTCAGACCTGTCACGTTGACACAGACACACACACGCACACACACACGCACACGCACACACACACACACACACACACACACACACACACACACACACACACACACACACACACACACAGACGTACGTACGTTGGTGGTATCTCAGCGGAGGGTGACAGCTGGGCGCTGAGTGACAGCAGCCCTGTCTCCGCTCTCTGGTACAGATCCTCCACTGCCAACACTTTGGTAAAGTGCCCTCAACTGTCACTTCCAGAACAGAGAGAGAGGGGGGGTGAGGGAGAGAGAGGGAGAGAGAGAGAGAGAGAGAGAGAGAAAGAGAAAGAGAGAGAGAGAGATGAGAGAGATAGAAAGATGAGGACAGAGAGAGATGATGGAGAGAGAAAGGGAGAGAGAGTGAGAGAGAGTGAGAGAGATGAGTGAGAGAGAGAGATGAGGACAGAGAGAGAGAGTAAGGGTCATCTATTCATATGTCTGCTCCTCAAACCGTAAATAGCTTTCAGTGAAGTCTTCCCTCATCCATTATTAATTGGTTTTGAATTAATGACATATTTTTTTTCTTCCCCTTTTTGTTTTGCATTCTAGCGTAAATGTACAGTAGCTCAGTAGGGTAATTTGGCTCTGGCTCTATCCGTTGGCCAAGCATCTGCCACCACCCTAATCCTGTGGTCAGCATTACAACAGTTTGTTGTATATCTCTAGGATTATAAAATGAGGACGAGACCTTCCAAAATGGCTTCCCCTCTACCACTGGGAGACTTGCATTGTAAGAAGCGGCGTTGTTCCCCAGTGCTGAATGCGTTTGGTGAGAATGCTGGTGCTGTGACCCATCTTCTTTCTCTTCTGGCAGTGGCACAGTGGTTAGTACACACAACACAACATTCTGCACTCGCAAACACACAAACGCACCATAGGTCACTTTAAACACACAAGAAAAGGACACTTTAAAACCTGTTCCACTCGACGGGGTCGGTACCGACCCTTTTTGACATTATTATCATATAGGCATATTTTTATGAGTGATGAAAATAATTTGTGATTTTAAAATCAACCGTTTTCAAGTATTAACATCACTACTATGTCACAAATGCATGTAGAATGTAAAACGTTAGGTTGGCAATAGTTTAGCAATAGGTTAAAAGTGTACTTATATCATTTAAAGTTTTCTATTTGCGATCGTTTATTCTGACCCGGAACCGGAAATGGAAATGTTGACCCATCGGAATTGTAGTTTGTTTGTGGCCATTTTGTAGAGGAGATCGCTAGCTATCTGCCAAATTTCTCCGATCTACACTTCATGTCACATACTATGGTGGTTCAAAGTTCAGCATTCTGAATGAATCATATCAATAATTGTTATGATTCGCGATAATAAGCTACAAAAGGTAACGTTTTGACAAATATTGAAACGCAGTCAGTTTCTCCACACTATTGTTACCATGTAGGAAGAATTAGATCTGAAATTAGTTTCAAAATGGTTACACTGTGGGGGAAATAAAATAGTACAGTCGATTACAGTAAATATCAGTATCTGTTATTATGCACGCCTGGTGATACTATATCCAAATTGAACTCGGCCATTTGAAAGATACTATATGTATATATATATAAATGTGCGAATTGGCTATAATAAGGTAATGTATAAGCATATATTCTATATTCTATAATAATATTTCAAATTGCATTGGTCCGGATGGGAGAATTCAGTACTGTATATACAGAACCTTCAGTTTGATCATCTTCCCTTTATTAATTTCCTTAGATCTTTTGTACACATGATCTCAAGGGGGTACTGAATGAGCTCAGTGGCAGTTTTTTAAGTTTGGTCATTATTATCATGGTTTTATTCACTGTCAAAAATGAAAAGAAAAATCATAATTCATATTTTCCTTTGTTTCATCACAATTTAAGCAAGCCTAGTAATAGACACAATATTTCTGACACTGAGAATACATTCATTGAGGTCCATAGATGTTCCTAGATACCAAGAATATGCAAATAGCCCTTGTAGAAGTGGAGCAATATTCCATTTACCTAGGTATACATTTTATGCAGATTTTCACCTGGGGTGGAACAGGTAAAGGAAGGGAAAAAAGGACACTTTAAGAAAAGAACTTGTTGTGATTATTAATTAATTAATTATTGCATAGTATAGTTTGTAACAGCATAAGGACATAGAAGTAAAAACTGTATATTGTATAGTAGTGTACATAGGACCCAGTGCCTGTTCCACCCCAGGTGAAAATCTGCATAAAATGTATACCTAGGTAAATGGAATATTGCTCCACTTCTACAAGGGCTATTTGCATATTCTTGGTATCTAGGAACATCTATGGACCTCAATGAATGTATTCTCAGTGTCAGAAATATTGTGTCTATTACTAGGCTTGCTTAAATTGTGATGAAACAAAGGAAAATATGAATTATGATTTTTCTTTTCATCTTTGACAGTGAATAAAACCATGATAATAATGACCAAACTTAAAAAACTGCCACTGAGCTCATTCAGTACCCTCTTGAGATCATGTGTACAAAAGATCTAAGGAAATTAATAAAGGGAAGATGATCAAACTGAAGGTTCTGTATATACAGTACTGAATTCTCCCATCCGGACCAATGCAATTTGAAATATTATTATAGAATATATGTGTTGTGAAGGGCCAGATTAAACCGAATATATATATTTATTTATATATATATATTTAATTGTATTTGTATATTCTCTAATATTCCCTGATATCCCTTGTATATTCCTTGTACAATATGCATTGAATATCCATTCTAGCCTACTGAACATCCCATAATAGTCTCCATTCTACTATTGGTCGAGACCTTGGTGCCAGGCTGCCATACCCCTCAGACCCAGTTCAAACGTACCGCTCCACATGTACGAACAAGTCCTAGTTCCGCGTAGGAATCTGGCTACCGCACCACTAATGGGACTATTTGTTCATAGTGCGTATATATACTGCGCTACTAAAGTAGGACTTCCTTTTCAGTCCAGTTTCTTACCCTCCAATAGAGTCACAGACGTAAAGCCTCCCCGCGACGCCACGTGTGGGAGTAAGGCCAAGTTCGCCTACCATCGGTATTGAGACATCGTGTATATTAATATTTGAATAGTCATATTTGGCACTATATCGTCGAGTTGGACGTAGTCTATTAAGCTAATAATAGTCTGTTAATATATAGTGCTTCGTGCGGTGAGAATACTACCGTAGTCAGTACCCCATCGTTTCGGGCAGAGAACTGGCTGCTTACCCAGGGTGGTTGACCCCACGTGAAGCTGCACCCGAGGAGCCCCAGAGCCGACGAGCGAGTGGACCTGTATACCGGATTATTCTACCGACGACAGCCCGCCTTCCCAGGCACGGATTATGCTTTGTATACTTCGATTATTCCATGGATAAAGACCCCCGACACTGCCGTGTGTTGGAACCCCCCCCCCTGGAGAGGACGCAAGGTGAGGAGACGCTCTGCAAGACGAGGTCGCTTCACGTCTCTCCCCCGTGGACCGGAGAGAGCCGGCCCACAAAGAGTCCACCTGCTTTCATCTGTGGTCCAAGGATCGCCGGCGCATTGAACGGCACTACAGTGGGTTCACCTGGGATACCCTTGGCCGGATGAGGCAGTCGGATTCTACCCCCCCCCCTTCCTACTCCTGTCGGCTTACAAGCGACCGGATTAACCCCCCCTAGTGTGTCCAGTATATAATCATTAAAGTATCATTGCTGTTATTCCTTAAACTATTCCAGGTCGTATATATGTACCACCTGCGCCTTTAGAGATTGGACATTCTCTATTGATATACCGACGAATACTCTTGCCATAAAAGTGCATACTAATTCCATTCATAAATGTGATTGATTTGATTAAGTGCTTGCTCTACACACCATCGCTGTGTAGAAATAAAGACCTATTTCTAATTCGTACATTTGTGTTGGATCCGTTTCATCTACGTGACAGTGTTCATCATAATATATTTATGCCGTGTACTGGGTGGCCGAATATTAAGTACAAAGGTAGTGGTAGTAAGTATCATATCTAGTAATACAGTCAGGGAATTGTACCCCTCAGTTAGAATTGGTCCTTCGAGCCGGAGGGTAATCAGTGTAATATTAATATAGTGTTATTAATATTGAAATGGCCTATGATGAACACTCCACGAAACGATCCTCCTAACCAACGCCCGCAGCGCGAACGACGGCTCCCTCAGTACTTAGAGGCCTACGCTGTCAGTCAACAACCTAGTCTTCTACTAACAGTAAACGCGGTAAAACTAGAAAGTAAAAGTATGTCTAACCCCAACGCCCAGACTACCCCGACCATAGAGGCCCCTACGGGCTCTAATGTAACTGACCAAGTTCACGGTGGGGACCAGTGGGAACCAGACATGACTTCACACCCCGCCAGTACTGAAGAAGTAGTCCCCGATGAGTCCCGGGAGGAATACAACGCTACCGAGAGAGAACTCGGCACGGAAGAAGACGGGGAGAGCACCGTGGAGATAGAGCTCCAAGGCTCCGCAAGGAGTACCCCGAGGGAAGGCTCCCCTATACAACCGCCTTCTCCCAGCGAGGCAGAGAGGACCCTACAGCAGGCCTTCCTCATCAGCCTGAACGCCGCTGCTGAACGCGACCGACTGCAGATCCAGCAGCGAAGCGAACACGAGCAGATACGTCTAGAAATAAGACGCATTCAGATGGAAGAGAATGTGGCCCGAGAACGAGCCGGTGCTCAACGGGACGCAGCGCGCGACAGACAGCAGTCGCAACTAATAGAACAGCTGATCAGACGGACAACACCCTCTCCCTCCGCCAGAGGCTCCGGGAACTCGTCTAGACACACCTCCAGGGCGGCATCCCCTAGCCGAGTAAACAACCCTGAACTTGACCAACAGACGAGGTCTATACCCCCCACAGACCACCTCCCCCCACCGGTCCAAGCGAGACCTAGCAACCGGGAAGGAGCAGCATATCCTGTGGAGAGGCTAAACCAGAGACTACAAGCACTGGATGACCTAACTGAAGACGAAGAGGAAGAGGAGGAGAACCACGCCCGAAGACAGCACAGTACTCTACCGGACCAGGAGGTCCGGTACAGCCCAGGCTATACTCCCGCGGAGCTGCGCTACAGACCCCCGACTCTATACACGGGTGAGCACGACGCACGACCCGCACCGAGGAACAGCACCTGGACAAGCGGGCCATGGTACACTGCCGGTACCAGCCCATACCAAGGAGCGGGAGGAGACTCGCCTATGAGGCCTCTCCCCCAACGCTCGCCGATGTATCCACAGTCAGCGTCATACATTGGCACGCCTATGGTACCCGACTTCACCCAAGAGAACCGGGCCCAGTATACAGAACTCCGCATGTGTCTGGAGACCATGTTGGTGGATGTATTGGATGAACGCCACAAATACGCCATCCTACTGAAGCACTTAAAGGTGCCCCGCGCACATAATATAGCGCTCGCCTACGCGACTTCCACCACCCCATACACAGCAGCGCTGGTAGCATTGGACCAGAGGTATGGGCGCATATGGGATTACGTGATCCAGGAGATCCGACACATCGACCGCTTACCCCCAGCAATAGACAATCGAGCACTGGACGACCTGTCCATCAGAGTGCAGTCCCTGGTAGGGATGTTGGGAGCGCAAAGAGAGAAGGGGAGGCATGAACTTTACGCCAACTCAAATGTGGAAAGGATTCTGGAGAAGCTGCCGCCCGCTCGTCAGGAGCGCTTTAGGCGGCAGAGGGACCACAGAGACCCGAATGGCCCCGAACCGAACCTCCTCGATCTAGCAGACTTCCTGGCGAGAGAAGTCAGCAGCCTACGGCTAGATACATTCGGACGGAGCACCCCTGGCTCCAGAGAAGGAACCAGACGACTAAATGATGGAAGAAGATCGGTGACCGTGATGCACCAATCGGAGTCAGTACCGAGCAGCAGGAGCCACAGTACCCCCTCCAGAACGGAGAAGTGGAAGATAGTGTGCCCCTACTGTGAGAAAGAACACTGGCTAGCGCAATGTGACTCCTTCCCCAAGCTGAACGCGGAGGAAGCCAGTCAATGGATAAAGTCCAACAAGCGCTGCTTTCGCTGTGCGCGCTCACACATGGCAGCCGAATGCCGCTTAAAGAAAAGGTGCACCAAGTGCGATGGAGCCCATCTGGACATACTTCACGACAGTAACAGACGGCGCCCTTCACCCGCACCATCCAGCCGCAAAGCGAGCGTCATGTACATCGATCCCGCCAGCAGCAGTGGAGCCTGAGTACTCCTAAAAGTAGTGCGTGTGACACTAAGCTACCAGAATAAAGTCCTGGACACTTACGCCGTCCTCGATGACGGGTCAGAGAAGACCCTGCTGCTCGCCTCCGCTGCGGCCCAGCTAGGGCTGCGGGGGAGCGAAACCCAAATGACAATTCGGACAATAAGACGAGATTTGAAGACGATAAAGGGCGAGAATGTCTCATTCTCTATCGCAGCAAGCGGCCAGCCTGAGCGACGGTACCAGATTACAGACGCTTTCACCAGCCAAGAAATAGGACTGTCGCGGTACACATACCCCGTCGCCAAGCTGATGGAGAAATATGTACATCTGCGCAAGTTACCGATCCCGCTCATAGACAATGCTATGCCGACCCTGTTGATAGGCTCCGACCATGCAGACCTCATTGTCCCGATAGACCGGGTTCATACCGGACCCCGAGGCTGTCCTGCAGCAGTCGAGACCCGTTTGGGATGGACTCTCCAAGGCCCGCTCGCCAAATCTCTCAACCGAAGTACAGCCACTAGATGTCTCCACTCCCGAGTCACAGAGGGAGAAACCGCACTCCTGCAACACGTAGAACGGCTATGGACCTTGGAACAAATGCCCTTTAAGAACGGAAAGAAAGACATTCGCTCTAAAGATGACATTTACGCCATTCACCTCCTCGAGACAGGGACCAAGAGAGTCCCGGTCAACGGCGTGTTGAGATACGCCACGCCACTCCTGCGGCGAGAAGGAATGCCTACTTTCCACGCCAAGACAGACGCCACAGAACGGTACCTGCTGAACACGGAGCGGCGCTTAGCCAAGAACCCCGCCCAAGAGAGTGTATACCGCGCTGAGATTGAGAAGCTCATCACAGCGGGACACGTCACAAAGATGGACATTAAAGAGGCTGACCAGACCACTGAATCGTGGTACGTGCCCCACCACAAGGTCCATCACAACGGTAAAGACCGCATAGTATTTAACTGCAGCTACCAGATCGGATCCCAAAATCTGAATAAAGAGTTACTGCCCGGTCCCACACTCGGCCCCTCCCTACTCGGCGTTCTACTCCGCTTCCGCCAGGAAAAGGTGGCCATCAGCGGGGACATTAAAGGAATGTTCCTGCAGGTGAGATTAGTAGAGGCGGACAAGCCCCTGTTACGGTTCCTATGGAGAGAGAAGCCAGGAGATGAGCACCCAGCCATCTACCAATGGGAAGTCCTCCCCTTCGGAACGACGTGCAGCCCCTGCTGTGCTACATTTGCACTACAGAAACATGTAGCAGAGGACCCAGCAGCGGACGAAGAGGTCCGACACAGCGTAAAGAACAGCTTCTACGTAGACAACTGTCTACAAAGCCTTTCAACCCAAGAAGAAGCCGAGGCTCTCCTGATTAAACTCCGCGCCTCATTGATCAAAGGCGGCTTTGATCTCAGGCAGTGGGCCAGCAGCGATCCGCAAGTACTGCGCAGCCTCTCCTCCGAGGACAAGGCAGCCAGCAGCGAGACCTGGATGGCTACAATCCCGGGAGAAGCCCAGGAGATGACCCTGGGATTGGTGTGGCGATTCAAAACAGATTCGCTTCACTACAGACACAAGCCCCTGACTACGGAGCAGGGAAGGCCGGCGGCGGCGCCGACCACCAGACGGAGTGTGTACACAACACTCGCCCGACAATATGACCCGCTAGGATGTATTCTACCGTACACCACCAGGGCAAAAATGATTGTACGAGCATTGTGGGACAAGGACCAGGGCTGGGACGACCCCATTCCCGCACTTCTTGCATCCACCTGGAGAGAGTGGGAGATGGAGCTCCACTCACTCCCAGGCGTTAATATGCGCCGAAGCTACTTCCCACCCACGGTGAGGCCAGAGACATGTAAAATGGACTTACACGTCTTCAGTGACGCCTCAGAGGTCACATACGGATCAGTAGCCTACTTGCGGGCCCAAGACCAGGGGGGAGAGATCTACACAGCATTTGTCCTCGCCCGCTCGAGAATAGCCCCACGCAAGCAACAATCTATCCCACGTCTAGAGCTCTGCGCAGCCCTAGCCGGAGCGCACCTAGCCACGCTCATCCAACGTGAGCTCACCATACCGGTGTCTAGAACAACCCTGTGGTCAGATTCCACGACAGTACTCGCCTGGATCAAATCGGACTCATGCAAGTACAAAGTCTTCGTGGGAGTCAGAGTCACCGAGATTCAAGACTTAACCGAAGAGTTAACCGGAGAAACAGAGTGGCGCTACGTTGATACAAAACAGAACCCAGCTGACGTCATCACCCGGGGGATGCCCCTGGATGACCTCACCCGTCGCAATGTCTACAGTGACGGCCCCGCATTCCTAAGACTCCCGGAAGGACAGTGGCCCATGCCTATCCCGAGGGAAGCAAGTCCAGAGGAGGTGGAAAATAAGAAGTCTGTGTTCTGTGGATTGAGCACCGTAGCCTCCACCGACCCTAACATAGACGATTGCACGTCCATAGAGAGTGCACAACAAAGAACATTCCTGCGGTACCACCCGGAGTGCAAGTCCCCCGCTGATATGTCAGCAGCTAACTACGAGGAAGCAGAATTGCTTCTACTGCAGCGAGCCCAGAGAGACAATTTGACAGAAGGAACAGTCGTCATGATTATTGATCAATCACTGCCCAGAGCTATGTGGCCGGCCGGCCGCGTAAGCAAAGTGATCACCGGTGCCGACGGCAAGGTCCGAGCAGCTGAAGTGCTCGTCCAGGGTCGCACTTACACCCGTCCCGTGGCGAGGCTCATAGAACTGCCTCGACTCCCAGACACAATCGATGATGACCATGACCCTACAACCCTATGACTTTGTGAAGTTGACTGACCCCTACAGCAAACCCTTATGTGTAAATAGACAACGCGATTAATCTGTCTCTGTTTAACTGATTAGGTCTGGGACCAATCAGGGGGTGGCTGTTGTGAAGGGCCAGATTAAACCGAATATATATATTTATTTATATATATATATTTAATTGTATTTGTATATTCTCTAATATTCCCTGATATCCCTTGTATATTCCTTGTACAATATGCATTGAATATCCATTCTAGCCTACTGAACATCCCATAATAGTCTCCATTCTACTATTGGTCGAGACCTTGGTGCCAGGCTGCCATACCCCTCAGACCCAGTTCAAACGTACCGCTCCACATGTACGAACAAGTCCTAGTTCCGCGTAGGAATCTGGCTACCGCACCACTAATGGGACTATTTGTTCATAGTGCGTATATATACTGCGCTACTAAAGTAGGACTTCCTTTTCAGTCCAGTTTCTTACCCTCCAATAGAGTCACAGACGTAAAGCCTCCCCGCGACGCCACGTGTGGGAGTAAGGCCAAGTTCGCCTACCATCGGTATTGTATATTAATATTTGAATAGTCATATTTGGCACTATATCGTCGAGTTGGACGTAGTCTATTAAGCTAATAATAGTCTGTTAATATATAGTGCTTCGTGCGGTGAGAATACTACCGTAGTCAGTACCCCATCGTTTCGGGCAGAGAACTGGCTGCTTACCCAGGGTGGTTGACCCCACGTGAAGCTGCACCCGAGGAGCCCCAGAGCCGACGAGCGAGTGGACCTGTATACCGGATTATTCTACCGACGACAGCCCGCCTTCCCAGGCACGGATTATGCTTTGTATACTTCGATTATTCCATGGATAAAGACCCCTGACACTGCCGTGTGTTGGAACCCCCCCCCCTGGAGAGGACGCAAGGTGAGGAGACGCTCTGCAAGACGAGGTCGCTTCACGTCTCTCCCCCGTGGACCGGAGAGAGCCGGCCCACAAAGAGTCCACCTGCTTTCATCTGTGGTCCAAGGATCGCCGGCGCATTGAACGGCACTACAGTGGGTTCACCTGGGATACCCTTGGCCGGATGAGGCAGTCGGATTCTACCCCCCCCCCCCCCCTTCCTACTCCTGTCGGCTTACAAGTGACCGGATTAACCCCCCCTAGTGTGTCCAGTATATAATCATTAAAGTATCATTGCTGTTATTCCTTAAACTATTCCAGGTCGTATATGTACCACCTGCGCCTTTAGAGATTGGACATTCTCTATTGATATACCGACGAATACTCTTGCCATAAAAGTGCATACTAATTCCATTCATAAATGTGATTGATTTGATTAAGTGCTTGCTCTACACACCATCGCTGTGTAGAAATAAAGACCTATTTCTAATTCGTACATTTGTGTTGGATCCGTTTCATCTACGTGACAGTGTTCATCATAATATATTTATGCCGTGTACTGGGTGGCCGAATATTAAGTACAAAGGTAGTGGTAGTAAGTATCATATCTAGTAATACAGTCAGGGAATTGTACCCCTCAGTTACAATATGCTTATACATTACCTTATTATAGCCAATTCGCACATTTATATATATATATATACATATAGTATCTTTCAAATGGCCGAGTTCAATTTGGATATAGTATCACCAGGCTTGCATAATAACAGATACTGATATTTACTGTAATCGACTGTACTATTTTATTTCCCCCACAGTATAACCATTTTGTAACTAATTTCAGATCTAATTCTTCCTACATGATAACAATAGTGTGGAGAAACTGACTGCGTTTCAATATTTGTCAAAAACGTTACCTTTTGTAGCTTATTATCGCGAATCATAACAATTATTGATATGATTAATTCAGAACGCTGAACTTTGAACCACCATAGTGGACCACAGGAAGTGTAGAACGGAGAAATTCCAACGCTGAACGATAGCTACGAATCCCTCTACAAAATGGCCGCAAAAAGATTCCAATTCCCATGGTTCAACATTTCCATTTCCGGTTCCGGGTCAAAAAACGATTGCAAATAGAAAACTTAAAACGATATAAGTACACTTTTAACCTATTGCCAACCTAACGTTTTACATTCTACATGCATTTATAACATAGTAGTGATATTAATACTTGAAAACGTTTGATTTTAAAAACGCTAATTTATTGCATCACTCATAAAAATATTAATATATGATAATAATGTCAAAAGGGGTCGGTACCGACCCCGTGGGGGGGAACAGTGATTTATTAACATGTCTATTTTATCATGTCTATTCTACTTATTTTATTACTATTTACTATTATTACTATTGTATTTTTGCACAATCGTAGCGGGCATGGCCAACCGCATTTCACTGTATGCCCTGGTATGTATGTGATGAATAAACTCTTGAATCTTGAATCTTGAATCTTGAACTGTTGCCTCACAGCAAGAATGTGCTTGGTTCGAACCCCAGCAGGAGTTTGTGTGGGTTTCTTCCAGGTACTCCAGGTACATACTCCTGCCATTACCCTTGAGCAAGGCACTGACTTTTAAAATTTTTTAAAAAAATTATTTGGGACCCAATAATTCTGTTAATGTGACTGGAGTCTATAGACCCCCATCAGCCGATGTTAACTCTATTGATAGGATAGCAGAGTTACTATCTCAGTACTCAAATGTTGAACTGATAGTTCTAGGGGATTTTAATATTGATTGGCTTAGTAATGATTCAAACCATCTTAGAGACATTAGTAGTAGCATTGGCTTATCTCAGTTGGTTACTGAACCCACCAGTCCAAATCTAAAAGATTATTCTAGGTCAAGTATAATTGACTTAATGTTTTCTAATAAGACTGATAAAATTAGTGCTTGTGGTGTTTTTGAATTAGGTGTTAGTGATCACTGTCCTATAGCTTGTGTTAGAAACTCTCGATTAGAGAAATCACAGTCTCGCATTATTAACAAAAGGAATATGAAAAACTTTAGTGATCAGGCTTTTCTAATTGACCTATTCCATAGCGACATCCACTACACATTGGAGATTCCCGATGTCGAAGTAGCACTCAACTTTTTTTCAAAAACCTTTCTCTCAATTGCTAATAAACATGCACCTTATAAAAGGCTTAGAATAAAAAATAGATTAATCACTTGGTTCACACCTGAATTATCTGCCTTGCTTAAGGAGAGAGATAGAGCCTGGTCACTTGCCAGACGCTCTGGTGATCAGTCACACTGGGCAGCATTTAGACGGCTTAGAAATGAATGTACAGCATCTGTGAGAACGGCTAAAGTTGAGTATCACTTAGAACTAGTAACCAGCTCCTACTCAGATCCTGCTAAATTTTGGAAGGCGGTGAATTTAAATAAGACCAGAACCACAATTTCCCTACCTACAGAGATTAGAAAGGGTGAATCCTTGATCTCGGAAACAAAAAGAGGTCTGTTTAGCCATAAACCAACATTTTATTGAAGCTGGTCATCTATTTGAGAATAGCCATGTAGGGCCACCAGGTGGACAGGATCAGGAGCCCTGTACATTCCCTGTGCAGATAGGACATGATTTTCAGTTTAATTTACAACCCTTGTCTGTAAACTCGGTTCTTGAGGCACTTCAAGCCATTGATACCAGGAAATCAACTGGAGAGGATGGGTTGGATCCTTTTTTCCTCAAACTAGCTGCACCATTGGTTTCAAAGCCAATAACACACATATTTAATCTTTCACTACTAACGGGTGTGGTTCCTGTTGCCTGGAAAACAGCCCATGTGACCCCCTTGCATAAAGGGGGGGATAAAAGTGACCTAAATAATTACAGACCAATCTCCAAGTTATCCTGTCTAGCAAAAATCCTGGAGTCATTGGTAAACAACCAACTTAAAACATTCATCACAAAACACTCTATATTAAACCCACACCAATCTGGTTTTAGAGAAAAACACAGTACAATCTCGGCGGCTACTGTAGTTATAAATGACATTGTATCAGCCCTTGACAAAGGAAAGCATTGTGCTGCCCTGTTTGTAGATTTGTCTAAGGCGTTTGATACTGTTGACCACCTTCTCCTCTTACAAAGATTGCAGAGTGTTGGCTTTGATACAGATTCAAGATTCAAGATTCAAGATTCAAGAGTTTTAATTGTCACGGCATACAGGTATACAATGAAATGCGGCTGGTCTTGCCCGCGACGATGTGCAATACAGTGGTACAACATATAATAGAATCCAATAAAAATACAGTGGTACAACATATTAATAGAATCCAATAAAACAGTGCAATAAACAGGTACATGGTGTGCCATCTCGGTATCTGTACATTAGTATTTACAGAGCATATAGGACATGCTAGTTAGCTTTAGTAGTGCAATACACTGTTCCTGATGTTATACTACTTTAAGTGGCCTTTCCTCTGGCCATAAGTGTGCGTGTGTGCGTCATGAGTGTTAAAGTGGCTGCTAGTGTGTGAGCGTGCTCAGCGTGCGTGTTGTGTATGTACTTGTGTGTGGATAGTTCAGTTTCTGTGTCTCTCAATGTTCATTGTTCAAGGCTCTGATGGCCTGGGGGAAGAAGCTTAGCCTAAGCCTCTCCGTCTTAGTCTCTAGAATTCGCAGGCGTCTGCCTGACCTCAGCAGCTGGAACAGGCTGTTATTGGGGTGGTGGGGGTCTTTCATTATCCTGCAGGCTCTGGATTTGCACCTCTTGTTGTATAGAGCCTGCAGGGGAGGTAGCGCAATACCCGTGGTACGCTCGGCTGAGCGCACCACTCTCTGTAGGGCCTTCTTGTCCTGTGCCGTGCTGTTCCCATACCAGGCAGTGATGTTTCCGGTCAAGATGCTCTCTACAGCTCCTGAGTAGAAGGACTGGAGTATCTTCCCCGATACTCTGAACTTCCTTAACTGTCTCAGGTGGTAGAGGCGCTGCTTCGCTTTCTTTACTACTGTGACTATGTGTGTTGACCATGTCAGGTCCTCTGAGATGTGGACCCCCAGGTACTTGAAGCTGCTCACCCTGTCCACGGTAGCCCCGTTAATCCTCAGTGGTGTGTGTGTCTCCCGCTGTCCTCTCCTATAATCCACGATCAGCTCCTTGGTTTTACCAATGTTCAGGAGCAGGCTGTTGTCCTGGCACCAACGTTCCAGTACCTCAACCTCCTCCCGGTAGGCCTTCTCGTCGTTGTCCGAGATCAGCCCCACCACCACCGTGTCGTCGGCGAACTTCACAATGGAGTTGGAGCTGAACTTGGCCACACAGTCGTGTGTGTAGAGTGAGTACAGCAGGGGGCTTAGAACACAGCCCTGGGGGGACCCGATGCTCAGGGTGATGGTGTTGGAGGTCTGACCCCCCACCCTGACCGCCTGGGGTCTTTCACTTAGAAAGTCCAGTACCCAGGCGCTCAGGGCGGAGCTCAGGCCTAGCTCGATCAGCTTGTCCACCAGTCTGGTGGGGACTATGGTGTTGAACGCTGAGCTGTAGTCAATGAACAACAGTCTCACATAGCCCCCCTTCTGACGGTCAAGGTGGGAGAGAGTGCTGTGCAGTACCTGGGAGACCGCGTCATCAGTGGACCTGTTTGTCCTGTATGCAAATTGCATAGGGTCCATATCACTGGGGAGAGAGGCACAAATGTGGTCCTTGACCAGCCTCTCGAAACATTTCATGACCACAGAGGTGAGTGCCACCGGTCTGTAATCATTTGGACATGTTGGGGAGGGTTTCTTCGGTACAGGGATGATGGTAGACATCTTGAAGCAGGCAGGGACTACTGACTCCGCCAGGGATTGATTAAATATGGCGGTGAACACCGGGGCAAGCTGGTTTGCACAGGACTTAAGTATGCGTCCTGTTATACCATCTGGGCCTGCAGCCTTCCTGGTGTTCACCTGCATAAATGCTCTTCTCACACTGTGTTCCGACAACGAGAGAGCGCCCCCGCCCCCCCGCGGTTGCCCCCCCCCCTCCACAACAGCCGGTGCGCCAGTGACGTCACTAGCCAGAGGGTGCAGGTGCTTGCAGTTGGTTTCAAAACTATTTAACAGAAAGATTTCAGTGTGTGAAAATGGGAAATGCCCAATCAGAGCTTCTACCCATCACAAAAGGTGTTCCACAGGGATCAATCCTCGGCCCGGTCTTATTTACCATTTATATTAATAATATTGTCTCATCTCTGAGCAGCTGTCAAAGCCACCTTTACGCGGATGACACAGTTCTCTATTGTACTGCTGATTCTGTGCAACTGGCCACTAAATATTTACAACTCTCCTTTGACGCCCTGCAAGATGCACTTATTAGTCTAAAATTGGTGCTTAATGCCAGTAAAACTAAATTCATGTTGTTTTCCAAAGCCAAAAATATTGTTTATAGTGACTTGCATATATCGACTCTGAACAGTTCTTATATCGAGAGAGATTGTCCAAATTATATTAGTTCTTTATTGGAATGGACCACTGGACCCTGTCGTACACGATCCAGTTTTTGGCTTACACTTAGAGTGCCTAGAGTTTGTACTGAACTTGGTAGATCTGCTTTTGGCTTTTTTGCCCCTACATCATGGAATACCCTGCAGGAAACACTGAAACTAGACACTCTAGTGTCTATGGGTCGGTTTAGAACCTTAATGACCAATCAGGTCACCACAATATGTAATTGTTTTTAAATTATTACCTCTGTTTTAATTTTGAGCTATTTTATTATTTTTAAAAGATTTTTTATTATTATTTTTTTTTAATGTATTTTAAAATGTGCTCTCAATTATTCTGATTGTCTGATGTCTTTATATTTATGAACACACTGTGACACTTGTGTATGTAACATCTCGACGGCACTGTAAATGAGTTTAATTACTCAGTGTATTATCGAGTATAAATAAAGATTGAATGAATGAATGAATGAATGACTTTGGATCTGGAGTTGGTCCCCGGGCGCTGGACTGCGGCTGCCCACTGCTCCTAAATAACATTTAGGATGGTTAAATGCAGAGAAAGGATTTCTGGGACACGGTATGTCAACATTTGATTGACAATTGTAATGTTTTTCTGACCTGTAGATCCAGCACAAAAAAACAAGCGTGTGTAAGATCTCACAGTGTTAACTAGTGTATGTGTAAACTCAGGTGACAAGAACTGTTCCACTTCAATCCCATTGGTGCTGCTTTGAATTTGTTATCTTTCCTTATTATACTATCTTTGATGAAACACACTCTTCTGAAAGCCATCGCCTGCTCATCTTCATTATATCATCTGGCTGTTTTTAGTTAAAGGGGACATGTACTGCTATTCCTAGCACTATTTGGGCAACTTTACACAATTCCTGTGAGTGTATTGAAGACATCTGTAAGTTTTTTCAAAAAAATGCATTGTTTTATATTTCTAATCAAGTACTCAAAACCATAATTTTTCAGCTTCAAGATTTCAGGCTGTTATGGCCTGGCTCCGCCCATAAGCACTTTGAGTGACAGTCAGTCCACACAGTCTGCGACTGGTAGACAGAGAGAGATAGAGAGAGATAGAGAGAGAGGGAGGGAGGGGGGGGGGGGTTGGAGGGAGGGAGGGAGAGAGAGAGAGAGAGAGAGAGAGAGAGAGAGAGAGAGAGAGAGAGAGAGAGAGAGAGAGAAAAAAGACAGGCCGTTCGGAGGTGTGTGTGGCGCAGCAAGTGCTCCTGAATGCTCTCTATCTCTCTCTCTCTCTCCCTCCAGAGTGCACGCAGAGTATGAGGAAGTGGTTTTTCCACTCGCTGTGTACAGTCAGTCTATGTAGATTGTGGGTGGGCATTAGCTACAACCACAGAGCCAATCACATCACTGTCTGCTACCCAGAGCCTGAGTAACGTCATTCAGGCCTTCAAATCAGGATGGCTTAATTTACTGGAGAAGGAAATGATCTGAGCTGAATCAGAGCAATCCGCCAATATGGTATTTAGACACTAAAACACATTGATACGAACTCCTATTACTATAATACAAGAGACTGAAAAATGACATTTATAGTACATGTCCCCTTTAATGTCTGACCCAAACCGTGTAGACATGTTAGACCTTCGTCCTCATATTTTTTAGAGTGTGCAATATAGCCATAGGATGTCCATTACTAACACTCACTGAACTTTAAGACTCACCCTTAGGACCCTCGTCTTACAGTATGTGACCTGTGCACATTTGGACTGAGTTCAGATCTCACCAAAAAAAAAGCCCTGTGGAGGATCACTGGCTTCCCTAGACGAGGAGAACAACACTCTTATTTCGAGTCAGAGGAGGTGGCAGAGGAGGTGGCAGAGGAGGTGGCAGAGGAGGTGCCAGAGGAGGTGGCAGAGGAGGTGGCAGAGGAGGTGGCAGAGGAGGTGGCAGAGGAGGTGCCAGAGGAGGTGGCAGAGGAGGTGGCAGAGGAGGTGGCAGAGGAGGTGGCAGAGGAGGTGCCAGAGGAGGTGGCAGAGGAGGTGGCAGAGGAGGTGGCAGAGGAGGTGGCAGAGGAGGTGACAGAGGAGGTGACAGAGGAGGTGGCAGAGGAGGTGGCAGAGGAGGTGACAGAGGAGGTGACAGAGGAGGTGACAGAGGAGGTGGCAGAGGAGGTGACAGAGCAGGTGGCAGAGGAGGTGGCAGAGGAGGTAGCAGAGGAGGTGGCAGAGGAGGTGACAGAGGAGGTGACAGAGCAGGTGGCAGAGGAGGTGGCAGAGGAGGTAGCAGAGGAGGTGGCAGAGGAGGTGACAGAGGAGGTGACAGAGGAGGTGACAGAGGAGGTGACAGAGGAGGTGACAGAGGAGGTGGCAGAGGAGGTGGCAGAGGAGGTGACAGAGCAGGTGGCAGAGGAGGTGACAGAGGAGGTGGCAGAGGAGGTGGCAGAGGAGGTGATGAGGAGGTGACAGAGGAGGTGGCAGAGGAGGTGGCAGAGGAGGTGCCAGAGGAGGTGACAGATGAGGTGATGAGGAGGTGGCAGAGCAGGTGGCAGAGGAGGTGGCAGAGGAGGTGATGAGGAGGTGGCAGAGGAGGTGGCAGAGGAGGTGACAGAGGAGGTGGCAGAGGAGGTGGCAGAGCAGGTGGCAGAGCAGGTGGCAGAGGAGGTGACAGAGGAGGTGGCAGAGGAGGTGGCAGAGGAGGTGACAGAGGAGGTGGCAGAGGAGGTGATGAGGAGGTGGCAGAGGAGGTGATGAGGAGGTGGCAGAGCAGGTGGCAGAGGAGGTGGCAGAGGAGGTGGCAGAGCAGGTGATGAGGAGGTGACAGAGGAGGTGGCAGAGCAGGTGACAGAGGAGGTGATGAGGAGGTGGCAGAGGAGGTGGCAGAGGAGGTGACAGAGGAGGTGGCAGAGGAGGTGGCAGAGGAGGTGGCAGAGGAGGTGGCAGAGCAGGTGATGAGGAGGTGGCAGAGGAGGTGGCAGAGGAGGTGGCAGAGGAGGTGATGAGGAGGTGGCAGAGGAGGTGATGAGGAGGTGGCAGAGCAGGTGGCAGAGGAGGTGATGAGGAGGTGATGAGGAGGTGGCAAAGGAGGTGACAGAGGAGGTGGCAGAGGAGTTGATGAGGAGGTGGCAGAGCAGGTGGCAGAGGAGGTGACAGAGGAGGTGGCAGAGGAGGTGACAGAGGAGGTGGCAGAGGAGGTGGCAGAGCAGGTGATGAGGAGGTGGCAGAGGAGGTGGCAGAGGAGGTGGCAGAGGAGGTGATGAGGAGGTGGCAGAGGAGGTGATGAGGAGGTGGCAGAGCAGGTGGCAGAGGAGGTGATGAGGAGGTGATGAGGAGGTGGCAAAGGAGGTGACAGAGGAGGTGGCAGAGGAGGTGGCAGAGGAGGTGGCAGATGAGGTGGCAGAGCAGGTGGCAGAGGAGGTGATGAGGAGGTGATGAGGAGGTGGCAAAGGAGGTGACAGAGGAGGTGGCAGAGGAGGTGGCAGAGGAGGTGGCAGAGGAGGTGGCAGAGGAGGTGGCAGAGGAGGTGATGAGGAGGTGGCAGAGGAGGTGGCAGAGCAGGTGATGAGGAGGTGACAGAGGAGGTGGCAGAGCAGGTGGCAGAGGAGGTGGCAGAGGAGGAGGTGGCAGAGGAGGTGACAGAGCAGGTGGCAGAGGAGGTGGCAGAGGAGGTGACAGAGGAGGTGGCAGAGGAGGTGGCAGAGGAGGTGGCAGAGGAAGTGATGAGGAGGTGGCAGAGCAGGTGGCAGAGGAGGTGGCAGAGGAGGTGACAGAGGAGGTGGCAGATGAGGTGGCAGAGCAGGTGATGAGGAGGTGGCAGAGCAGGTGGCAGAGGAGGTGGCAGAGGAGGTGACAGAGGAGGTGGCAGAGGAGGTGATGAGGAGGTGGCAGAGCAGGTGGCAGAGGAGGTGGCAGAGGAGGTGACAGAGGAGGTGGCAGATGAGGTGGCAGAGCAGGTGCCAGAGGAGGTGGCAGAGGAGGTGGCAGAGGAGGTGGCAGAGCAGGTGATGAGGAGGTGACAGAGGAGGTGGCAGAGGAGGTGGTAGAGGAGGTTGCACAGGAGGTGGCAGAGGAGGTGGCAGAGGAGGTGACAGAGGAGGTGGCAGAGCAGGTGGCAGAGCAGGTGGCAGAGGAGGTGGCAGAGCAGGTGGCAGAGGAAGTACCAGAGGAGGTGGCAGAGGAGGTGCCAGAGGAGGTGGCAGAGGAGGTGGCAGAGGAGGTGGCAGAGGAGGTGGCACAGGAGGTGGCACAGGAGGTGGCAGAGCCGGTGCCAGAGGAGGTGGCACAGGAGGTGGCAGAGCAGGTGACAGAGGAGGTGGCAGAGGAGGTTGCAGAGCAGGTGACAGAGGAGGTGACAGAGCAGGTGGCAGAGCAGGTGCCAGAGGAGGTGACAGAGCAGGTGGCAGAGCAGGTGGCAGAGGAGGTGGCAGAGGAGGTGGCAGAGGAGGTGGCAGAGGAGGTGACAGAGGAGGTGGCAGAGCAGGTGGCAGAGCAGGTGGCAGAGCCCCCGTGGCTCAGGGGCAGACGGCAGGGGACTGAGGGCCACCAAACGTCAAAAAAACATATCGCCTCGTTTCATCATGTGATGCGCTGCGGTTAGGTCTCAAAGAAAGAAATAATTGGCCGTTTAGAGGCACACAAAGAAAGTTTGCCTCTGTTGTGAATCTACAAGAGTCGCCACCATACATTATCATGAATAATACATCCTTATCTCCTCCGTAGCCACGGGTGGCGAGGATTAGATGAAGCGCCATAAATAAGCTTCAAAGCCCGCTCTATGCTTTTTGTTACACCTCGCCATAGATGCCTTCCCTTTAATCAGGAACTTAGCCTTAGCTGGTGGGCCCTTTGTTCTGATTGTGCCGGTGTCGCTATTAGCGCGGGGCGGGCCGGGCCAGGATGTACGTATGCATTTACCTAATTAACACAGCGCTCACACTGGGAGTCAAATGAAAGCTACCGTAGGGGAGGCACAGCTCACGCCAAGAACAAAGCCTGCCTCCGTACCTGCCGATAGGAATCACTAACAAAACAGAACCGATGCAGACAACCAGCGTAGGAGAGGAACACATGTTTAATCTGGATAGAGACACCAGTAGAGGAGAGGAACACATGTTTAATCTGGATAGAGACACCAGTAGAGGAGAGGAACACATGTTTAATCTGGATAGAGACACCAGTAGAGGAGAGGAACACATGTTTAATCTGGATAGAGACACCAGTAGAGGAGAGGAACACATGTTTAATCTGGAGACTAACCTGTCCTGTTGTCTCTATCTGGACTAACCTGTCCAGGTGTCTCTATCTGGACTAACCTGTCCTGGTGTCTCTATCCAGACTAACCTGTCTTGGTGTCTCTATCCAGACTAACCTGTCCTGGTGTCTCTATCTGGACTAACCTGTCCTGGTGTCTCTATCCAGACTAACCTGTCTTGGTGTCTCTATCCAGACTAACCTGTCCTGGTGTCTCTATCCAGACTAACCTGTCCTGGTGTCTCTATCCAGACTAACCTGTCCTGGTGTCTCTATCCAGACTAACCTGTCTTGGTGTCTCTATCCAGACTAACCTGTCCTGGTGTCTCTATCTGGACTAACCTGTCCTGGTGTCTCTATCCAGACTAACCTGTCCTGGTGTCTCTATCCAGACTAACCTGTCCTGGTGTCTCTATCTGGACTAACCTGTCCTGGTGTCTCTATCCAGACTAACCTGTCCTGGTGTCTCTATCCAGACTAACCTGTCCTGTTGTCTCTATCTGGACTAACCTGTCCTGGTGTCTCTATCCAGACTAACCTGTCCTGGTGTCTCTATCCAGACTAACCTGTCCTGGTGTCTCTATCCAGACTAACCTGTCCTGGTGTCTCTATCCAGACTAACCTGTCCTGGTGTCTCTATCCGGACTAACCTGTCCTGGTGTCTCTATCCAGACTAACCTGTCCTGGTGTCTCTATCCGGATTAAACTGTCCGTACTGTGATTGTTATACTGTGACTATTATATTATATAGTTTAGACTGTATAGTTGTTTTGCTGCTACTCTGCACACATTTCATCCCGACTGTGATTGTTGAACTGTAATTTAGCGCTATTTTGATCATTTCTTTCTGCTGCTGATTTGCACTACACACTACTACACCCATGCTGTGATTGTTATGTTACAGTCTAGAGCTATTTATCATGGCTGCTGCTGCTGCTGCTGCCACTTTGCACTCACTACATCCACACTGTGATGTGACTGCTATTTTATTGATGCCAGTGCTACAGGGAGCCTAGACACAGTGTCACTCCTTTATGCTGTAAAGTACGAGTGGCTAATTAATAATAATAATAATAATAATAATAATAATAATAATAATAATAATAATAATAATAATAATAATAATAATAATAATAATAATAATAACTCTGAATCAATCTGAATCTAAAACACCTGCGGAGCCACAGAAGACATGTGGCTGGAGCTTTAATCAAATGTTTGGTCATTCCTGTCTATGTACAGCCTAATATAGCAGTGTGATCAAATCATTCTCACAAGGAAGAATACGTTGCATTATGTCTTTGCAGGTGAATGTAGCTCATGTAGGGATGGGTACCGAATCCGGTACTTTTAAGGGTACCGACCGAATCACATCGGTACTACCGAGTACCGATTCACTGAGATCCGTCATCCGCCGGTGCCACATTTCGGTACTGTAAAAAAAAATATATATATATATATATATTTAAACTTTTTAAATTAAATTTAAAAATCCGACGTTTATCGCTAAACGAAACCTATGAAGTGTGCCTCACGTCAACGTTCACACGCACAATACACGCTTACCTAGGATTTGACTTGATTCAACAACAAAGCAGTCGGGGCAATGGCAAGCCGAAAACGGTCGCAAGTGTTACACTTTACACTTTACAAAGCTAGATGCAGACAACGCTTGCTGCAATATTTAAGCAATAATACACAAGAACCATGCGCCTGCAGCCACGAGAGCGAAGCTCGAGCCACCGCAATATTCCTGATATTCCACTGGTTCGAGTGTATTATTGCTTTTATACAGCAAGTTGCACCGTCTGGAAAAATATAGGATGAATACAGACAATTCTAGGGTTTTTTATATTGATTTTAGTGAACTTGGTGTAGCACTTGTGTCACTAACAGTAACAGCTGTTCGCCACGGACCAGTTCTAGATTCGAATGAGGAGAGGAGTGATATACCCTGCAGTAAAAGGAATAGTAGACCAGAGACATGGTTATAACAGTGACCGGTATTTATTCTATTAACAGCAGCGCTAGCTAGACAATTGCAATACATACAATGAGTAACGTGAGGTAGTGTGAAATATCCCTTTGTAGGTTCTTTCTCTAACCACTCCTTCGTTCAGGAGGGTTAGTTCGATATCAAGTTATAGGTTGATTGGATCAACACATTTGGTTCGGAACAACTTCTTCTCTCAAGAAGGTTAGTTCGGTATCAAGTTCTAGGTTGATTGGATCAACACATTTGGTTCAGTTCAGACGTCTCTGAAGTTATCATTAGCTAAAAGCTAGGTTTAAGGTTGGACATTAGATATATCCCTTTTTCGTGAGTTAACTAGTTATCTTTTCTTCTGCAGATGCAGATCAGTAAACTCTATATTAGTTTATCATTTCAGTAAACTCTATATTGGTTTATCATTTTCAGTTCGGTAGGTAAGTATTTAAACATATTAATTTAAACCTTTAAGTGTGCAGGGAATGCATGTACCTTATTAGGTGAAATTACCCTTTAACCCTCTGAAGTCTAGCCGATTATGCTCCTCCTCCTTAAGAATTTTCACAATTAATTTTTTTACATAATATGAAACTACAGGTTCATACCTTCAAAATAAGCCATAAATTGTAAAATTCAAGCCGATAATTTTTAATCAATGTCCTATGAAACATTCTGGTACAATCCTTACCAATTCGCAGCAGGAGGCAGCAGAAAGAATTCAGTGAATTCAGAAAAATTATGAGAGAACTACACTCCTTCCCAGAATGCAATGTGATGTCAATGTCACTAGACCAATTCACACCTGGAACAAAGGCCCTTTGTTACTTTGTTATTCCAATGACTGGGCCCAGGCAGACCTACATTGACACACACTTTGATTTGATGCCATGTACACACACTAGATAGATCGAGGTTTACCTGAATACATTTATAATAGTATAGTAATATAATATATAATATAATAGAGAGAGAGAGAGAGAGAGAGAGAGAGAGAGAGAGAGAGAGAGAGAGAGAGAGAGAGAGAGAGAGAGAGAGAGAGAGAGAGAGAGAGAGAGAGAGAGAGAGAGAATGAAAGAGATACAGAGAGAGAATGAAAGAGATACAGAGAGAGTGAGATCAACCCTGTATTGTACAATTGCAGCAATTCTCAGACCGGTCATTGTGCATTTGTATACATGGCCAAGACTTCCGAATACAAGTACACTATATCGACTACACCTATACCCAAGGTCGGCCATCACACTGAGCATTGGTTGGTATTTGATATACTTGTCCACACACACGCACGCACACACACACACACACACACACACACACACACACACACACACACACACATACACACACACACACACACACACACACACACACACACACACACACACACACACACAGACTGAAGTATTGTTGGTATTCCATATTGTAACTATATTTATTGTAAGGCAAATATAACTGAGAGACTGAAGCTTTACAGGATAACCTTCAGCGATTCAACTATAATCAATGTGTATCAATGCGATTCGAGTATCTTATTGGGTGCATTGACCCTTTAACTCTCCCTCTTTACAGGAGAAACATCAGTGGTTCGGGTATCTTATTGGGTGAATTTACCCTTTAACTCTCCCTCTTTACAGGAGAAATATCAGTATCCATATATACAATGCTCCTTCCTTACAGGAGAAATGTCAGTAGTTCAAGTATCTTATAGGGTGAATTTACCCTGTAACTCTCCCTCTTTACAGGAGAAATATCAGTATCCATATATACAATGCTCCTTCCTTACAGGAGAAATGAGAGTAGTTCAAGTATCTTATAGGGTGAATTTACCCTTTAACGCTCCCTCTTTACAGGAGAAATATCAGTACCCATAAAAGGCTTGTCGCAAACTTGAACATAAATGGCGTTCGACCAAACTCGAAGTATTCCGCCTTGCCTGGAAAAAGGCACTCTCACTTGCCAAAATCTCATATTTTTCCAGGCTCATTAATGAAAACAAAAACAACTCAAAGTTTCTGTTTGACACAGTTGCAAAACTTACTCAGAAACAACCAAGTGCCCTAAACCATGCGTTCTCGGCTAACAAATTCATTAAATTCTTTACCAAGAAAATTGACCTCATAAGAGATGAAATTGTTGGCTTACTCAATAATCAGAGTCCCTCACAACCTCTGATGGGCCTTCCCCCTGACTTTGAATCCAGCCATACGCTATGCTGCCTTGAAAACGTCTCACTTAGTGCCCTCTCTAAATTGGTTGGCGCGGCTAAACCCTCAACCTGTCTGTGTGACCCTTTTCCAGCAACTCTCATCAAAAAACTCATCCCAACTCTAGGCCCTGCCCTACTCAATATCTTCAACACCTCCTTGTCTACTGGCGTGGTGCCCTTGGCCTTTAAATCATCCGTCTTTAAACCACTACTTAAAAAACCAAACCTCGACCCCCTAATCTTGAAAAATTACAGACCCATCTCCAATCTTCCGTTCCTATCCAAAGTGTTAGAACGGATTGTCGTTACTTGCTTGGTTTAAATCTTATTTAACTGATAGAACACACTGCGTGGTCTATAATGATTTAACATCTGAGACCCTCCCAGTGCAATGTGGTGTCCCACAAGGCTCTGTCCTGGGCCCTTTGCTATTTTCGATTTACATGCTACCCCTCTGCAATATCATACGCAAATTTGGCATAAACTTTCATTTTTACGCTGATGACACCCAATTATATATACCTATTAAGCCAGATGATTCCTCCCAATTACAAAATCTTGAGGCCTGCCTGCTTGCCGTCAAAAAGTGGATGTCGCAAAACGTTCTACTCCTTAATGCAGATAAAACTGAGATGTTAATTGTTGGCCCCCCAAACCACAGAGGCCTGTTTCAGGACATCTCCCTCAACTTTGATACTTGTCATGTATCCCAGAGCTCCACCATAAAAAACCTCTGAGTCATTTTTTATTCCTCCCTCTCATTTAATGCACATATAAAAAACGTCACCAAAATTGCCTTCTTCCATCTTCGTAATATCGAAAAAATTCGCCCCATTTTAACTCTGGCTGATGCTGAAACCCTGATTCATGTTTTTGTCTCATCACGTCTGGACTACTGTAATGCACTTTTTTCAGGCCTACCTAATTCAAGCATAAAAAATCTTCAACTTGTGCAAAATGCGGCTGCACGGATACTAACTAGAACTAGAAAATTTGATCACATCACACCAGTTTTGTCCGCCCTACACTGGTGTGTGTGTGTGTGTGTGTGTGTGTGTGTGTGTGTGTGTGTGTGTGTGTGTGTGTGTGTGTGTGTGTGTGTGTGTGTGTGTGTGTGTGTGTGTGTGTGTGTGTGTGTGTGTGTGTGTGTGTGTGTGTGTGTGTGTGTGTGTGTGAGAGAGAGAGGGAGGGAGGGGGCGGGGGGGTGAGTCCTCAGCCCTTGTGTGGGTGGATGTCACAAGTTCCTAACGTTTTCTTTCCCCTATTATTTCATGCACACTTTATTCATTGTTTTAAATTATTATTTTCTTTTAAGTTATTTTGTGCATCACTCTGTTTTGAATTTGATGCCAATTTGCAATGCAAGAGGGCCATCCTTTTGTGTTAAATGGCTGTATAAAGCAAGCATTTGTTGACTCTCATGTTGATAAGAGTATTAAAACTTGAAAAATATCCGTTTAAGGTAGATTTAGAACAGATACAAAATATGCGATTAATTTGCGATTAATCGTGAGTTAACTATGGACAATCATGCGATTAATCAGATTAAATACTTTAATCGATTGACAGCCTCAATATTATATATATATTAACAAATTGTTCTAAATAAATAATGATAATAAATCATTTGAAGTTTTGAATTTTTTTTGTACAACTGAGGTAGGTAGATTACATTTTTAGAGACTAAAGTACAGAAAAAAGGTACCGTTGGGTACCGGTATCGATTCACAGTTACCGGTACTGGTATCGGTTCAAATGTGAACGGTACCCAACCCTAAGCATTACCTGAATAATTATGCTAAATAGACTACATCTATATACCACTTTGATCCTAAACACTTACATACAACCTATGCCTCACATTCACTCATTCCCTCACACATCGACAGACAGTGGAGGGCAACCATGCAAGGTGCCAACCTGCTCATCTTGAGCAGTTAGGGGTTAAGTGTCTCGCTCAAGGACATTGTGTCTTAATCCTTTGATTCATTTTTGCAGTCATTTATGGATAGAATCAGGCGTGGCTTACTGGCTTCTAGTCAGCTGCTAGCTTAAAAAGGCAATAAAATAAATGTAGGTTCCCAGAAAATTTGCAGATTTAACAAACAGAGTCTCATTCCGTATGAATGAACATATCTACAGAAAAAAATCACTGTGGGAATTTGTGAACAGTGGGGAGCCGTGCCCTGAAAGGCTTTAATTAGGCTAATAATTGTTTTGTGGAATGCTCGTTGTGATTATGAAAAGGCATGGGGCTGTCTACGGGGCTCAGCGAGCCCACGTTGTAATGGAGGGTTCTGAGAACATAACAACTCAATTTTACTTTGGATTCCTTCAACATGATTTCTTTTTCAAGTGGCAGCTCTAATATAGCCTATGTATGGGCGTTTTGAAAAATCCAGACATGGATACAGACAGCTTGTGTAATTTGAGAACCAACTGGTGAAGAGAAAAAGGAGGAAGAAAGGGAGAGCAGATGCTTTCTCCTTCTCTGTGTTCAGCATAGAATTATACAGAACAAGGTTCACAAGACCCCAGAGGATGCGAGGCCCAGTTAACACAATGACAAACATTTAAATATATATATATACTTTTCATACATTACAATAGTTTCTACATTTGTTAAAATATCCCTTTCCAAAAATTTACTGTTTTCTTGTGTGAATTCCATTCATGCATAGCTTTGTTTGTTCTTGCTTTTGGTAATATAAAATGTACTCCTATAGCATGAATGGTTGAGATAAATTCGTATACAAAACAAAATAATTCGTATACAAAACAAAAAATTCTGGTAAATACATGTAATGAATAGAGTAACCTGGATTTAACATATTTTAGTGTTTCCGCTATTGACGACTCACCGGGTCAGGCCCACAATGTCATCGGCCAACCCCCGCAGTGGCTCCCGGGTCTTCCGGTGTCTTCGCTGTCGAGCTCGCCATCGTGCCATGGGCGCCGCCATGTTTGTTTACATCCCGGGTCACCTTTGACCCCCGACCGGCGGGAAGCGGAACTCCGCGAAGCGTCGGTAGAACACTCTTGCCTCGGCCGGTGGATAATTGGATAATCTTTTCTCTTAATTCATTGTCCATGTCTTCTGACCACCCGTACGCTCCTTCTTCTTCTCCGTCCTCTCCTTTCTCTCTCCTCACTTTCGCCCCGCGGCAGAAATCCATTGTATTATGTATATTGACTGAACATTCCTTTACTTACTTTTTACTTACTTCTTAATAACTTTTTTTACTGTATGTAGCACACTCCCAGGGGCTCATACAGAGACAAGCATTTCATTTAACGTATTCTGTATTTTGTTGTGACAAATAATAAACAAACTTGAAACTTAACTGAAGCTAAGCTAAGCTATGCTAAGCTAACGCTCGACCGAAACGCACTCTTCCGTCGAACTCTTCTTTTCTCATTTTTGTTTTCTTCTGACACCAATGTAGCGTTTCCGCTATTGACGACTCACTGACTCGGTTGTTGTTTCTCACTTATCTCTTTATTCAACGTCTCAGGTACAAAGACTCGGTGCATCATCTCTGCTTGAATTCCCATACCCCAAGAGAGCGCACTTCCAGGTGTACCACCCTCTTATACCCTTAGCCCTTGCCCCCCCCCCCCCCCCCCCCCCCCCCCCCCCTCCCCGCTACCAAGTCCGGGCTCGCTTGACCAATAGCATGCCCTGCCAGCCCCAGGTTGGTAGAGTGCAGAGTGACAGCCCCACTCAATCCCAGGGTCGTAACAATATAAAATGATTTTTTTTTGCAATCTAAGGCAAAAAGCGACAGTTGCTAGTGTGTGTGTGTGTGTGTGTGTGGTGGGGGGGGGGGGGGGGGGGGGGAAGGGGGGGGGGGGGGGGGGGCAGTAGTAGGGGGGGGGGTGGGGGGGGCAGTAGGCCAAGGGGGTCAATACGAGGGTCAATGGGGTGTGAGGGGCCAGTAGACGAAAAACGAATGATCCTTAACGGCTATCATTATGGGGGTGAAACACATTGGGGCTGTTTTTTTTACAGATAAGGAATTCATGCCATTTCATTTTTCAAAGGGGGCGCTGAAACAAAATTAAGTGACGTGATGGTGACGCGTTCCCCCCTAGATCTGGTGTGATGGTGACGCGTTCCCCCCTAGATCTGGTGTGATGGTGACGCGTTCCCCCCTAGATCTGGTGTGATGGTGACGCGTTCCCCCCTAGATCTGGTGTGATGGTGACGCGTTCCCCCCTAGATCTGGTGTGTGATGGTGACGCGTTCCCCCCTAGATCTGGTGTGTGATGGTGACGCGTTCCCCCCTAGATCTGGTGATGGTGACGCGTTCCCCCCTAGATCTGGTGTGATGGTGACGCGTTCCCCCCTAGATCTGGTGTGATGGTGACGCGTTCCCCCCTAGATCTGGTGTGATGGTGACGCGTTCCCCCCTAGATCTGGTGTGATGGTGACGCGTTCCCCCCTAGATCTGGTGTGTGATGGTGACGCGTTCCCCCCTAGATCTGGTGTGATGGTGACGCGTTCCCCCCTAGATCTGGTGTGATGGTGACGCGTTCCCCCCTAGATCTGGTGTGTGATGGTGACGCGTTCCCCCCTAGATCTGGTGTGATGGTGACGCGTTCCCCCCTAGATCTGGTGTGTGATGGTGACGCGTTCCCCCCTAGATCTGGTGTGTGATGGTGACGCGTTCCCCCCTAGATCTGGTGTGATGGTGACGCGTTCCCCCCTAGATCTGGTGTGATGGTGACGCGTTCCCCCCTAGATCTGGTGTGTGATGGTGACGCGTTCCCCCCTAGATCTGGTGTGATGGTGACGCGTTCCCCCCTAGATCTGGTGTGATGGTGACGCGTTCCCCCCTAGATCTGGTGTGATGGTGACGCGTTCCCCCCTAGATCTGGTGTGATGGTGACGCGTTCCCCCCTAGATCTGGTGTGATGGTGACGTGTTCCCCCCTAGATCTGGTGATGGTGACGCGTTCCCCCCTAGATCTGGTGTGATGGTGACGCGTTCCCCCCTAGATCTGGTGTGATGGTGACGCGTTCCCCCCTAGATCTGGTGTGATGGTGACGTGTTCCCCCCTAGATCTGGTGTGTGATGGTGACGCGTTCCCCCCTAGATCTGGTGTGCCTCGAACTGTTTCACATAAAGAAAACATGTACTGTATGGTACAGATCACCATTTGGTATTACGGTCTAATATTCCGCGGGAGTGAGAATGAGAATTACATTTTCAGTGTTCATGCATATCGTGGATGCGTTATTTTAGCTATTCACAGATTCTATTTGATTCAAATGTATTGTCATGTACAGCGAAAAGTACAAGTACAATACAACAAAAATAAGTTGTCATCTAACCAGAGTGTAAGGTAACAGTAAAGTACATTGCTTCAGGCCACACATGACACATTGAAGTCTATGAGAAGATCGTTTTCTGAGCTCTCTCATATGGGGGTCACCTTTGACCAAAACCGCTTCTAATCACTCATTTCTGAATGGATTCAGATATTTGGACATGTACTACACAAGACTTCAGGCTATGGACACAGGTTGTCTTTTCAGCCATACCAATTTTTGGAAATACTACTTCTGGACTACTAACTAACTACTACAGAAAAACGTGAGTAACAAGTTTTTCTATACAACTCAAGTTCAGAACCTATGTTACTCTATTTCATTAGCATTAAATGTGAGTTTTCTTTCTTTATAAAGTATAGTGTTTTGGTTTGTAAAAAAAAGTATGCAGTCCTCAAGAACTAAAATCGTCACTTTTGGGGGCGATTGGCATCAAAACGTGGAGCAGAAAGACAAACAGACAGAAGTACTAATTTGTCTATTTTGTACCCAGTTTAATCACCTGTACATTGTATATTGCTGTTGCACTTTACTGCTACATTTGCACTCTGGTTGGATGCCAAACTTCTTTTCGTTGTACTGTACTTAAGTGCTGTATAATAACAATACATTTTAATCTAATCTAATCTAATCAATGTTGTTTTAGTTCAATACATACGGTAGATTAAAAACACCCACAGCTTTAAACGAGACGTGGGGTCAATGCTGACAGCATGTTTACTGTAGGCAGGCACAGCTTTCACTGGACTATAATGTTCTTCCCCTTTTCGGATTTAAACACAAAGTTGTGTTCAAAATGTCCACCCAGTGAAGGTGCGTGTTTCACCTGAAGCCACTGTGCTGCGTGTCGTGACCTTGTGCAGGTGAGAGGTCTCTGTGTTGCCACGACCCGCTGCCATGCCAAGGGGCTCATGCCAGCCAGCACGCTGATGCCCACGGTAACCATGACTATGGAGAGAACATATGCATAGCTGGTGCAACCCAGTGCTGGACACAACAGCATCTCCTGGCCTGGCACATGGCCACATAACCACACACACACACACACACACACACACACACACACACACACACACACACACACACACACACACACACACACACACAACCACACACACACGCACACACACACACACACACACACACACACACACACACACACATAACCACACACACTCACATAACCACACACACTCACATAACCACACACACACACACACACACACATAACACACACACACACACACACACACACACACACACACACACACACACATAACCACACACACATAAACACACACACACACACACACACACACACACACACACACACACACACACACTCACATAACCACACACACACACACACACACACACACACACACAACCTCACATAACCACACACACACACACACGCACACACACACACACACACACACACACACACACACACACACACACACACACACACACACACACACACACACACACACACACACACACACACACACACACACACACACACACACACACACACACACACACACACACACACACACACACACCGAAACAGAAAGAGAGAGAGAGAGATGGACACACACACAGAAACAGAAAGAGGGAGAGATGGACAGACAAAGAGAGAGAGAGAGACAGACAGACAGACAGACAGACAGACAGACAGACAGACAGACAGACAGACAGACAGACAGACAGACAGACAGACAGACAGACAGACAGAGAGAGAGATATAGAGAGACACACACACAGAAAGAGAGAGAGATGGACAGACAAAGAGAGAGAGAGACAGAGAGGGATTAGATGCAAGAGTGGGTGGATAAATAGGAATACGTGAGAGACTAGAGTAGAATAGTAGAAAGCTAGCCTAGCTTAGCACAAATTAATGGGAGCGGATACGGACCAGCTAGCCTAGCTGTTGTTCCAACACAACTCTAATACATTTCAGAAACTGAGATCTGCATTCATATCTCATTATGTGTTTATTCTTCCTTCAAAATCAAACAATTAAACAAGAAATGCAGGTAGCAGTACTGAAGCCACCCTGATCCTAACCACACACACATACCGACCCTGTCATTCCAGAGTCACACAACACAGCTCTCTGTGCTCTAAACACTGTGTATTACATCATGCATGAGAGGGTGAACATGTGTATTCTGTGATTGGATACACACAGTCTGGGAGATTAATTACTGAGGGGTTGGCTGTTGCATCAGTATCCAATTACCACCTGAGGAGACCTGCGTCTGGTTGTCTGGTTGGCTGGCTGGTTGTCTAGTTGTCTGGTTGGCTGGTTGTCTGATTGTGTGGTACAGCTACCCACCCATCATCTCTACACATACATAAAGAGGAGCTGGGAAATGTATTACCACGCAAATACACAGTGACACTGCATCTGCAACCGCAGTGATAAATGAAGGATTCAGCCTGGTCATAATGATCCTCAATCCAATCCTCAATCCAAATGTAAACAACAGGTTAGCCCCAACCAGAATATAGTTTATCATAGATAAAAGTGGCACATCCAACCAGAATATAGTGTATCATAGATAAAAGTGGCACATCCAACCAGAATATAGTGTATCATAGATAAAGGTGGCACTTCCCACAATTAGAGACCAACACATATTTATTGTGAATACATCATAGATACTCATCTTCATCAGAGCTAGATACTTGTCAGAGCTTGCAATGTTTTCTTAAAAAAAAAACAAAAAAAAACAATGAAATGATTTCCACTGCGGTCTGTATTTGTGGATGTGCTATCTTTTACTATGATAAACCTGAGGTTATTTCCTTTTTGTGTTGAAGTTAATTCTTCTTATCCCTCCTGTAGAATATTGGACATTTAATTCTTAATCTCAAATGGATCGTGTGAGCTTTTGACACGAAGACCATAGGCACTATACAACAACCACGGCTGCAGTTCTAACACATTGTATCCGGTCTAAGTCAAAGTGTTTGAGGACATAACATATATATACTTATATATACTTATATTATGTATAGATAATAGAGAGAGAGAGACTATCACACACACACACACGCACGCACGCACACACACACACACACACACACACACACACACACACACACACACACACACACACACACACACACACACACACACACACACACACACACACACACACATAAACAGAAAGAGAGAGAGATGGACACACACACATAAACAGAAAGAGAGAGAGAGAGAGATGGACAGACAAAGAGAGAGACAGACAGACAGACAGAGAGAGATATAGAGAGACACACACAGAAAGAGAGAGAGAGATGGACAGACAAAGAGAGCGAGAGAGAGAGGGATTAGATGCAAGAGTGGATGGATAAATAGGAATAAGTGAGAGACTAGAGAAAGAGGAGGGCAGAGGGAGGGAGGAGTGGCGAGGAGCTTATGCAGGAGAAAGAGCAACAAGGGACAGCTGACAGAACAGAGGTGATGGAGAGAGAGAGAGAGAAAAAGGGAGAGAGAGACAGAGATGGTGGGAGAGAGATGGAGATGGTGGGAGAGAGAGGGGAGGGGGAGAGACGGAGATGGTCGGAGAGAGACAGAGAGGGAGGGAGGGAGAGTAAAGGGTGGAGGGCAATTCATGTAATGTCGATTCCTATGAACCGAGTTTGGCCTCTGCCACCAGCCTGACCTTCCCTGACTCAGATGATGCTTGTTGCCATGGAGACTAGCAAAACAAGTGTGGCACTCCTCTGTGTTTTTATTTTTTTATTTAATTTGTTTTACTTCTGAGAGATGAAAATGAACGTGGCCTTGGGCTCAACACGGAACCGTATTGGCAAGAAATCAATAGACTTTTCCCTGCATCTCGCGTCGGTCCAGTAGGCTGTAACATATCAATCCATACGTGCACACATTGTACCCTAATCCTCCCTGTGTCTGTGTGTGTGTTGTCTGTCTGCGTTGTGTGTTTGTTGTGTGTATGTGTGTGTGTGTCTGTGTGTGTGTGTTGTGTGTGTGTGTGTTGTGTGTCTGCGTTGTGTGTGTGTGTGTGTCTGCGTTGTGTGTGTGTGTGTGTGTGTGTGTGTGTGTCTGTGTTGTGTGTGTGTTGTGTGTCTGCATTGTGTGTGTGTGTGTGTGTCTGCGTTGTGTGTGTGTCTGCGTTGTGTGTGTGTGTGTGTGTGTGTTGGAGGCAGGAAGAAAAATGCTGCATTGAACAAAAGCTCCCCATCGCGTTTGAACTGCTCCATTAAAACAATCTTTGTTTTTGATACAGAGAGGGAGAGAAGTGGAACACAGTCAGTCCAAGATGGAGGTTTTTTTGTTTAGCTTTTTCTTTAAATTGTGTTTCTCATTACTGGCTCTGCAGCCTGCAGCAGCAGCAGCAGCGAGGAGGAAGACTCAGCCTCAGCCCAGGGGCCCGCAGCAGCCACGGGGGGCCACACTTTGATGGAGGCCTGAGCATCATTAGAACAGATAGCAATAGAGGGTCAGACGCACACTGGTACCACTGTAGAGCTACTGAAACTACCAGCAACACAGATGGATGGATGGATGGATGGATAGATAGATAGATATATAGATAGATAGATAGATAGATAGATAGATAGATAGATAGATAGATAGATAGATAGATAGATAGATGGATGGATGGATGGATGGATGGATGGATGGATGGATGGATGGATGGATGGATGGATGGATGGATGGATGGATGGATGGATGGATGGATGGATGGATGGATGGATGGATAGATAGATAGATAGATAGATAGATAGATAGATAGATAGATAGATAGATAGATAGATAGATAGATAGATAGATAGATAGATAGATAGATAGATAGATAGATAGATAGATAGATAGATAGATAGATAGATAGATAGATAAGTGATGATTGAGAGGGATTATGTTTGTATGAGTCTATAATTATATATACATTTTTTTATAATGTTCATTATACCTTCTTTCATGTAAAAAATAAACTAGGGGCAACGGGGAGTAAAAGCAAGATGTTTTGCCAGTTTTCATATAACTAGGGTTATAATTCCTAACCTTCGTTATATATCATGCTGGCTTCAGCATCTTGCTTTGCCTATTGGACAATTTGGACCAAAGTAGAGGGATAAACAACTCTTGTCTCTTTCAAAAAAGCATGGGCCATCATCTCCATCTCCGTGCATTAAAGTGCTCCAGCCATGTATCCTAAACTGACAAGTCAAAAGAAATGGCTGAGGAGGAAAGGAAACCTTGCCCTAGTCTAATGGGAATAAGGAAAGCAGGGTAGTTAACTCATCTAGGTTCATGGTAACAGACCAAATAGAGGACCCTCTTTACGCATGTGTGAAAATACTGACCCTAGCCCAAATGTTGAGCATAGAAATTCCTTAGTGGAAAAAATGGTTACATAGTCGGAGGGAGGGCTCCTCACAGCTAGCCGGAGCCAGGTAGATGAAGGAGGGCTCCTCACAGCTAGCCGGAACCAGGTAGATGAGGGAGGGCTCCTCACAGCTAGCCGGAGCCAGGTAGATGAGGGAGGGCTCCCCACAGCTAGCCGGAGCCAGGTAGATGAGGGAGGGCTCCTGAACTGAGGACAGAGTGGGAAAGAGAACTCCCAGATACGTCTAATAGGTAAAAGACCAAGACCAAGAGGCTGCTGTGTATAGATGTCTTCCACTGAAACCCCTTTGAGAAGGACAGAGAAGGCCACATACTTCACGTGCCGAGTCCACCCTGACAGGCAGAGTCTGTCCTGCCTGAATGTAGCAGAGGGTGATGCCCTCGCATAACCACTGTGACGTGCGCTTCTTTGACAGAGCCCAGCCTCTGGCTGACTCACCGTGACCCACAAGCAAAATGTTGAGTAGATCTGAAGTCAACAGTGCAGCTCACATAGACTGAGAGTGCACACAGATAACAGTTACAGCTGCATACTCCTTTCCCTGGCGCCAAAGTGGGTAGGATGGTAGAATTTAAGAACAATTTCCTACAAGACTGACTGATGGAGGCCTGTTCCAAAGGCTCAAACCAGGCTCCCAATACACTACGTAGTACTAGAGAGAGGTCCCATTGTGGAGTGAAAATGCACTTAAACAATTAATGGCACATAGCATGGCTGAAAAGAAGCTTGAGAAGCTCGGTGACTCACACAGATATAGCGGAGGCTTAGACTTTCACAGTTGAAAAAAAGGACAGATTGTCCAACAGAGACTAGAAAAAGGTGAGGAGTGATTCCAGACAACGACGATATCGGGTCCAGAAACATAGTTTCATACCAAGATTGGAATGATGGACACTTCCTTGTGTAAACAGAGGATGTGGATTATGGAGGGGTGGAAGTAACAAAGATTTATAAATGAATGTGTAACCGATTAAATGAATGTGTAACCGATTAAAATGCAATCAAATCAAATAGTCACTTGATGAATTAGCAAATGATTTAATTAATTCAGAACCAAACTGAATAAAACATCATCAATAAAATGAAATAACAATCAAACACATCATTTAAATAAACTATCTAATCACCTTGAAATTCAATTCAGTGCACCGCAATAGGGAGGTGTAGTCTGACGTCACTGGTTGTTCCACCCGTATAGGGATTTATCATTGGGGAAATGGATTATCGGCTATTGTAACAATTCTGCCGCATGGAAATGGAAAAGCTTTCCATTTTTGCACAAAATGAGTTCCCTTCTATCACAAGCATTTTTGGTTGAAATAAAATTTGGCGATTTTCTTTTATGATTAATTGCGAATATTTTCATGTTGAGCTATAGATTGTGGATGAATAAGCACAGAAAGGTACACCATGTCAATGTTAATGCTTTATTTGTTTTAAACGAGACGATTTAGAAATGGGCAATGGGGCGTTGGAACAGAGGGTGGAACACGAAAAACGGCAATGACGTAACCACTACACCTCCCTATTCCATTCGCCACCATTTTCGCCATGACTTTCATCAAGTCGAGGACACTTTCAATAAAGCTCTTCAATAGACTCTTCAATAGACGCTTTGTGTTCCATGTGTCAATCAAATTACCCCGCCCACAGTAAAAATTCTGATTGGCTGGATAATCCAAAAGGCGCCTGGATGTGTGACTGTGGGCGGGGTAATTTGATTGACACATGGAGCACAAACCTTTAACGAACTGTTCAACAATGAAAGTGTCCTCGACCTGATGAAAGTGGTGTCGAAAGGAATTGCGGTGCACTGAATTGAATTTTAAGGTGATTAGATAAAACCAGTCTAGTTTATTTAAATTATGTGTTTGATTGTTATTTCATTTTATTGATGATGTTTTATTCAGTTTGGTTCTGAATTAATTAAATCATTTGCTAATTCATCAAGTGACTATTTGATTTTATTGCATTTTAATCGGTTACACATTCATTTATCAATTTTTGTTACTTCCACCCCTCATTGTGAATTACATGACATCAGGGTTGATACCTTTGTTCTCAAGGTTCAACCTTTCAGAAACCAAGCCAGTTACTGGCTGAATGGCCCTTCTAAAGTTTCTCTCCTCCACATTGCCTGTGGTGCATTTTTTCCTATTGCTAGGTTTTAGTGATGTTTTTCCTTACCTTCGCGTGGGGTATGTCTGGGAGTGTTGCATTTATTTAAAAAAAAAAAATGTGACTTTATGGTGTTCTTGTTTTGTTCTTGACTTATTGTGATGTTTCTTCTTGACTTGTTTAAAGAAGACGTGTCCGGCCCATGGGGACATTTGATTTACTGTCCTAGGAACCAGCATGCTGAGCTCCGGTCCAATGCTATCAGAATAAGAGTGTCTAGTTTCACCCTCTCCAACAACTGACACGTCAGGATGGGGGGAAACACAAAGGAGTCCTTCTGGCCACAGGAACAGCGAAAACACATGCACTCCCAGTGGGGGGTTGTCCTTCAGCCTGTTGGGGTACCAAACACTCCACTACAGCTTCTCCCAACCGGTTCCAGATGTGTTTGCCAATGTCTGGATGTAACCGCCACTCTTCCTGAGGAGTTCCACCTTGAGACATGAGGTCTGCTCCCACATTGTCCTCACCCGTAATGTGGAGGGCTCTGCCACTGAGCAGCTGGGCCAGGGCCCAAAGCCACACATCTACTGCTGCATCTACTGCAGAGAAGCCATGGAGGCACTGCAGGGATGGGGTGACCTCCAAGGAGGCACAGCCTGGCCATAGGCTGGTTTCAAAGCATTTGGGTTGAAATACTTATCATGCAATTACTTTATTCTCAACAAATAATAAAAAAAAAATTATAACATTTTCAATGGGTGGGAGCGAGGGTGGGCACGTTTGGGAACTGAGTAGGTAGTCTGGACCACCGGCTTGCAATCCTCTGCAAATATGCCAGCGTCGGATGGACTGGAGAAGGAACAACCACTCAAAGGTATGCCACGCGACTTCTCCATATTTAATCACTGACCGCACCACTAAAGAGACACTGTAATACCATGTACATATCAGGACACCGGAAGCATCCTCACAAGGAAATACATACCGAAAAAGATATACAAGAAATAAATAACAGGCAAATGTAAGGAGAGGATAGTTTATTATAAAATTAGTTGAGACTTAAGATTTGTTGATATTGTTTATTATAAAATTAGTTGACACTGATGTGTTGATGTTGTTTATTATATATATATATAAAAATAAGTTATAAGTATAAAGTATAAATATATATTGATTCATGAATGTATAATAAAATATTTGCGGGTCCATTGCGGGTTTGTCCCCTCCATACTGATTGGATACATTATATGTTGGTGTTCTAGTGTGACATCTAAATCAAATCAAATTTATTTGTAAGGCCTGACAACACACGTTAATGTCCCCATGGGCCGGGCACGTCTTCTTTAACACATTCCACGCCGGAAACGGCTTACGACGTGTTTCAAGTTCATGCGAATTCTGACAATCCACGGCGTACAACGTTATTGAGATCATATTTCATTTTTTCGCCATGTTATTCATAATTCCCTCACGGAGCCTGGTATGATGCAGTGGGAGCATGCACAACTCTGCAACGCTTCAATACTGCCACCTGGATGATCGGCGAGTTGCCAAACCGGAAATGGACGAGTCGACCTCTGTGCGACTTGGAAATGCGTCCGGCACTCGCATATTGTTGCGGGACTGTATACACACGTCCGTGTGTAGCGATCGCTGCCATAACGCAATAATCAATACGATTTGGCCGTTTATTATGATTACACAAACCGGAAATGGATTTAGGAGATTGCCGTCAAATAAGTGGGATCTTTTTCCTCCAGTCTCATCGTCGAACGGTAAGAGGACGCTGACGTTACTTTTAGCCTGTTTGTTTATTATTATCCATGCAAACCGCTCTGATCAATATATCGCCCATACTACATAAAGCATTTACTGACGATCACAGAATTATAAACGACCCCCCCCCCCCCCCCCCCGTTCACCCACGCATGATCAGTCATAACGTTTAGGATCATGTACAATTGAAATTTTTAATATAGCGTGTATCGCCAACAAACGGCATTTGATAATCTATATATGCGTTTATGCCTATATCTCACGTTCTAGGAATTACTGCAGAAAACGATAAAAACATATTTATATTCTAGACGGTATTTTCGTATGAATCTATGAATGAAAAAGTAAAACGTTCCTACATCCTGAACGATAGATAATCGATGTTGAATGGGCCATAGTAATGTCAATTTAGCAATACAATTAAAAAAGTTATAGCCCTGCAAAGTAGGTGAACATCTCCATAGGCTTACAGTGCTGGCAGAGAGTGGTATAAGATGCTCAAATTGTGTGGCAGGGAATGTGTTAAACAAGTCAAAAAGAAACATCACAATAAGTCAAGAACAGAACAAGAACACCATAAAGTCAAATTTTTTTTAAATAAATGCAAAATAAATAAATAAAAAAATAAAATAAACGCAACACTCCCAGACATACCCCACGCGAAGGTAAGGAAAAACTCACTAAAACCTAGTGTAGAAGGGTGGATTATCCCTGCTTATGGGAGTAGTTATACACAGCCACCTGGTAGCGGGATACAGTAGATTTCAATCTATCTGAACCCCCGTCTTTGGGCCCGGAACGTCGTTCTGGAGGGCGGGCAGCAGGAGCGGATGGGGCCCAGGATTTACTAACCTGGGTAGTGGTACTCTGGTCTTCCTCGCCTTCCAGGGCGGTCAGCAGTAGCTCCCCACACACTCTCACTTCCCCCAGTACCTCCGTTAGCCCTCCCACACCCGGTGACTGTTAGTTCAATAAAGATATTGGGCTTCCCTCAAAGCAGTACCCTTCCTTGACCACCTGTAGAGACCCTTAATAATATGCTGCGAATGGGGTGGAAGGGTTAAATAAATATACGGCAGTCATATATATTTACCCGGTCAACAAGGTTAGAATATGGGCTCAGAAATAGACACTCACACCGTGCTCCCATCTACGTCTCCTTTTTTTTTTTTTTATCCACTTTTTCTCCCATTTTTCTATATTTTCTCCCATCCCAATTTCGTATCATCCAATTCAACCCTCCCCTGTCACGAACGCTGTTTCTTGCCTCCCACAAGCCGGCTGCAATGTGGACTAAGTCATACATAGCACAAGTCCCCTCCGGTACTTGAGGTAACAGCAGTCGCATCTTTTCACCTGCGCAGCTCGATCTCTCAGTGTCGAGGAGTAACGCGTGGGAGGCTCACGCTGCCCCCGACACTTCCTGATTCTACTGCGCAGGCGCACCAACCGACTTGTAGGAGTCGCTTGTTCACAACGCCCGATCCCCACCCTTCAGTTTCCCTCCCCGTAATACGGCCAATGTGTATTACTGCGGACGACCAGCTAAACTGAAAACAATGTGGAGAGCTGGATTCGAACACACGAATCCTAGCGTCTCCACACTGGTGGCGAGTGCCTTGCCCACTACACCACCTAGCCGCCCTCCATCTACGTCTCCTTTATGTAAGCCTGGTCAATTAGCAAGTTACAGTTTATACTTTATGTGGTTCATATGGCATATATTCACATTAGGCACCGGGTGCTCTCACTTGCATTATAGGGGAACGCTATTCCCAACATAGGCACCTCGTGCTCAATACATTATTACAAAACCCTGCTTGGATTAGGGGAAGACCCAGGCACATGTCAAGGAGTTCAATGGGAATTCAAGAACGTCACACAGTTATCACAATACAAAAGAAATAAGTTACATGTGGGCCCACGTTACCAAATAAAAACCTACACTAAAGCCGGCTTATAATGGTTGGGGTACCCCTAGACACTGGTCGTTAGCGTTCGCTCAAATGGATACTGTTTTGGGCACACGAAGTACCGCTGTACTTAACCAAGATGGCGGATCCACTCTCACCACCCCTCGTCCGGGTGACAAGATGGCGTCGGGCGATCCCGCGAGCACAGCCAGCGGGCTGGGGTAGGCAGCATGGGCAGTGGTGGAACTGGAGGAGCGTGCTGTGTTGTGGCGACCTCTGCTGGAGGAAGAGGTGTCCTCTGCTGCGTTGATGAGACGTCCACTGCGGGGCTGCTGACTGGGCTGGCGCGCTCTAAACTGTTGGCTACCTTAAACACAGCTAAACTGTGGGTCTTAGTGAACCCTCCTGCTATCGTCGGTACTACTAACGCAACGTGGCTGTATGCACCACCGGTCTTCAGCGACGCTCCCTGGTGATATACTTGAGTCACTATAGCCGTTAGCAGCATGCTAATACACCGCTCACACTTCTGGGATAACACGTTATCTATGGACGTTGGTTCTTCTTTCCGTATCGCTTACTCACACACTTCACTATCGCTTGTACTTCTAGGATAACCCGTGTTATAGCAAGTACTCTTTATCACCCGTTGCTCTTCAACGGGGCTCTTCAACGGGACTCTTCAAACGGGGCTCGTCCAGAGCACACGCCCGTTCACGACCGCTCACGTCCGAGTTCACTGTCGAAGAGGACTTCCTTCTGTTCCGCCCTCCAGGTAATCATCTCTCACTCGCTGCTCCTTCCTCCTCCGCTCCACCTGCCACCACTGCCCCCTGCTGGCGACCGCAACTGGTCCCACTATAGGACAACTCAAGGCAGGGAGAAAGATGCTTCAATGTCATGTTAATGGTCCATATCGAAGCCGGAGAAAGAAGAGCACCTCGCATCATTAGTCCGGGTGAGATATCAAAAAGGAACACTGTTTATCACACTTTATACACACAGGGGAAGTAACAAGTTAGTCAGCACTTCTGAATACTTAGCAGACACTAGCAATAGGAAAAAATGCACCACAGGCAATGTGGAGGAGAGAAACCTTAGAAGGGCCATTCAAGGGGGGATCTCCCTTCTTAGATGTCAGTGATAGTAGTGTTGCAATAAAACAGGCAAACAGTTGGTAGGCATGCACTCATATGTGTAGTGAAACACAGATAAGTGCATGCGATAGCAACTGAACATTTTGAAAGATTAAAGATAGAGCTGATAGCGATCGATAGCGATCTATTTGAGGCACAGGAGCGGCGCAGATAGGGTCGCATCCTCCCGGTCTTCATCACGGGACGTCCAACACTCCGGTCGTCACTCCGAGACAGCCACTCACAGGGAGACGGGACAGGCGTTAGACAGTTCGCATGATTATGATGGGCGGACATAGCAATAGATACAAGTGGTAAGCATATTATGTAAATAGAATAGATATATGTAGTAAGCATATTATGTGAATAGAATAGAAGTACTTAACCCAGCGATGAACGTCTGAACCACGTTGACAGGCCACGGACAGAAGACGGTAAGAAGCTGATCCATGGCCTCGTGGTGCATGCAAGCGTATGGATACAGGATCAGATACAAGACAATAGCTCAGGGCCGTATGCCCCAAGGGGCAGGAGAAGCCACTCAGAAGGTTCAGCACTGCAGGCCAGACAGAAGGCGGTATGAAGCTGTTCCATGGGACCGGTTGAGACAGAGACAGAGGTTAAAAAAGTTCTTTTCTGCAGACATGGGAGCAAATAGACATCCTAACTAAACTAGACAGATTAATCTAAGGGTCAGTCCCCGACCAGGTGAGATCAGGGTAGGTTGAAGCCAAGAGAGAGAGAAACGATGGGTCTTAAGCAGGGATTTAAAAGCTTCGACAGAGCAGGCGCCCCTGACGACAGCAGGCCATTTGTTCCACAGGTAGAGAGCGCGGTAGACAAAGGCTCTGTGGCCGGCGGATTTCTTTTTAACCCTAGGAATCGATAGAAGCCCCGCATTTTGTGAGCGCAGAGCACGAGCGGGCGAGTATCGAGAGATGAGATCGGATAGATAGAGCGGTGCAAGCCCATTTAAAATGTTGTAGGTGAGGAGTAGCACTTTAAAGTAAGATCGGGCTTGAATAGGAAGCCAGTGTAGGGCGGACAAAACTGGTGTGATGTGATCAAATGTTCTAGTTTTATTTAGTATCCGTGCAGCCGCATCTAGCGGCTGAATGTTATCTGTAGCACCTTTAAGCACTTTAATTTAAAGCGAATGTTCTTCTTCTACAACGTGTGTAGGAGTGATTGACTGTGCTCATGTGTACACCGCCACCTAGAGGCTTTATACAGTCTGGATAATCCAATATCATGATGAGACCATTATATTCAGATTTGATTTTGTAGAGTAACAAGGTGTCCAATGTTAATCATTCATTACAGTAAATGTTACTCATCTATCTATCACTGGATAGATAGAAAGTTAGGTAGATACTAAGTTGATAGATAGATAGATAGATTGATAGATTGATAGATTGATAGATAGATAGATAGATAGACAGACAGATAGACTTACAGAGGTATAAACTGCCTGTTAGTAAGATGGGTTGCCATTTTGTAAGAGCCCTGTAATATTTCAATAAAAGTGTAGGCCAGATGACGGGGTTAAAACAGAGAGGTAAAGAGCAGTAGATTGGGATATATAGCTGAGGGTTAACAGAAAGCAGAAATTAATTATGTAACCCGTTGCAGTTCGTTTCAAAAGTTCACTGTTCATGAAAAAATGGATGTGATATAGCGCTTCCTTTATAGGCTATAATAAAAATTATACTGTTGTACTTAAAATGTTTCATAAAGTGACTAAGACCATTTAGGGAGACTGGCATATGTTAATAAGAGCGAGAGGAGTTGCCTGTCCAAACAGCGCTGGGGACGAGTGGGATGTTCCAGACCATCCCTTGTTCTCAAAGGTCAACCATATTTTTATAATAGCAGCCCTATGGGTAGCTCTAAATCTGTCCAACAGACTACGGAGGCCCCTGAGAGGCTGGAGGAGGACGTCTCAGCACCTGCGCAGGGCCCCGCTGGAACACTGTGTTTATAGGTGGGAGGGAGAGGCAGATGGAGGGAATGTTTCATTTTCTGTTTTATATGCCGGTCTTAAGTACATTTCTTCTAAGTGAATAAATATGGATGCAGGAGCGTACTATGTTTATTCGTTGGTGTGTGTGCGTGCATGCACATGCGTGCGTGTGTGTTTGTGTGCGTGCGTGCGCAGCGCGGGTACGTGAGTGTGTGCGTGTGTGAGTGAGTTGTCCGCCTGTGCATATACGGGCGTCCGTGTTTCCGTGAGTGTGCGCGCAGAGCGGTGATGTCGGGGTGTAGTGCTATCTGAAGGGTTGTCTGGTGTTCCTGGGCTGTGAGAGGACCCCGTCTCTGACACCATCCTGCTCTGTTAAGGTCAAGCCCTACAGAATGTCAGAGATGAAGACACGCAGTGAGAGCTTTCATATGATCTCCCCCCATTTCCACTCTATCCCTCTCTCTGTCTCCCCCTCTCTCTCTGTCTCCCCCTCGTCTCTCTCTCTCTCTCTGTTTCCCCCTCATCTCTCTCTCTCTCTGTTTCCCCCTCATCTCTTTCTCTGTCTCTCTCCCTCTCTCTCTGTCTCCCCCTCTCTCTCTGTCTCCCCCTCTCTCTCTGTCTCCCCCTCGTCTCTCTCTCTCTCTCTGTTTCCCCCTCATCTCTTTCTCTGTCTCTCTCCCTCTCTCTCTGTCTCCCCCTCTCTCTCTGTCTCCCCCTCATCTCTCTCTCTCTCTGTTTCCCCCTCATCTCTTTCTCTGTCTCCCCCTCATCTCTCTCTGTCTCCCTTTTGTTTCCCTCTATCTGTCTCCCCCTCATCTCTGCCTTTCCTCGCCATCTCTCTCTCCCTTGTCTCCCTCTCTCTGTCTCCCCCCTCTCTCTGTTTCCCCAGCATCTCTCTCCATCTCCCTCTCATCTTTCTCTCTCTCTCTCTCCCCCACTATTTCCATCTGCTCTTGTCTTTCTCTGTCCGTCCTCACCTTCACCCATCTCTTTCCAACTCACTCAAGACACACATATACCATCCCTCACCTAGAGTCAGCGTCAAAGCTTGCCGTGTGTGTGTGTGTGTGTGTGTGTGTGTGTGTGTGTGTGTGTGTGTGTGTGTGTGTGTGTGTGTGTGTGTGTGTGCGTGTGCGTGTGCGTGTGTGTGTGTGGATAGCTTCAAGCCATACACAGTACTGTCCAACTGCTGAGGCCAAAGAACAGTGAATCTCTGTGTCTCTATTTCAAACTATACAAAACGGTTGGTCTGCTCGTACCACAAGATCTCAAACCTCAATCTACAGTACACACAAACATCAATTTAAAAAAGGAAAGTACACAATTCCTTTAATTAGGTAAAAGTACACTCTGGTGGAACAGAGCTCTGGTTAATGCTGCACTGTGTAGCTTTGAGAAGAGGGAAATGACTACAAAAGCTTGAATATTGTTTAAAATCTTGACACAAATCCCTCAAAAATCACCAACATTTTGAGCCAACGTTGCTCTTAGAGGATGCTTCTTTGAAACAAAGTGAACCAACATTGCTCTTAGAGGATGCTTCTTTGAAACAAAGTGAACCAACGTTGCTCTTAGAGGATGCTTCTTTGAAACAAAGTGAACCAACATTGCTCTTAGAGGATGCTTCTTTGAAACAAAGTGAACCAACGTTGCTCTTAGAGGATGCTTCTTTGAAACAAAGTGAACCAACGTTGCTCTTAGAGGATGCTTCTTTGAAACAAAGTGAACCAACGTTGCTCTTAGAGGATGCTTCTTTGAAACAAAGTGAACCAACGTTGCTCTTAGAGGATGCTTCTTTGAAACAAAGTGAACCAACGTTGCTCTTAGAGGATGCTTCTTTGTGTGGTAAAGGTGGTGGGAGGGTAGGAGCACCACAGACAAACAGATCAGTTCTAGTTTCAAACAGGGATCCAGTCTCTCATGTAACACTTTATTTTTTTTAAGATTTATTTTTTAGCATTTATTGCTTTTCATGGTCAGACATGACCGACAGAGGAGGAGAGGATGAACGGGAGAAGAGGCGGGGAAGACATGCGACACATGTCACCGGGAGCAGGAGGCGAACCCGGTGCGGCCGCGTAGGTGTGCGAGGCACTATGCGGTGCGCCACGAGGGCGCCCTCATGTGACACTTTATGTATTCAATACTAAATATACATCCTACTTTATTTTGGCTTTTCCGAGGTTAGTTCATCCCCGAAAATAACCTATACCCAGTGCACCAAAATTCTACTCAAGCAGTTTAAAAGTATGAATCAGAAGTGAGTGTATAGATTCTAGTTTTTGTAATTCGATGCTCAACCCTCAACATGTCGACCGCTAAAGGTTCGACCGCATCTCATTTCTATTTGACAGCCTTGAACTTTGGAGTTGTATAATCTTTTTTAAATGTATTATGTTATGTACGAAAAAACCTTTTTCTTCAACGAAACTAGTAACAGTGGAGTTCAGATTAATGTAGTGAAGAAAAGAAAATGTATACAAAAAAAGGTATTTCCTTAAAAATTTACTTGAGTGGAGTAAAACAGTAGTTGAGTAAAAGTACTTAGTTGCTTTATTGCCCTGTTAAAGGGGAACTATCTTATAAATGGCCTTTTTGAGTGTTTAGCATTGTTTCCTAGCTATGTGAACTTATATTAATATGATCTATGTCTCCTCTCACAATATTCACCCTCACTGAACTGAGTCATTTGAAAATGTGCGCGATATGTGATGTCAGAAAGACACCGCTGCATGTTAATGTTGAGATACAAGAACAGCTGCACACAGGCCCCTGCACCCCAGTCCACATTAGCTCAAAACGGCTCGAGATCTTGAGGTAGAAAAATGCTGTTTTTGAGGACTTGATTAGAAATACAAAACAATGAATAAAAAAAATATATATATTACAGAGGTGTTCCATAGACTCACAGGAATTGTGTAAAAGTGTGAGGTTTTGCCCGCTGCTCACTACCTTTTCTCTGTTTCTTTAAGCCTATACTGTTTTTTTCCCTTCTATACTGTTTATTTTCCCTTCTCACTCACTCTCTCTAGCCCCCACCCTCTCGTTCCTTACCCTTAGTGGCCACACCTGTTCGATATTCTATTATCTCTCGCACCTGTGGTGGCAGGCTAATGAGTCCCCCTGTGGGCTTTAAATACCAGGGCGCTTCCCCTCGTTTTGGCGTGGGGTCGTGTTGTATACTTGCCGAGTCATATTCTCTAAACATCTAGACTCTTTCGGGAGATCCTCTGTCTGCCTATGCTGTTCCATTCTCCGGCGTCGAGATGTTTGCTCCAGCCTTCGCCTGCTGTCGCCGTTGCCTGAGAGTGGGACTGGTCTGCGCTCCCTAGACTTCCACGGGAGGCATCCCAGTCATCCACTTCAGACCCCCCGCGCAGCTGTCGTCCTGACGCACATCCAGACCAGCGCAGACGCTCTCCAGTCCACAGCGCGCAACGCGCATCTTCCAAGGACGCTCGAGCTTGGCACGCTCCTCCGTTCCAGCGCACTGACGCGCATCTCCCGGACCCTCGAGCTTGGCACGCTCCTCCGTTCCAGCGCACAGACGCGCATCTCCCGGACCTTCGAGCTTGGCACACTCCTCCTCGCAGACGCACCCCGAGGCGTCTCTCGGTTCCGACAGCGGCTACCCGGTGGACGACGCTCTCGCCACCGCCACTGTCCCGACGCGCACACCAAGGTGTGGCGCGCACTCTGTTCCTCGGCTCCGACAGCGGCTACCCGGTGGACGACGCTCTCGCCACCGCCACTGTCCCGACGCGCACACCAAGGTGTGGCGCGCACTCTGTTCCTCGGCTCCGACAGCGGCTACCCGGTGGACGATGCCCTCGTCACCGCCACTGTTCCAGCACTCTGTCCCTCGGCTCGGACAGCCAGCCACCCGATGGCGATGCCCTCGCCCCGCCGCTGTCCCCGTACCATTACGCACACGCCTGGGTGAGTTTTGATTGTGATGTCACTCACCCAGCGTAGTGTCCTTGCCCCCGTTCCCGTTGCTGTCCCCTTACCATTACGCATACGCCGGGGTGAGTTTTGATTGTGATGTCACTCACCCAGCGTAGTGCCCTTGCCCCCGTTCCCACTGCTGTCCCTGTACCTTTACGCATACGCCTGGGTGGGTTTTGATTGTGATGTCACTCACTCAGCGTAATGCCCCTTGCCCCCTTCCCGCTGCGTTTCCTGTACCATTACGCATACGCCTGGTTAGTTAGTTTGGACATTTCATCTCCCAGCGTATTGCCTCTGTTAGTTAGTTTGGACATTTCATCTCCCAGCGTATTGCCTCTGTTAGTAAGTTTGGACATTTCATCTCCCAGCGTAATGCCTCTGTTTTTGGTTCTCACTTAGAATAGTATTTTTGGACTTTACATCTCCCCCTGTGTGTTTGTCACACGAAGATATTATTACTTTGTTCACTTTGTTTTTTGGACTGTTCTGCACCTGCTCTGTTTTTTCCCTTTTGTGCTTTAACTCTCTCCTCTGTCCTGCAGAGCGGCCCAGATGATTTCCACCAGTCCTCCCAGTTCCTCCCTGTTTCCCAGCCCGCCTCCGCGGGCCTCAGTCCCCTCTGTTCCCTAGTTCTCCCCTTTCTAGTTCCACCTAGTTCCTGTTCCCTAGTTCTCCCCTTTCTAGTTCCACCTAGTTCCTGTTCCCTAGTTCTCCCCTTTCTAGTTCCACCTAGTTCCTGGTCCCAAGTTCTCCCCTTCTAGTTCCACCTAGTTCCTGCTCCCTAGTTCTCCTAGTCCCTAGTCCTCTATCCCTAGCTCTCCTAGTCCCTAGTCCTCTCTCCCTAGTTCTCCTTGTCCCTTGTTTACCTAGTCTCTAGTTCCTCTGTCCCAAGGCGTTCCCTTAACCTTCCCTTAGGCGTTCCCTTACCTTCCCATAGTGTTCCCTTTTTCCTGCCCGCCTCTTAAAGGCACCCTTCCTTCCCCTCATATTATATTCCTGTATTTTGTGATTCTCCCTTAAAGGGACAGTGCCCTTTTCCCTGTTTTTCCCTGTGTTTCAATAAATATCTGTTTCTTGGCAAACCATCATACCTGTCTTGTGTTGTGCGATTGGGGTCGGTTACAAACCATAACAGTACGACCCCACCAAGTCTACGACCCCAGCCAGCACAGACTGTGTATGTTGAGTTTGCCTTTTTTTTTCTTGTTCCCTCTAGCTCCCCTGTTAGCCCTGTTAGCTCCCCTGTTAGCTTGTTAGTCTCCCCTCTAGCTTCCCTGTTAGCCCAGTTTAGCTTCCTTGTTAGTCCTGTTTAGCTCCCTTGTTAGCCTGTTACTCCCCTGTTTAGCTTGTTAGTCTCCCCGGTTAGCTCCCCTGTTTGCTTCCCGTTTGCCCTGTTTGACCCCCCTGTAGCTAGCCATGCCCTGGCAGCTAACCCAGTCCCTCAGCAGAGCCCCTGTCTGCTAGCTTAGCCCCGGCTGCTAGCACAGCCTCTATGTTTATGCAGCCCTTGCTGCTGGCATAGGCCCTGTAGCTAGCCGTGCCCTGGCGGCTAACCCAGTTTCCCTCTGCATGGCCCCGGTCTGCTAGCTTGGCCCCGGCTGTTAGCACAGCCTCTATGTTAATGCAGCCTTGCAGCTGGCATAGGCCCTGTAGCTAGCCAGGCCCAAGCAGCTAACCCGGTCCCTCTGCATGGCCTCCACTTTTTTGTGTAGTTTATCCCACTGCTAGGACTGCCCTTTTCAGCTAGCAAGGTCAGTTTTTCTCACACAGCTAGGACTGTCCTTCCAGCTAGCTTGTTCTCTCATGCTGGTCCAGCCCTGTCTGCCAGCCTAGCTCCGGCAGCTAGCGCAGCCTCTATGTAGATGTAGCAGTACAGCTAGCATAGGCCCTGTAGCTATCAGTGCCTTGGCAGCTACCCTTTCCCTCTGCTAGCCTAGCTCGGCAGCTAGCGCAGCCTCTATGTTGATGTAGCAGTACAGCTAGCATAGGCCCTGTAGCTATCAGTGCCCTGGCAGCTACCCTTTCCCTCTGCTAGCCTGGCTCCGGCAGCTTGCGCAGCCTCTATGTTGATGTAGCAGTACAGCTAGCATAGGCCCTGTAGCTATCAGTGCCCTGGCAGCAACCTTCCCTCTGCTAGCCCTTTCCCGGTGCTACCATGGTTACCCCTTTGCTACCCTGCTTGCCCCCCAGTTCCTCTAGACCAGTTCTCTAGACCAGTTCCTCTAGACTAGTTCCTCTAGACCGGTTCCTCTAGACCAGTTCCCCCAGTTACCCCTCGGCGACCCTGTTTCTTTTGCTAGCCCCACTCTTGTGGTGGCTTCCCCTGCTGGCTTGGCCAGTACCTCTTGTTTTGCCCCCTGCCACTCTGTCTGTATTTGTTTTGGGTCGCCGGGTGGCTCCCGTTGGAGGGGGGGATACTGTGAGGTTTTGCCCGCTGCTCACTACCTTTTCTCTGTTTCTTTAAGCCTATACTGTTTATTTCCCTTCTATACTGTTTATTTTCCCTTCTCACTCACTCTCTCTAGCCCCCACCCTCTCGTTCCTTACCCTTAGTGGCCACACCTGTTCGATATTCTATTATCTCTCGCACCTGTGGTGGCAGGCTAATGAGTCCCCCTGTGGGCTTTAAATACCAGGGCGCTTCCCCTCGTTTTGGCGTGGGGTCGTGTTGTATACTTGCCGAGTCATATTCTCTAAACATCTAGACTCTTTCGGGAGATCCTCTGTCTGCCTATGCTGTTCCATTCTCCGGCGTCGAGATGTTTGCTCCAGCCTTCGCCTGCTGTCGCCGTTGCCTGAGAGTGGGACTGGTCTGCGCTCCCTAGACTTCCACGGGAGGCATCCCAGTCATCCACTTCAGACCCCCCGCGCAGCTGTCGTCCTGACGCACATCCAGACCAGCGCAGACGCTCTCCAGTCCACAGCGCGCAACGCGCATCTTCCAAGGACGCTCGAGCTTGGCACGCTCCTCCGTTCCAGTGCACTGACGCGCATCTCCCGGACCCTCGAGCTTGGCACGCTCCTCCGTTCCAGCGCACAGACGCGCATCTCCCGGACCTTCGAGCTTGGCACACTCCTCCTCGCAGACGCACCCCGAGGCGTCTCTCGGTTCCGACAGCGGCTACCCGGTGGACGACGCTCTCGCCACCGCCACTGTCCCGACGCGCACACCAAGGTGTGGCGCGCACTCTGTTCCTCGGCTCCGACAGCGGCTACCCGGTGGACGACGCTCTCGCCACCGCCACTGTCCCGACGCGCACACCAAGGTGTGGCGCGCACTCTGTTCCTCGGCTCCGACAGCGGCTACCCGGTGGACGATGCCCTCGTCACCGCCACTGTTCCAGCACTCTGTCCCTCGGCTCGGACAGCCAGCCACCCGATGGCGATGCCCTCGCCCCGCCGCTGTCCCCGTACCATTACGCACACGCCTGGGTGAGTTTTGATTGTGATGTCACTCACCCAGCGTAGTGTCCTTGCCCCCGTTCCCGTTGCTGTCCCCTTACCATTACGCATACGCCGGGGTGAGTTTTGATTGTGATGTCACTCACCCAGCGTAGTGCCCTTGCCCCCGTTCCCACTGCTGTCCCTGTACCTTTACGCATACGCCTGGGTGGGTTTTGATTGTGATGTCACTCACTCAGCGTAATGCCCCTTGCCCCCTTCCCGCTGCGTTTCCTGTACCATTACGCATACGCCTGGTTAGTTAGTTTGGACATTTCATCTCCCAGCGTATTGCCTCTGTTAGTTAGTTTGGACATTTCATCTCCCAGCGTATTGCCTCTGTTAGTAAGTTTGGACATTTCATCTCCCAGCGTAATGCCTCTGTTTTTGGTTCTCACTTAGAATAGTATTTTTGGACTTTACATCTCCCCCTGTGTGTTTGTCACACGAAGATATTATTACTTTGTTCACTTTGTTTTTTGGACTGTTCTGCACCTGCTCTGTTTTTTCCCTTTTGTGCTTTAACTCTCTCCTCTGTCCTGCAGAGCGGCCCAGATGATTTCCACCAGTCCTCCCAGTTCCTCCCTGTTTCCCAGCCCGCCTCCGCGGGCCTCAGTCCCCTCTGTTCCCTAGTTCTCCCCTTTCTAGTTCCACCTAGTTCCTGTTCCCTAGTTCTCCCCTTTCTAGTTCCACCTAGTTCCTGTTCCCTAGTTCTCCCCTTTCTAGTTCCACCTAGTTCCTGGTCCCAAGTTCTCCCCTTCTAGTTCCACCTAGTTCCTGCTCCCTAGTTCTCCTAGTCCCTAGTCCTCTATCCCTAGCTCTCCTAGTCCCTAGTCCTCTCTCCCTAGTTCTCCTTGTCCCTTGTTTACCTAGTCTCTAGTTCCTCTGTCCCAAGGCGTTCCCTTAACCTTCCCTTAGGCGTTCCCTTACCTTCCCATAGTGTTCCCTTTTTCCTGCCCGCCTCTTAAAGGCACCCTTCCTTCCCCTCATATTATATTCCTGTATTTTGTGATTCTCCCTTAAAGGGACAGTGCCCTTTTCCCTGTTTTTCCCTGTGTTTCAATAAATATCTGTTTCTTGGCAAACCATCATACCTGTCTTGTGTTGTGCGATTGGGGTCGGTTACAAACCATAACAAAAAGTGCCCAAATAGTGAAAGAAATAGTAAAATAGTTCCCCTTTAAATACCACAACGAATCCCATTCAGTTTGAATATCTCATCCATTCACGTATCTCTGAATGTAGATTCCTCCTCCTCTCTTCTCTCTCTCTTCTACAGCGCGCCTGGCGACAGTCGTAGGTAGAATAACATTTGAAAGGAAGTGTAATTCCGTTATTTTCTAAACGGCGTCAAATTAATTCAATTAAGCTGCCATGAAAAATAATGTTATTTACAGTTCATGAGATTACCTGGACTTAATTTCCTGGGGTTTTAAATAATTGACAAACAGCATGTGCGTGTTTAACTAAGCCTCATATTATGCGCACAGTTGAGCATGTCATCAGTTAATCTCAACGCCTTTTTCCTCCTACATTTTTCCCGCATCTTCCATCCTCCCCCCCCCTCCTTCTCTCTCTCCTTTCCTCTCTCTCTCCGTAGTTAACACTTATTAAATTAGTAGTCGTCCCAGAGATCAAACAACAAACCGTTTCAATCGCGTCGTCTGAGTGACGGCAGGGTCTGCACAGCATCTGGTGAGACGTCTATTTCCTTAAAGATAGGAACAAAAGAAGAAACTCTACGAATTACCATATTACAACCCCCCCCCCCCCCTTCTTTAAAAAAATATAAAATAAATACTGTTTGCATTTTTTGACGTTATCATACTAACAAGCGAGGAAACAATGCCGGCTTGGAGATGCTAGTTCTTCCCTCCCTGTTACCTCCTCTGGTTGTCACGTCTATACTCTCACCTCTGCGGATTGGGCCGGATCCGGCGGAGGAGAGGCAGAGAGAGACGGGAGAGACGGGAGAGAGACGGGAGATGGCAGAGACGGAGACGGGAAGAAGGGAAGGGGGGCAAAATGGAGGATTATATAAAGAAGAAGCTGCACTTGACGGTAACTGGTTGAGATTAGTGCCTTAGGGGTACAGCGGTGGCTGTGATTTTGATACTGCGCCCCTAGCTAAACGCTGAAGGCCGCCTCGCCCAGAGGAGCCTGCCTGCACCCACAGGCAGTCAAAGATTGTTTTCTTACCGGCGTAGCGCCCGCCCCCCCCCCCCCCCTCCGCTCCTCTCCCTCCCTCCTTCCTTCTCTCCTTCCTTCCTCTTTCCTTCCCTCCCATCTCTTCCACTTCCCCCTCCCCTCCCCTACACCACGCCACACCACACCACGCTACACCACAGACACCTGTCATCTCCAATGTCAAAACTCCACAGAAAGGAGAAGGCAATACAGAATAAACAAAGGAAACAGGCTTTTCTTTTCTTTAAAGGTGGCCTCTGCATACAGATCTCACTGACGGTGAGGCCTGTGTTTCAGGAGCGGCTCAAACTCTCTCTAAGTTGCGAGCGAAGACGCTCTGTCTCCTTCTATTGTTTAGGTTTAATATGTACATTTAAAAAATAAATCTTGTCTTTCTTGTCTTTCAAGAAATACATTTGGTGTCCTACACACGCAAAAGTAAATACTTTATTTAAATCAAACTCTTAAAAGAAGATATTTTAATTAGTCAGTTAATTGTTGCGTCCTCGTCCTTTAGGAGCAGGTCTTCCTCTGGACGCTGCGCTCGCCAGGAGAGCTGTTGGAACCACTAGGGGGTGGAGGACACCGACGTCAGCCTCACCACCTCCACCTCTCTCCTTCTCTCCATTATAATTCCTTCCGTTTGTTTGTTTGTTTGTTTGTTTGTTTGTTTGTTTGTCGACCTTGCCGTGTCGGGTGACCTTCCTACATCCCGGACGCTGAAAAAACAACAAGTACAAAAAAACAGAACCCTGACATTTCTTGTTGCTTCATAAAAGAAGAAGAAGAAGAAGAAGGAGAAGAAGAAGAAATTACTACAACCACCGTTGAGACGACGGAATGACCCCCCAAGACGAATTGACTCAAGAATAAGTGTCTCCAACGTCCGTTGCTGTCCCGGTCCCCGCCGCCGCTGCCAAGTAAGTGTCAGGGTGTCGTGACAACTTCAGCGGACTGCGGCGCGAGATGTGACCCGGGGCCAGAGGGGGGCGGGGCTTGTCCCCCCAACCACCCTGGATCCTGACAGATGTCATATCCCTCCTCCGCGGGCGCCTTCTGTTTCCTCCTCACCTCTCCCTCCATCCTGCAGCGCTAGGGCTCCTGTCTGCACCGCGTCAAAACCTGCCTCTACCGCGCTCACAAACACACACACACACACACACACACACACACACACACACACACACACACACACACACACACACACACACACACACACACACACATACACACACACACACGTACATGTACACTTGCTCGTGCACGCATAAACACACACACACACACACACAAACACACACGTACACTTGCTCGTGCATGCATAAATACCCACACACACATACACACACACACACACACACACACACACACACACACAAGGATAGAGTGAGCAAGAGACAAACAAACACACACGTACCATAAATACACATTCAAGGAAAGAGAGAGCAAGAGAAAGAGAGAGAGAAACAAAGAGAGCGAGAAACAGAGAGAGATAGAGAGAGAGAGAAAGAGAGAGAGAGAAAGACACACAGAAACACAGAGAGAGATACAGAGAGAGAGAGAAACAAAGAGAGCGAGAAACAGAGAGAGATAGAGACAGAGAAACAGAGAGAGAGAGAGAAACAGAGAGAAAGAGAGAGAGAGAGATAGAGAGACCTACATAAATAGTAGTAGAAGTGTGAGGATGATGATCCTTGGCATGTTGAGTCATTTGATCCCAGTGACTATATGTTGACCGATTTCTCTTTAAGACCGCTATGCGCACACAGCTAACTTGCCACACACACACACTGGGGTAACTTTTCAGTTATTTACAGAAGGATTTTCAGCGAGAAGGGTTGTGATCTTTGTCTCTGCCCGGCCCTCTCCTCTCGGACACACCGCTCTCCCTCATCTCTCTGCACAGTTTGACAGAAACGCCTCAACAAAGCGAGATTCCGTCCCGTTACATTGTCTTATATACGGTCACATCAACAGTGTCACTCACCACCCAACTCGACGAATAACAGGCCTAAACAAAGCCCTCGCGATATTAGATTTCTGTAAAGATCCTCCTCTTCGGCAGCCTCGCAGCGATTGTGTATATCATATACTCAAGAAACGCTCCATATATACTCAATGGAACTACACTAGTATGCGTCTAGATCTGATCACGGCAGAGATGATGCTCACTTCTCGCTCGGGAATCCCAGAGTAGTGGGGGATGAAAGCGGTGGGACTGTGTGACTAAAACCCATCAATCACGACGACGTTGTGCTGGAGTGATGGATATTCTAATTTCCCTTTTATATACAGGTGCACACGATGGATGACGGCTAACGGGCGGACGAGTCTGTTTCCACAAAACACAAAAGAAAAGGCACACACACACACACACACACTCATACTAACTGTTAGTATGAGTGTATGTGTGTGTGCGTGTGTGCGTGTTATAATTCCTGTATTCTAAAGCTACAGCACTTTATTTCCCTGTAAACAAGTGAAGACGAAGCCATGCGTCCTGAGGTGAGGAAGGTGTCTCTAACATAACGATCGTTTTCCGTCTTCAGGGACCCGCGACGAGATCCTGTCGACGCGTCGTGACAGCCCTCCACACCCTCGCCTCACCTAATTTTCGCACAGCCTGTTTCTTGCATCTCTGCCATCGCTATCACCTCCGTAATTGTTCCTTAACTTTCATCTCCACCTCAGAACGCTTTACGCCTGGGTTTGTTTTAAAACGCCGCGTTGCTTCGACACATATCTGTCAAACTCTTCCGGTGGAGTCGCGGGGAACGCGTCCTTTTAATGAGCGCCTCTGAAAAGCTCTGATCTCAGAAGATCTCCTCTGAAAAGCTCTGATCTCAGAAGATCTCCTCTGAAAAGCTCTGTGCCCCGGACATCTCAGAAGATCTCCTCTCAACAGACAATCTGCTCCTCCTCTTTCTTTTGAGCATGAAACTCTATTCTTCTCTTTATGCTCTAGATCTCTGAGACACAAACACACCTCTCTTTCCTGTCCTCCTCCGTCCTGCAATCCATCTCTTCATTCATATACGTTCTCAGCCACAAGCACAGCGTGGAGGTTAAACTGTTTGTCTGTGTGCTAATTGGCCGACGTCGGCGCTGACACAGATGTAAACAAAGACAGCACTGGGAAAAAGAAACAAATGCGAGCTCATTAAACTGATGAGGAGAAGAAAAATAAATCTGTCCAAAAACTAGAGAAAAAAAGAGAAGACGAAATACAGGAAATACAGGCCTGGTTGGGACGGCACATGCTTCCCGACTCAGTTTACCTGGAAACCCCTGTCCCATCATTTTCATTGGTTTACATGCAGGGCTTGACGTTAACTTTTTGGCTCACTAGCCACTGTGGCTAGTGGTTTTCCAAAGTCACTAGCCACTCAGCATTTTCACTAGCCAAAAATCCCCGCACTCGCGCCCCCACCCAAAAAGTAATAAATATAGGTAATTTCTTCTTCACTAACCCCTGCTGGGGACAGTATCATTGTAATCATACTGCTACACGCCAACTGTACAACTGTGCTTCTGACTGTTGACTCCATTGTTTACTACTGCCTGCGACCAGTGACTCAGCTGCAAAAGGAGCTCCAGTTGGGGCAACGGCTGACTGGGACAAGATGGAGGGTGGAAATGTGGAAGAGTTGTGTTGAACCTAGCAATTACATTGTTGCTCCAAACGCCGTGAACATTATCATTGACACACCTATGCCTTGGCTGTGTTGAACCTAGCAATTATATTATTGCTCCAAACGCCGTGAACATTATCATTGACACACCTATGCAGGGTTTGACGTTAACTTTTTGGCTCACTAGCCACTGTGGCTAGTGGTTTTCCAAAGTCACTAGCCACTCAGCATTTTCACTAGCCCTGGGCAGGTGGGCAGGTGTCAACGTCAAGCCCTGTTTACATGTCATGACCTCACGGTGCCAACTGCAGATCTCGCTGTCTCAAAGACGACGGAGCATAAATATGCAGCATCCCCTATTGGGGTTGGTTGGTTATTACTCAACATTGTAAAATATGACATGTTTTTGAATTTTTTTCATGAACAATGATATTTGAGGAGCCTAATAATCTGGACTTTCATTCATAACTTGGGTTTTTGTGCTTTTACTGGTTGTCGAGCCCTGGCTGACCATGGAACTAACATTAGCGTTGCCCTGTTATTTCCAAACCTACAACAGTACGAAATAAGAAATCAGTCATTCAAAATCTTCCCACATTTATGATGAAAGATGATATTTCAAGGCGGCTGGGTGGCGCAGCGAACTAAGCGCTCGTCACCAACGCGAGAGACACTGGTATCGAATCCGGCTGTCAGCGTTGCCTCCGTCATACTGGCTCAATTGGCAGAGTCATCGGGAGGGAAGCCGGTGGGGGGTAATCTGGTCATTGTAAACAGCGACTCCTACAGGTCGGTCAGGGCGCCTGAACAGCGAGGAAGGGAGATGGTGAGGGTAGTGTGAGCCTCCCACACGTTACACCTCACCAATGAGAGTCCGCGCTGGCAGGTGAAAAGAAGTGGCTGGCTAACTCTGCATGTATCGGAGGGGACATGTGTATAGTATCTATCAACCCTCCCTAGACCGACCAGTGGGGGGCACATGCGAGCAACGACCGGGAAGGGGAGGGGGGAATTGGCGTGACTAAATTGGGATGGGAGAAAAACACAGAAAAACAGGAGGAGGAAAAAGTGGATAAAAAAAAAGAAAGATGATATTTCAGTAGGCTAATAAAGGGGACTTGTGCTGTGTTTTTAGCTAAACTACGTTGGGAATCGTTAGGACACCGCCTCTCGTAAAAACGAGATCACTATGACTGCATTAACTGTTATCTGATTGTCAGGTACTGCAGGGCTACAGTCATGCTCTCGATGTTACTGTATTGTATTGTCGTTTTTAAATCAGTTTTTTTCATTGTGCCTGGGGTGAGGCCAAAGATGATTTCCCAGCTGTGGTTGGAGAATAAAATTCTATTCTATTGTCTTGTTCCACGCCGCTTACAATCGCAATGGATGGAAATATACAGACTTCATCACAGAGATCAACAGAACGAACCTCAGTCTCTAAAGTACATACAGGCCGTGGCTTTCCAACACTCCTCTTTACAGCCAACATAAACATGAACACATCTGTAGAGATGATGCTAAATACGTTTCAAAACACGCAACACCCTAAACATCTCTCTTCCACCTCTCTCTCTCTCTCTCTCACTTTATCTCTCCCTCTCCATCCGTCCCACCCTGTCCATAGCGGTCCTCGTGGCCATCAGTCATGTGATGTTTATGGGCCCTTTTGCTTTTGTGTCCTGATGACCAGTGTCACTGGTAGCTTCCCATTACCGATGCTACCTGATGAACGATGTGACCCAGACGCAGCTCTGACACACTGGTGTCCTTGGCCGCAGAGGCACTCCCTCTACTGCGTCGCTAGCTGGGCGGGGGAGAAGAATGGGGACAGCATGGGGGGGGGGGGGGGCTGTGGGAGACAGTCCTGTCTGTCATCCTAGAGACGGGACACATCATATGTCCACATCAACACTATCTCCAACCAACACCACTCTCCACTGTCCATCCCCCTCTAACCCCTCTCTCTCTCTCTCTCTCTCCCGTGAGGTTGGTCACCGTGGCGATGGTGGTGATGATGATGTCATTAATCCCAGGGCGTTGAATAGTGCCCTTGGCTTTTCCCTGCGGATATATCTACATCCAAACAGACCCCGTCAGAGACCCAGGCTCCCTCCACAGACCTGGCTGGTGGTCTAGAGGGATAATATAATATAATACTAGGAAAGATTTTGTTATCTACCTTGACCGAGACATTCTCTCGGTTGAAATCCTGATGTGTAACCTACATATATATATATATATATATATATATATATATATATATATATATATACACACACGTATATATATATACACACACACGTATATACAGTGTATATATAGGTAAGAACAAGTGGAATATATACATGTATCATATATACATACATATTCCACTTGTACTCAATCATATAGTTGTATGCTTTTGTTTTCTGTGTAAACACACTTTTGTATGTAGCTTGTACTGTTTCTAGTGTCTCTGTGTCTAGTTGCACAGTAGCTTCTCTTGTACTGTTTCTAGTGTCTCTGTGTCTAGTTGCACAGTAGCGTCTCCTTGTGAGATAATAATGATTACCTTGCTGCTTGAACAAAAATGTTTTTTGGATTGTAATGATATTCAAATTTAAATGAATATTGGTATTGTGATACATTTCTATCCAATCTGAGCAGAATCAAGAATAATCAGTATAGTAATGTGATTGCAATAAATGTAATGTGTACAGACATGTCTAATTAAGCAGGGATCGACTGTGTGATCGCAAAGACATGGTTGCCCACTTCTGGTCTAATGGAACACACTAATTTCTTTGTTTCGCTTCGGAGGGGAATATGACGTGAGCTTCCTTCATAAGGCATAAGGAGTCCCAACGTGACAGAGTGTGGTCGTGAGGGTTAATAAATAAGACATTTGTCTTACCTGGAAACGCCTGCTTATAGCCTTTTCCCATGGGGCTGCCAGTGATGCATAATATGTTAAATCCATCCATCCTCGTCAAGAAAGGTGCTCTCATCACTCTTTCATTACATCAATTCACACGATACCCCATAATGACAAAAGTCAAAACACGTTTTTAGATTATTATTATTATGTTTAAAATGTTTATTATTATTATTATTATTATTATTATTTTCATTATTGCATTTTTTTTATTGACATTTAAATACAGAAATTTGAAAAATAACATTTGTACTGCATGCCGAAAACTGCATGGTTTTGGCCCAAAACCACATGGGACTAAATTCAGATATCTTGACCCATGCACATGCCAATTTTTCCCCCCCTAACGAGCTAGCGTGACATGGCCGGTGTGTTCGGATTCCTTGTGCTCTCTAGTTTAATATGATACCACTGTCTAACATTCAGTCTATAAAACATAGAGAACATGGGAGATGCAGAGATGGGCTGGATTCATTACAACTACCTTGTATTTGTCGCTAGAAATTGTGCACTGACAAAACGTCCCTAAGAAAACATCCATACTAGAGCGTACCTACTAGAATGGCCCTACAAGAACGGCCCTAAGAAAATTTCCATGAGTGACCCCAATTTTGCCAGTTCTAACGGCAGTCTGCAGTGCCGTGGGGGGGGGGGGGGGGGGGGGGAAGACAAACAAAAAAGCACATTGATAATCCATCTAGTAGCATCCCATTATGTGAACAATCTGCTGTACAAAATAAAATAAAAAAATTTAATCAGTGAGGCCTCCCTTCCGCTGATATCCCCTTCCTTTCCTCCTCTCTCTGTTTCTCTCTCTCCCTCTCTCTCCTCTCTCTCTCTCTCTCTCTCTCTCTCTCTCTCTCTCTCTCTCTCTCTCTCTCTCTCTCTCTCTGTATGAATGTCTTCACTGGGCATTGAAGCCTCTGATGAATTCTTAAGCAGATCACACTGATAATTGTATTTCATAACTGTCAGTTGTGCGAAGGCTGTCCGTGGAGGGTGCCAACATGCCGAGGAGCTATTTGTGTCGCAGTGTCTTCTCTCCGTCACTCCACCCCCCCCCCCATCCCCCCACCCCCGCCCACCTCCATCCCCTCCCTCCCTCTCCCACCCCCTGTAACCCCCCCCCCCACAATCACCAGGGATGTGCTTACTGTCTCCACCACCGAATTACTCAATCACAAGGACACATTTATGGATGACACCTTTATTACAATTAATCAGGGGAACTTGATTAAGAAAGTTATTCCTCCTCCTTCATTGAGACGCACAAGTGGCACTGCTGCATATTGTAATTTACGTCCCACTGAGCCCCTGTGCCACTGACAGACAGACAGACAGACAGACAGGGAGACAGACAGACAGACAGACAGATAGGGAGACAGACAGACAGACAGACAGACAGACAGA
>NC_140183.1:25083651-25098651 GCF_963971535.1 Notolepis coatsorum | reverse complement strand
GTTATGTATCATAACAGTTTCTAATTACAGGAAAATATCTTCTAATATCTATCTATCTACAGTATATATTGTAGTATTTGTATATAGAGTATTGTAGTATAATAGACACGGAGTACATACTGAAAATTTTCCAAGATAAAAGAAACGTGTGTGTGAAACGGATGACGTTCTAACAGCCATTCTCTCTCCTAAACACTGTGTTTACATGGTCTATACCTCCAGTACTGGCACAATATGTTCCCAGCGAGCAGGCCTGCCTCCAAAATGCAATACAAACCAATTAAATCCAGAGTGGTGTTGTCTCTTCAGGTTCCTCTGTTCTCTAATTGGGGCTGTGACTGCTGGCTAATCAGAGGAGGTACAGGCGGGCCCTGGAGGACACGCAGACCGGCCTCGGCGCCTAATTGAAGAGAGAGAGACACGTTATCGGCAGACCTCGCGTCTACACCTAGGTGTTCGACACGCGGACGTGTGACACTGAAGCCCGCTCTGGATTCAGCTGAACATCCGTGTGCGCACCCCCCCCCCCCCCCCCCACCACACCCTCACCTTTAGTGTCGCACTCGCTAGCATGTGGGAGCTTCACACTCTCACATATTACAATGCCTCAGCAGAACTGTCCTCGCTGTGGCAATAATCACAGTTATCTTAACAATGGTCATCATTATTCAGATTGTGCTAAACCTGTTATTGAAGGAATTAATAGTAAGACAATAGTGAATTATATTTTTTTTATTACTTCTAGTTGAATTATTAGTCCTACACTTTGCAGTAATAAGGTGGTATTGAACTAAATAATAATGAATAATAAATAATAATAATCCCCCCCCCCCCCCCCCCCAGAAGTTAAGTACTTTTGGTCTTGTAGTGTATAGGTAAGTTATGAACTACACTGTACAAATTTTGCATTTTCCTGATTCCACCTCAACAAGTGTCTTTTTAAGACACGCCCTCACGCTGCCCTGGCTACTAAATCAAACACACCCACAATTGTGTCAGTTGGGTTGGTGCTCTGTGTACCTACAGACAGTATGTGGTTGTTCCAGACTCTCAGGATGAATTTCTGTAATGTAATATGAATGTAGCTAACCTATTTTTCCTAGGTAGTGTTAGTTTACATTTACATTTAGTAATTTAGCTGAACGCTTTTATCCAAAGCAACTTATAAGTTCTGTACAAGTCAGCAGGAAGGGTACAACTCTGGCAGCTAAGGGTAAGTGTGGTATTGTTCGTCAAACAGTGTTGAACTTGAGTGCATAGTAGTATAGACATAATTAGCATAGTAGGTAGTAATATAGGCACAGTAGATGAATTAGTAGTACAATGTGTAATAGTAAAAGACAGTATGAAGGTTAGTATTTATTATTATTTTCTACAAACTACATTTAACTTATTCCATCGTAAATTAGTTAGTGCTTAGTTCCAATTGTAACCAAGGATCCACAATGGAAATGAGTCAGACTTTTCTTTGAGCTAGCCATGGTCATTTTAGGATGTGTGTCTTGATGTAACATGTATTTTTAATAATTGTCAACTAAACTAAACTGAACCCCAACATGAAGGGTTTGCACTGGGCTGCAAGGCCCAACATTTGAGGCAAAATATATATACTGAATTTGAAGCAAATAATATATATTGAGAGCTTTTGACTATAGCTTTTTGAATATAGGCAATCATAATATAAAGTATTCTACTGTTATGATTACACTGTGATCCTTTTGATATAGTGTATAACTAGCGTGTCATTGAATCTTGATGTAATTTAGCTGTATTGGTCTGAATGATGAGTAATATGTCTGACAGAGGGACACAACCCATTACCTGTAGGCTACTGTCCTGCCCAACATGGTTCTATATCAGCGGTTCTCAAACTACGGGTCGCGACCCAAAGTGGGGTCATGGATAGGTGACAGTGGGGTCGCACATGTTAAAAAGTAAATCAATAATTATTATAATGTTCTGGCAACATATTTTGGCTAAATATGCCTTGTTTTATAAATGTGTATTGATAACAGTGCTGTAATAAAATGTTCTAATAAATATGCATGATCAAGTTCAACAACGTGTGCTTTTATTTTGATATTCCTTAATTCCACATTGAAATTATGCTATACATTAGGTGTGGGGTCGCCAAAAATTGTATCCTAAATAAAATGGGGTTGTGGTATAAAAAAGTTTGAGAACCCCTGGTCTATATAGTACCAAAGGGAGTTTTTTTTTTTGCCCTTTTTGAGGGGACTCCATCCACCCCCCCTCTTCGGGGGACAACTTTATTATACATTTGAACTATTTAGACATTTCATTGCCCTCTCGGAGGAGGGGACACCCAGACTAGACATTGACAACTAAAGACAACAATGAATACACATGACAAGGGAAGGTTCAATATTATTGATCAATATTATGTGAGAACATTTTGATGCTATATAGAACCATTTTAATTATATATATAAAACAGAATTTAGATCCAGTGATCTTGCAGTGAAGTCAATATCTATGAACACAAACTATGGTCTCCCTGAGCTAGAAAATCACAACATCAACACTTGAATTTGCGACGTCATCAAGCGTTGATGAATTAGTGACCTTCTTTGTGCGGATCATATAATATTAGTTTTGAGCTTTATTTATACGAGTTTCGTTTGTAGGGCTTACGGCTCTGAATGAGAACATGTACCCATATCCCAGTAAAGTAGTCACAGATTCTGTGACCTCCAGTAGGTGTTCTGTTACCTACCATCTATGGAGCAGCTCCAGGCTTTGTGTCTTAATGACATCATCACTAGTGTAGAGGAGCCAAAGCTATATATTTAGGTTATTGTATTATATGAATGTTTATGTTTACTTTTATAACCTTACATTGAAACGGCATTAGGAATATTGATTGGATTTAGATAGTCATTGAACCGTATTATTTGTCATAATAGTCACATTCGTGATGTCACAGTATGATGTCATAGGCAAACATTCTAGAACATTTGTGATGTCACAGTATGATGTCATAATGGAACATTCTAGAGCATTTGTGATGTCACAGTATGATGTCATAATCAAACATTCGAGAACATTTGTGTATCTATATATATTCAACAATTCTCTTGTCTACACTGCCGGAAACTCTAAAGAAGAAGAAGAAGATCTCATTGTGCATCTTGAGACAGTGCTGAGCAGATAGACTAAACAACATAGATTGAAGCCTGCATTTCTCAACCAAAAAGGTGCCTTGCCTACCGGTTTCCTGTGGAAAGAGCCGGCAAATTGATTTACGGCTTTCAGGTGAGGAGGAATTTTTTTGATGTGTCGAGTCTGTGGTGATTTTGGAGACTGGGAAAATACAGTTTTCTTACCTTGTAGTAGTGACGTGAATATTTAGGAAAATAGCTTTAGGATCACTTCTGTAAAGAAAGACTTCGCTGTGGAAGAGAAATAAACCATTTGGATATCTTTGTTTTACACCGGAGCGGCTGTGGACCTTATTTTTCTTTATCAACGAACGTACTACTCACGAGTAAGCAACTTTAACCAGTAGAGTGGAACGTCTGCCCTCATAACTAGAATCTTGTCTCTCCGGTGTTCAGCTTAAAGAGAGACTTGATCATATTCACACATTTGAAACAGAGTCGTAATGTTTCATAGAAACAACATGTGTGAGTTCTATTTTAGGCTGGATGTTTCCCTACCCTCCCTGGTTCCGTTTCACTACATAGGGTTACAATGCAACAGATTTGGGAAAACCCAGAAACTCTGGTGGAAATAGGTGGTAGTACGCAGAAGCTTCTGTACCGACTCTGTGGGCAGGAAGTAGAGGGTGGGAGGTCTAGGCTACTACTCCCTCCCTTCCCCTCCCTTAAATATCACAGTGGATGTTCACCGTAAGACAAGTATAGTCTGTTGCATGGCCTCCTGCACCATGATTCACTGGAAAAAAAAATAAAAAAAGGATTCGGATGGGTTTTCAAATGTCACGACGTGCTCTCCTCCACACTGCCTTTAGATAGCCTGCCGTCAGACCCTTCATGTTACCTCCAGAGTCTGAGGAGACTAACACGGAAATAAATAAATAAAATAAAACACCCATCGAGAACAGAAACGTAAAAAAAATTTAAATAATTATTTTGCTGCTAAATACTGTTTTTAGAGATGACCAAAAAAAATACAGAAATATCATCTAAAAACCCCGAATAAAGGTTCCAGCCGCTGAACCTGAGGAGGCGTGTTTTTCAGAGTGTGAGTTATGGGGTCACCGAGATGAGAGCGCTGGAAACCGGTGAACTACGGTGCATTCCGCTACACCCGGAACGGTGTCACGTCAGTGAAAAGAACGGCGTTTAAGTGAAGACATTGGGGCTAGGGGTGGTGGTTTACCGTAGCGTGCGTGTGGGGGGGTTCAAACTACCTCTCTACCCGGTCGGCGTGTTTGTGATTTCTTCGCGCACGCAGCCTGGCGAACATAGCAGCTATGCGTGCTGGGGTCTCACCTGTAACGCATTTCACACGGGGATATTTTTCGAGTGGCCACCTGGATGAGGGAATAATGTGTCCACAACGCATGAACACTCTGCCCCCCCCCCCCCCCAGGTGGGACCAGGTGTTTGTTTTAGCTTTAGCGTATGTACAGTATACGAATACACCGCACGGTCCTTAACATATCTAATTATCTCATCTTGGTGATTAAAAGACGGGGGAAACTGCTACAGCGGTCAACAGCAAAACACATGCCTGTGGAATGTCACCGGCATAAAAATACCACTTAGGCATTTTTTTCTCCCTCTCTCTCCTTTTGCCCAACAAAGCACATTTGTGGGTAAAGAGGTTAGTAACATTTTCCCCTTTAAAACAGTTTGACAATGTTATTCTGTGTGTTGTATTTTGAGAGAACCTGTAATCATTTGACTAAAATTCCTGTAACGCAAGTCGCACCCCCCCCCCCCCCCCCCCTCCCTAAAAAGAAAAGGGAAAAAAAGGAAATGAAAAAAGCGTGTCAAAGGGCATTCCACGAGACATCCAGTTTAAGTGGTTTTCTGCTTGTTGTGTGTGTGTGTGTGGGGGGGTATTTTCGAGCCCAAGTTCTGGTTAGCTGGACTAATTTTTTATTATGTGCAGCTCGGGGCGTGTGAATGGAAAGATTGATTATGTGAATGCAGTTTCTGTCAGCGGGCAAACAGGCAATGAAATACCAAGCACACCTGGAGCCGTGCTCACTTTCTGACGAGCAGGGGGGCCCGACATTGAGGCCGATTAGAAGAACAATGAACTCTATCATAAAATATTTATGGGAATATAAAGGACTGGAGAGCGCTTAAAAGCAATGGTATGATTGAGCTCAGAATTTAGTAAGAATCATCTGGAAACGGCCCGGGACCAGAAAATAAAGTATACGTCGAGGCAATAAGGATACTTTTTTCTTTTTTAATTAGCAATTTTATAACTGCATTTGTATAAAACAAACATTATGGTTAACGGTCAAGGTTTGTGTGTGTGTGTGTGTGGGGGGGGGGGGGGGGGGGGTGAAGGGAGGGAGAGAGATTTGCATTGCTTATGTAATAGCACTTTAAATACATATAATTGTGACATTTCCTCATTACTCGTTTAATCCACTGGTCAAATACGGAATATGGACTTTTAAACCTTCCGGTGATATGATAAAAGAAAAATCATCAGTTAATGTATCATTTAAGATGTACTGTACTAAAGAGCTATAATAACATGGACACAATAACCAGACTTCCACTCAATGACAGGATTGTGTCACATTGCTTTATTAATGCTTTACAATCTTACAAAATATAAAGAATATTAGGGACCGTTTTAAATCATCTGGAGCAGCATTACAAGAAAATATTAGTTTCAAGCTTTAAGGTAATTAACCAGTATTAATTTAATTTGAGCATTTTAAAGTGACAATCATCCATTCCACAGTGATACACAGTATGATTGTAGTGCATTAAAGGGACACGGACAACAACGCTGATTTATTTTGCACATAATCTCACACACATCCAAAAACAGTTTTGCACACATTCATTTAGTTTGACAGACAACCAGTGATGTCATCGGGGACATTGAATCCTTGTGTTGTGTTAATTACAGCTCAATGAAATGATAAGGCGGCAGTCCCTATGAGACGAGGTATTGCTATTTTTTCATGTAGCCGTAATTAACACAACACAAGGATTCAATGTCCCTGATGACATCACCGGTGTCACCGGACATATTCAAATTAATTGAATCTCAATAACTGTCAAACTAAATTAATCTGTGCAAAACTGACTTTCTGGACATAATGAGATTATGTGTAAAATAAATCTACATTGTTTTTTTTTGGTGAAGTGCCCCTTTAAGAACGTGGTACACACATCAGAGCTTACTGTTGGCAGCAGAGGGAGGAGTCACCTCCACCACAACCTTCCCCAGGTTCTTCCCAGCGTACATGTAGTCCACGGCCCTGAACACTGACTCCAGGCCTGTGAAGCGGCCCTCTGGGGACAACTCCCCGCAGTCCACCTCGCACACCAGCTTCCCCCGGGCCAGCATCTGCATCATGGCGCCCAGAGCCTCCTTGTAGTCTCCGAGGAAGTGGGGCAGGAAGAAGCCACGGACGCTGGCCGACTTCTGGAGCAGCTTGACCGGCAGGGTCCCCCCGCGGACGGTAGGGATCCCCGACGCCGTCTGGTACCCCGAGATGAACCCGATCACTATCAACCTGCCCTTGTTGGCCAGAGAGTTCACCGCCAGGTCAAAGATGCTGCCCCCTATCGACTCGTAGACCACGTCCACGCCTCGCGGGTACTCCTCCCGCAGCGTCTTGCTCAGGTCCTCCGAGGTGTAGTTGATGGGCCGGTCGCAGCCGATGGTCTTGAGGAAGCCGGCTTTCTCGTTAGAGGAACAGGTGCCGATGACGTGGCAGCCGGCCTGTTTGGCAAACTGCACGGCGAACTGTCCCGTTCCGCCGGCGGCGGCCGTCACCAGGACGGTCTCTCCTTTGGACAGGTCGCCCAGACGTTTCAGGGCGATGTAGGCCGTGGCGCCGCTGAGCAACAGGGTGAGGAACTCCGGCTTCACCGCAGGGACGGGCACGCTCTTCTTACTCGGCACCACCGTGTACTCGGCAAAGGCCCCGTCTGAGAGGTACGCCACCGTGTCCCCGACGGTGAAGCGCGCGCTGGCGCTGAGGCCGAGGCCCACCACCTCGCCGATCCCTTCGAACCCGGCGTCGAACGGAGGCTTCAGCGACGGGTCGTAGCGGCCCGCCGAGAAGTTCACATCCGAGGCGTTGATTCCGACGAATCTGTGGTGAAATCACGAGAGAAAAAAGACAGAGTGAATTAGAAGTTGGAAAAGAAGATTGTTATTATTTTTCATTATCTCGTGGTGAAGTTATTAATACATGCGTGATATTCACAACGGTATCGTAACACATTTCACACGTCGAAAGATACAATAAGAAGGATACGGTGCTGGGTACAATCACTACTGTAAACTTAGATTATACACACTGTACAGAATACATCTCTGAAGGTCAAGGCTTTCGGCTCCGCTTCCCTACGTAGAAACATGTGCGACCATGTGATGCAAACACTGGGGTTTGTTTTGGCAATGGTTCCCTTTCCCTCTTGGAGAAAGCAGTCGTTAACACTGACAGGGAAAAGGCTTGTATCAGAAAACACATTGCATGATGTCACCGGCGCTCATTGTTTTCAGAGACTCACGAGAACAAACTGCACTTTAAAAAAATTCTGGGATCGTTTTTTTTTCTTTCTTATTTTTCTTGCCTCGACATGAAAATAGTTGTTTTCATCTCAGTTGATGACATAGAGGAAGAAGAAGAGGACGAAGAAGAAACAACGGTGGAAAAGGAATTTATAAATAAATCATTTACGGTGTGTTTTTTGTGCAGCAGAACGCACGCTGCGTCTCATCACTGCGAATGTCACAGGTGTATTTTGGTCTCTCAGATAACGCCGGCGTGGTGTGTAGACGCAAACAAATGGGTCAGATTAATACAACAAAATAAAAAAAACACCTTGATTTCGACTGCCTACGGAATCAAGTTTATGTACGTGGAAATCTGTCCTGTCACGCGATTATCAACAGAAGGATCTGTGTTTTATTTATTGGCTGAAGCTCTACGAGTTCTGTTGAAAGTTGAAGGCAAAAAATAATCTAATTAAAAAAGATCGAAGGCTCATTTGAGCATCAGTTGTTCACTTATCAATGTATCGCTGCTAATCACTTTGGCAGGTCTCTTTTACACACAATAATCAGCAGCACAAACAATGGAAAGTAATTTTCCAATATACAGTATATAAATGCAGGTGTGCCTAAAGAAAAAAAGGCATTTTCAACCAGAACCCAACTGAGTGACATTTCTGATGTACACAAGTCAGATTAATATTTATATAATATTATTTAAATACTGTAGCAACTTTAATAGCGTTTCTCTGTAGACCTGGTTAAGATGTGATAAAAAAAATCCTTTCATTGAAATGTTGCCTTAAGATGGCGGTCAGTGTGTTCAAAGAGGATCATGCTCCACTTATAATAATGCATAAAGGTCACAAGGTCACAAGCAGGCCTACTATCCACGGTCAGCCTCAGCTATCCCATTAAGGAAACAACTACTGTACTGGTTGTATCTTCTATTTTAAAATGACAATAACGCTGAGAACATGTAATTGAACTATAATTACTCACGTCGTCGGAACATGAAATAAATTAAATATATAGCCGGTATATTTCTATGTCCCACTCGTAGGATATGCATTTATTTACATAATGTGGATCGGCTGATATTGTGCTGTGTAGCCAAATATAAATTTGGCCTACCTATTTTAAATACCTTCTCCTGATGTTTGTAAAGCGCATTGTATTGCAACTACTGTATGTATAAAATGTGCTATATAAATAAACAGATTGGTGTGGATCTACACATTTAACAAATGCCAGGAGGACACACCTACATACACTCAGGAGTCATTCTCACATTAGGACTGATTTTTTTAATAGCGCTTTTGGATACACGTAACAAACCACGTCAACATGTCAGTCAGAACTACTCTCATGTGGGAGAGAGAAAACTAGGAAACTAGGAAATCTATAGCCACCTTTATTCCGGAGGGAAAACCGTATTGTACAAGCTGTTAACATCAGGGCTAGAGTGACCACTGCAGGTCACCCGGGCCTCTCGCTGTGCTTCCAATCATCAAATTATTACTTTAAGTTTTCTTAACTAATTAAAATATGTGTCCACTATGACTGAGTGGGGAGGAGGAATGATAGAAAACGGTTGCTATTTTGCACACACACAAAAAAAAAATCACACGATTGTTAACGTCTTCCTTTTGGGGGTTAAAATGATTTGATCCTGGTCATCATCTCACAGATTGAATGAACTCATCCGCCTGTCGGTAGATTCTGTTGTCGAAACGGCACGTACTGTAGGCTTTGGGTCAAAGGTTGTATAGTAGCTCCACGAGTACAGGCTACTGATCACGTCACTACCGTGAGTAACGGACATTTACACGTCGACATTGTACATCATTCACTCATTCTGATTTTTTTTTTTTTTTTTTTACAGTAAATTACACTGTAAATTGGAGTAGGCCTAATGAGCATTTATGACCGAAGAAAATGCATGGATGAAGTAGTGGTGTTGGGGGGCTAGTAGTGGGTGATATAGGTGGATGGTAGAGCAGCCGCAGCCCTCTCCTCTCCCCATCATCTCCTCCTGGTCTGTCTGTCTGTGCCAGCAGTCTGTACTGTAACTGTACCCCCCGCTGACTCTCTGTGTGCAGGTCGGTGATGACGTAAGGAGAGACAAGAGAAAGATGGATTGATAGACAAACAGTAGGGGCGGAACTTGGAATATACAGTAAAGCTATTCCTCGTCGTTTTTATTTTTTTTTGCCATCTTGTAATAATAATCGCGGTGTTGTCGCGTCACTCACCGTTGGATTTGGCGGTTAGGAGGTAAGAGCAACCTCTTTTTTTCTTGTCCAACTTTCACAACAGACTAGAGTATATATTTAACATAATCAAAACAATGATTCAAAAATAGCTTTATAAATATACGAGTCGTCTATTCACGTGAATATGGGGAGAATGTTATCGTCTCGCAGATCCAGTTTATTCTAACACCCCCCCCCCACACAAATAAAAACTTACCGATTTCTGACCAGCAAGTCGCCGTCGCCGGGTGTCGGTACCGGAACCGTTCGCAGGGAGACGGCCTCTTTGAAATTCGGACTAAGCTTGGTGACGAGCAGTTTGTTCATGGAGCTCGGTATCGAGGAACCGTGGAAATCCATGAAGTGCGCGGAGTACGACAGGTCTATGATGGACCGCCGCGGCACCGAACCCACAACAACAACTCCCCGGCGGTAACGGACTTTGGACAACAACACGCTCCTACCGCGTCTCAGCCACAGCAGCGCACCGGGCATGACTTCACGAGCGAGCGTGAACAACGTGAACAAAGTTCACGGACACGTCAAGTGCACGGACGGTAGCTCAGGTCGGTTAGCCTCTGCACAGCTACCTAGGCCACGGCGACCAGTGCAGTTTAAAACATAATCACAACAACATTCGACGATCGTTGATCTACAACTAAAGAAATAATACGATCATAGAATAATCGCCTTTTCACTATTGAAATGTTGCAACGGTGCAACGGTGTTGTTGTAGTTACTGTAGCAGTGTGCTGCTGCTAAGACTTGTCGCTAGAGTCCCTCCCCTTCCCGGACACGACACGTCCTGTAGTTAATAATAAGGTGAAACAAATCAATCCTCATCTCTAACATCATGTCCCTCTCACCCGTTAGTTACTACTGTACTAACTGTAACAAATACATTCTAAATACTCTCGTCTATTATTGTAGTCCATGGTGGCGCAAACACGACACCGGTAAACGCGCGGACCATCGAATGCGCATTTCAGGCGCACATGTGAGATGCGTCTCTGTTGATTGATTGATTGATTGATTGATTGAAAACTTTATTAACAGATTGCAGAATAGGTACAGTACAGTACAGCTCAATATACACACACAATTGTTAAGGGGATGCAGACCAGAGAAAGACTTTCGTCTTGTTTACATCAGGGTCCCCCATTTTCAATTCATCATAATATGACATTCATGACATACAGATAGACAGTACTGCTACATCTATACATTTATGATGACATACCAGATTTGCAAATACAGTACTGTTTGTGATACAAGAAGAGTCCAGAAAAGAGAGTATATAATATATGCGTCCACCTGCAGCCCGTAGGACGTGTGTATTCATTGGTATATCATCTGTCATATTGCTTTGAGCAGTATACTATACACGTTTTTCCTGTGTGTTTTTGTTTGTTTTTAATTATAGGTCTTATTACTATATAATATAGTATCACTGTGTGATTTCCATCAAAGTTGTTGTTGTTAATAACAACCCACTCCACTGGTAATAATACCGAAGGGTCGCCTATTGTTTCCGATTCGTGTCACGACAAGTTTTGTCCGAAGTTGCTTTATCAATATTTCAAAGGAACAATTTGACATCATCCAAGTGATTCTTCCAGCCTCTCTCCCCTCTCTCTCTCCTTTGTCAGTCGATTCGATTTTAAGCAGAGGAGGGGGGAAAAACAAGACAATTAAACAGATTGACAGGTAGCTCCACTGTCAGGGTGACGCTCCGAGAGGGAGAGAGGGAGAGAGGGAGGAGTATAACATGTAGCAGAAGCAGCCACTCGATGCGTCTGTCTGTCAGCAGAGACTGTCTGAAACCAACGCTGCTTCTGGAGCCACACTGCGCTTCATTTTTTTCCCTTCACCGGAGCAGCAGACGGAGAGAGACCTCGGCTCTCTCTCTCTCGCTCTCTCTCTCTCTCTCTCACTCCCTGGAGTTTTTACTGAAGAGAAATTAGTTCATGTCGATCTCTTCTTCGCGAGGAGGGTGGAGGAGGACGCCCCGCACCTTGTTTGTTTGTCTTTAGTAACGCAGACGCCCCGCCACCACCACCTAACCACATCAATGCGTCTGTCTCTACACGAGATGAGCGGCGGCCGGTGAAAATCATTTTCACGACTCTCCAAAAAACGTAAGTAGAAATTCCCCAACCGCCCGACATGAACGGTCGAGGCGAGGGGGATAGAGGGAGAGAGAGAGAGACGGAGGGGGGAGAGATAGAGAGAAAAAAGTATCCGCGCTGGCGGTGAGGCTTGATCTGTGGCTGAGGCAGGGTGGCGTGGATGTGGGCTCAGGGTGGCGTGGATGTGGGCTCAGGGTGCTGGGCTCAGGGTGGCGTGGATGTGGGCTCAGGGTGGCGTGGATCTGTGGCTCAGGGTGGCGTGGATCTGGGCTCAGGGTGCTGGGCTCAGGGTGGCGTGGATCTGGGCTCAGGGTGCTGGGCTCAGGGTGGCGTGGATCTGTGGCTCAGGGTGGCGTGGATCTGGGCTCAGGGTGGCATGGATCTGGGCTCAGGGTGGCATGGATCTGGGCTCAGGGTGGCATGGATCTGGGCTCAGGGTGGCATGGATCTGGGCTCAGGTGCGTGTGGTGACAGAGGGACTGACATTAACCATCTAACCGTCTGTTTTCTCTCTCGTTTCAGATCTGTGGCTCAACAACAAGAAGAGCGCTGACAACGGGAATACATATCAAAGCTGCAGCGCGCCCCACACTGGACTTATTTGTTTTGTTTATTATCCTGAGTTTTTATTTATTTTGGTGCGAAACAAAGTGAGATAGTGACCCCCCCCACCGATGGCAGTAGTAGGGTGGGAGTGACTGAAACTTGGCTTCGAGAAGCTCTGCCTCTTCCCCCCCCTCTCTGCCACAAGAGACATGAAGGAAGATGATCTTTGATAGACACGACGCCGACAGCTGGCCAAATTCTTTCATCTTTTTAATATCGCAGAAACTTTTTTATTGTTTACCCTCTGCGTTTTATCATCTTGTTACACTTCACAAAGGACTGTAATTACCTTGTTGTTACAGCTTCAGGTGTTGCTGGACTGAAATTCCACAATTACCCCCCCCCCCCACCTCCATCCATCCATCCAAAAAAGACGAGGCAGTTTGAATAGGACATTCTGACACTTCGACTATACGAGTTCAAGCCTCGGGATGATTTTTCGCCACTGATTCATTCTAGTAAATTCCTGCATGAGAAGCGCCGTGGAAAGTGACGGTCACTATGCCGAGGAGAAAGCAGCAAGATCCGCGGCGATCAGCAGGTATACCCCCCCCTCTCTCTCTCTCTCTCTCTCTCTCTCTCTCTCTCTCTCTCTCTCTCTCTCTCTCTCTCTCTCTCATACACACACCACCATTTCCCATTCCCTGGTCCAATAGTAGCTTATAGCCTTCCTGATTATTTACATTCACAAGATGAAACAATATTATTGTTACAATATTATTGTTTCATCGTGGCCTCGTGTTGTGCAAGTTGTAAATCCATTTTTGAGTGGAATCTTCGAATAGGCCAACTATTCCAACATGTCTTTTATTATAGGCCCCACACTACAACTAGTGGTTGATCCGTTATGTTGTTGTTGTTGTTGTTGTTGTTGTTGTTGTTGTTGTTGTTGTTGTTGTTTTGTGTAAATTACGCACAAGCGAAGCATATGACACATAAGTCAAATGTGCCCACTGGGCCAGTAAAGTTCTCCTAGACTGGCTAGATAAAGTAAATGGCACGTTATGGCGCATAAAGGCTGCTTTTCAGGGTTCAAGAGTGAGTAATGATGAATAATTGACTCGAAAAGAGGGGGAGAACTGGCGAGAAGCGGTTTTCTTTCTTTCTGTTTTATTAGAGGATTGCCATCCTTGATTTGATGCGTGATTGATCGCCTGTCATGTGGCAGCCTTTGATCTATTCATCCCTGATAAACATCAATAAATCTCTCCATGGAGAAACTCATGCTTCTGGCAGATCTAGCTTTCAAGAGGACACCCCCCCCCTTGTCGCTGAGCCAGGACACCCCCCCCCCTTCCAAGAAAGAGAAAAGTTTCTGAATTAGGGGAAATCCGTATCTTGATTCTAGTGAAAATGCAGGAGGAAGATGGAAGTGTGTGTGTGTGTGTGTGTCGAAAAGATCACAGGAAAAAAACAAGGGATAGAATAATAAATTTTGAGGCATTCGAATCTCCACTTCCTCCTTAACTTAAGATGAATGATGTTTCTACCTTTCTGTCCAAATCTAGTCTCTGTGATTCAGCCTAGCAGTGCAACAAATACCCACACCTCTCTCCAGAGTATATAGTCTTAATATGATCCACACAGCAGCTCTGATTAAACTAGATGTTGGTGAAGGCTATGACAAGGTTCACTTGTAGTGATTTTGATTTCGACTCCCCCCCCCCCCCCCCCCCCCCCCCCCCCCCCCGGGCCCCCGCCCTCGCTTCCCTCTTGCCTCTCCAACCTTTAAACAAAATGTAAATGATTGACAGGCTTTTCCTACCTTGGTGCTAATGAGGCAGAGGCTTTGAAGTTAGACATTAACAACCGCAGTGAACAAAAGACAGTTATAGAATTTTAAAGAGATTTTTTTTTTAAATAGGAGGCGCAAAACGGACCAAACAGGAGGCCCCGGAGACTTTGAACTCGGCAGGTTTTAAATTGTTTAAAATCATTTAAAACAGAAGAGGAGCCAGGGATGGCTGTGTTATAGGAGAACATTCAACCAGTGCTCTCTTTCTTCTGCTCTCTCTCTCTCTCTCTCTCTCTCTCTCTCTCTCTCTCTCTCTCTCTCTCTCACATGATTGGTTAGCACACAGTGTGAAGAGAGGTTAGGTCCTCAGTGACCATCGTCTCCAGTTGGGTGAAACAGGGTATCGGTGGTGATGGTGGTTGTGACGGTCGGGGGGGTTCTCAGCTCCTCTGGTGTTTCCCACGTAGAGAGAGAGGGAGAGAGAGAGAGGCAGGAAAACAAGGCATCACCACCTTGACCCCCTTCCACACACACACACACACACACACACACACACACACACACACACAACACACACACACAC
>NC_140183.1:25076151-25078651 GCF_963971535.1 Notolepis coatsorum | reverse complement strand
CTGCCTGCGCCGCGGTCAGACTCTGTCTTTCCCCCGCCTCGCTAGAGGTTACGCTAATTGGAGCGGCCGTGTCGTTTGCAGGTGGCATTGATCGGCTTCGTCGATAGCCAGTTTTGCTCCCGCGCCTCCCTCTGAGACTAATAGTTAAGTCTGCATCTGGGAACACAGCCAGTCAAAGGTCAAACATGCTCCACTCGCTGATTCTTTAAGGCCTGCAGTCACACACAACTGCCCCGAGTGTTTGCATATTTGTGTGTACTTGTACTGTATATGTGTGTATGTGTGAGTGCGTTTGTAGATATGGTGTGTTTGTTTTGTATACTCGTAAACCTCAAATATGAAGCGTTTTAAGATTTTAAAACACAACTATGTTACACAACCTGTATGTGTGTGTGTCTATGCATGTTATTGGTGTATTTCATGCATAGTAAATACCAAATATATACAAATTACACATTTTATGATATAAGGTCTGTTGCACAACTTGCTGTGCATTTGCATATGTGTGTGTTTGTCTGCATGTGTGTGTGTTACTGTAGTTTGTATAGCGGAAGTGTAGTTGAACTTGTCTTATATATAGGCTACTAATATACCAAAAAGCATGCAGCATTATTTCAAGATAGCAGCCAGGCCACAAAACCCCTCGTGTACGTACAAGTGTGTGTGTACTTCTTGTGTGTATGTGTGTGTACGTCTTGTGTACTGTGTACGTCTTGTGTGTGTGCGTCTTGTGTGTGTCACTTTGTGTGGAGGAAGTGTATTTGTTTCTATATACATCAGTAAATACCAAATAGGAAGATGTTAGCAATGTCACAGCGTCTGGATGTTTCCTCCTGTTTACATAAGAGACGGATACATTTCACCTCCTCTCTCTCTGTCTCAAGCCTTCCAGGGCATCGGCACTAAAGCTGCCCCCGGGGCAACGCTCACACGCACACACACACACACACACACACACACACACACACACACACACACACACACACACGCACACACGCACACACGCACACACACACACACACACACACACACACACACACACACACACACACACACACACGCACACACACATGTCTACACCTTAACTGCAGCTAGTACGTCTCAGTGGGAAGTCACAGAGGAGGTGGGTTTAGCTTGATGATGGGAATCATATCATTAGAGCTGCCAGATGGGATTTCTGTTGTTGCCTGCAGGACAGAGGAATAGCAGCCAGTTATGGGACCAAACAAAACAAAAAAGAAAGAAAGAAAGATAAAGAAGCAAGTGTGAGAAACTCCAGTCTGACAGAGAGAGGGGAGGAGGGGGGTGGGGGGGGGGGGGGGGGCTGGGCCCACTAGCAGTCAAACTCCTCACTGCAACAGAAAAAACTATTTCCCCCAAATAAAGGAGTCCAGTGCTCACTCCTCAGCGTCTCCTCCAGCACAACAAACACATCTTTTCTTTTTAGTGGATCGAAATTTCGATCTCAGTCATAAACTCAGAATGAATACCGCACTGTCAGCGCTATCAGTGTTATCAGTTACTTGTTTTAAAAGTGTGCTTACTTAGGGCTGGGCGATATGGAAAAAAATCATACTGCGATAACTATATGATAATGTTATCATATTTCTCGATATCGATAATTATCGAATTGTTATAAGTATTAAATTTTTTTTTTTTTTTTTTTTTTTAAACAACAGATGTATGTTTATTTTGCAGCAATTCTTTGTCATTGCCGCCATCTTTAGTGTTACATCCCCTCACACTCCAGTTCTCAGGCTGCAGCTGGTTTAAAAGCTAAAGTAAACCGGCTTCTCTGCTGGCTGTGGCTCCAGGGAAGTTGAACAGTTCTGGCTCTGCTAGTTTCTTTTCGATCTTTTGGCTTTTTTGGTGGACAAACCACCGCACATGTGCACCGTGACTCGTGACTGGAGTCTAGTTCTGCTAGCACACATAGCCTACTGTGTACAGACGGTTTCAAACTGTATTTTAAATTAGAAAGCAAACAAAATAAATGGACAAGAGAAAAATAAATCTCAATTTGGTCAGTATTGTCATTTGGACTAGCAAAGCCATTACTTTAAGTTGCAGGCAAGAAAGACAAGTCTGTCCACTGTCTCTGTTTTTTTTAAATTTCGATATTCAATATCGATTATTAAAATATATAGCGATATTTATCGTTATCGCTATATCGCCTAGCCCTACTTACTATGTAATATGTTATGCTGAGTAATTACATTTTGTCAAGGCAACCACATTGGGGATGTAAGACTTTAAAAGCTTGTTAATGGAAAATAGTTGTGTTTTTTCTTTCTTCCAGCGCATCATTTCGAAATGTGAGAATATAAGGGGGGGGGGGGGGGGGGTGTTAGAGAGAAGTAGTCTTGCAACATTTAAAGGAAAGAAATTGACATCTCTAATTTTCTTAAGTATTGCATTTCACCGATTTGTTCTCTGCCGGAGACAAATTCAACACATACCTCTATCAATAAAAGATGAGCAATTACAGAATATTTTGTCT
>NC_140183.1:25065851-25068351 GCF_963971535.1 Notolepis coatsorum | reverse complement strand
ACTACTACATGTATTTACCAGAATGACAATGTGGGCAAAAGCAACAAAACCTAGTGAGTATTAATGAACTAAGTACTTTCTGAGTCGGGGACAGACCTCCCACAAACCTTCCCTGTGGCATGTGGTACTGTTTGAAACGTGACATTGACAGGAAGCATGCTCCATGACAACCACAACACATACACATGAGAGTGTGCACTTGGCGGCCATGTTGAAAATGAAAAATCACCAAACTAGGATCTGCTTTGTCATAGGATATCACAGTTGTCAGTCTCGTCGACATTTAGCCTCAATAAAAAAAAAATACGCTTTTCATTCAACCCTGATCCAGAGTCAGCCTGAAGTCCTAGCTTTTTACAAATTCTCTCCCATTTAACTGATCCAGAGTCAGCCCGAAGTCCTAGCTTTTTACAAATTCTCTCTCCATTTAACTGATCCAGAGTCAGCCTGAAGTCCTAGCTTTTTACAAATTCTCTCCCCATTTAACTGATCCAGAGTCAGCCCGAAGTCCTAGCTTTTTACAAATCCTCTCCCCATTTAACTGATCCAGAGTCCGTTCAAAGTCCTAGGTTAATTTTTTATTACAATTCTCAATTCTCCCATCTTAAAGAAGTAAATGCAGTATTTATGATTTGAAGTCGTGCATCTTCTTGAGACCTCAGATGTAGGTAGTATTCTCACACGTCCAGGCGTGGAAGCATCGCTGCTGAACCCAGTCAGAGCCCCGAGGATCTGCTAAAAACTCAGCGTGGAAATCTAGGTTTTAATAATTAAAAGACAGACTGGAGGGCAGCACTAGGTGGTGAATGGACATAGGAGTGGAGAGAGAGAGAGAGAGGAGAAAGAGAGAGAGAGGAGAGAGAGAGAGAGAGAGAGAGAGAGAGAGGAGAAAGAGAGAGAGAGAGAGCGATTAACAGAGAGAGAGAGATGGACAGAGGCGTGGTGGAGACAGAGAGAGATTAACAGAGAGAGAGAGAGAGAGGGAAGAAAGAAGAGAAAGGGAGAGATGTAGAGAGAAGAAGAAAAAAAGGGTGAGATTCTTTGAGGATCGGCGGGCCCCCCGACGGTATATTTTTCTTTGCTTTGTCTGCTGCGGGGGTTAAAAGATGTGGTTCATCATTAAGGAGAATATTCACTGACGTGTCACTGAGCGACGACCCCCCTGACAGGTCACTGGTAGTTCACTCACCCACACGTCTTTAAAACATCCCTCCACCCACCCCTCCTCTCTCCACACACACACACACACACACACACACACACACACACACACACACACACACCGCCGCACAGTGGAAGGTATGCGAGTGTAGTGAGTTTCTGTCACCAGTGGCCATTTTGATATCTCATTTGTTGTCGGCGCGGACCCTCGGCGGTGCAGCAGGGTTTAAAAGGAGATGAAGAGAACAACGTTCACAGAGATCCAGAATAGATCTGCTCTCCATCCTTGTAACATGACTACCATAATGAATGCCTCCCCCCCCCCCACCCCCCCCCCCCCCCTCTCTCTCTACCTCCTATTCAGCCTCTCTCGATTTGTCTCAAGTCTTTTCTTTGTCTCCTCCTCCTCTGCCGTCCCTCCCTCCTTCTTTCTCCCCGTGTCTCAGCAGAGTCGGCCTCTTTTCATTTGTCTTCATAAGCCTCATTTATTTTAGCAGCCAGATGTGTGCTGACAGACATCAGTCAGTGGCCCGCCCTCCCCCGGGCGCCCCTGAGCCCCTGCCACCCCCCCTCCACCCCCCCCCCCCCCACCACCACTAGGAGGTCAGGAAAACAGTCACGTCTCCCCTCGGTCCCCCGCAGCCACCCACCCCCTCCGGATCCCCCATCAGCATTACTGAAGATGGATGTGTCTTTAAAGCTGAGATTGATTGTGGATATCAGAGCTGTGGTACCATTCATCACCACCAATATTATTTAGACCAGAGGAAAGACTGACCGAGGAGGTGGGGCTCGCTCCCAGAGCGTCCTAGATAGAGGACCATGTAGAGGTGGGGCTCGCTCCCAGAGCGTCCTAGATAGAGGACCATGTAGAGGTGGGGCTCGCTCCCAGAGCGTCCTAAATAGAGGACCATGTAGAGGTGGGGCTCGCTCCCAGAGCGTCCTAGATAGAGGACCATGTAGAGGTGGGGCTCGCTCCCAGAGCGTCCTAGATAGAGGACCATGTAGAGGTGGGGCTCGCTCCCAGAGCATCCTAGATAGAGGGCCATGTAGAGGTGGGGCTCGCTCCCAGAGCGTCCTAGATAGAGGGCCATGTAGAGGTGGGGCTCGCTCCCAGAGCATCCTAGATAGAGGGCCATGTAGAGGTGGGGCTCGCTCCCAGAGCGTCCTAGATAGAGGACCATGTAGAGGTGGGGCTCGCTCCCAGAGCGTCCTAGATAGAGGGCCATGTAGAGGTGGGGCTCGCTCCCAGAGCGTCCTAGATAGAGGACCATGTAGAGGTGGGGCTCGCTCCCAGAGCGTCCTAGATAGAGGACCATGTAGAGGTGGGGCTCGCTCC
>NC_140183.1:25045851-25063351 GCF_963971535.1 Notolepis coatsorum | reverse complement strand
TATATAGAAACAGTTGCCAATGTAACTCTCACTTCTCTGCCAGGGAGGACCATCCACCTCTACTACTTTGTATCGTTTCCTCTTCTGTCTCTCATCTTGTTGAATAATGTTGTATTATTCATCGAGGCTGAGCAGCACCCTTTATTTTTTTTTCTATCCACTTTTTCTCCCCATTCTCTATTTTTTTCTCCCATCCCAATTTCGTATATCGAATTCTTCCCACCCCTGTCTTGAACGTTGCTAGACTATGCCTCCCACAGGTCGGTTGTAGTGAGGACAGAAGCCTTGCATCACGTGTCCCCTCCGGTACACGAGGAGGCAGCCTGTCGCATCTTTTCACTGCAGCAGCTCGAACTCTCAGTGGCGAGGAGTAACGCGTGGGAGGCTCACGCTGCCCCCTCTACTTCCTGCTTCCGTCGCACCGGCGTCACCAACGTCAAATCCCCACCCACCGGCTCTCCCACCCTCTAACACTTGCCAATTGTGTTAGTATGAACGACCGGCCAGCCGGTAGCAACGCCGAGAGCTGGTCTCGAACCCAGCGTCTCCTGCGTTAGAGGCGAGCGCCTTGCCCACTGCGCCAATCAGCCGCCCTGAGCAGCACCTTGTTGTACCCCCACAGTAACGGGTTGAGCGGGTCTGGAGGTGGGTCTTCTCTACCCCCCCCCCCCCCCCCACTCTGCTGAAAAAGGCCTCATTGTGTTCGTGGTCTTTTATAGCGCTGTCTGAAAGAGAGAGATGTACTCCAGTCGGCATTCAAATGCACGTGGTAAAGCAGCCAGCATAGCAAGACAAACACCACAGGTTGTAAACGCTTTGAAAAGGTGTGTGTGTGTGTGTGTGTGTGTGTGTGCACGCGTGCGCATGAATGTGCATGCCTCTCCACGTGCACAAGTATAGGACAAACGACACAGATTGTAAATGCTTTGGAAAAGATAGTTTGTGTGTGTGTGTCTGCGTGCATGCCTGTGCACATGCACGGGTATAGGACAAACACCACAGATTGTAAATTCTTTGGAGAAGAGTGTGTGTCTGTGTGTGTGTGTGTGTAAGTTGTTGAAATGGTCCCAACTTCTTAAAATGTCAATGGAGAGTCTGTCTGTTTACTGGGTGCCGCCACGATGAATCGAATGCGACTTGAAGTGAAAATAACACATTTTACATTCTAATCAAGTTGTCGGCACCCAGTAAACAGACAGACTCTCCATTGAAACTTTGAGAAGTTGGACCATTTCAACAACTTCAGGGTAAGTGTTTGACAAATAAGTGGTTCTGGATCTTATGTTTAGGTAATATAAAATGCTTCTGAGTAAGTAAAATGAAATGACATGACGTACCGTCGCCTGGGAAACCAAAGGTTCGTTTCAGTCTATATTAATTTGCCTGGCTGTGATATGAAGCTAGCAAAGCATAGAGGAACATATACAGCTGTGATATGAAGCAGGCAAAGCATAGTGATACATATACAGCTGTGATATGAAGCTAGCAAAGCATAGTGATACATATACAGCTGTGATATGAAGCTAGCAAAGCATAGCGGTACATATACAGCTGTGATATGAAGCTAGCAAAGCATAGTGGTACATATACAGCTGTGATATGAAGCTAGCAAAGCATAGTGATACATATACAGCTGTGATATGAAGCTAGCAAAGCATAGCGGTACATATACAGCTGTGATATGAAGCTAACAAAGCGCAGTGGTACATATACAGCTGTGATATGAAGCTAACAAAGCGCAGTGGTACATATACAGCTGTGATATGAAGCTAGCAAAGCGCAGTGGTACAGATAGAGCTGTGATATGAAGCTAGCAAAGCGCAGTGGTAAGATACAGCTGTGATATGAAGCTAGCAAAGCATAGTGGTACATATACAGCTGTGATATGAAGCTAGCAAAGCGCAGTGGTACATATACAGCTGTGATATGAAGCTAACAAAGCGCAGTGGTACATATACAGCTGTGATATGAAGCTAGCAAAGCATAGTGGTACATATACAGCTGTGATATGAAGCTAACAAAGCGCAGTGGTACATATACAGCTGTGATATGAAGCTAACAAAGCATAGTGGTACATATACAGCTGTGATATGAAGCTAGCAAAGCATAGTGGTACATATACAGCTGTGATATGAAGCTAGCAAAGCGCAGTGGTACATATACAGCTGTGATATCAAGCTAGCAAAGCGCAGTGGTACATATACAGCTGTGATATGAAGCTAGCAAAGCATAGTGGTACATATACAGCTGTGATATGAAGCTAACAAAGCATAGTGGTACATATACAGCTGTGATATGAAGCTAGCAAAGCATAGTGGTACATATACAGCTGTGATATGAAGCTAGCAAAGCGCAGTGGTACATATACAGCTGTGATATGAAGCTAGCAAAGCGCAGTGGTACATATACAGCTGTGATATGAAGCTAGCAAAGCATAGTGGTACATATACAGCTGTGATATGAAGCTAGCAAAGCGCAGTGGTACATATACAGCTGTGATATGAAGCTAGCAAAGCGCAGTGGTAAGATACAGCTGTGATATGAAGCTAGCAAGGTGTAGCAGTACAGAGATACAGCCAGGAACCAGCCCTCAGTCTCTACCTCCACTTTTTCCTTCTACAGTTTACCGCCTGCTTTGCTCTGTTTGATTTCCTGTCCATCCGTCTCTGGTAGTCGCTCGACATGCGCCCGATCTCCACCGAGATCACAAGCTCCCCAAGTTTTTCCTCCTCTTCCGTCACATTTTAAAACCCCCTCCGTCATTATCAGAAGTCAAGTCATGCAGAAATGTAAAAGAAAATAAATATATATATAAAAAAAGAAGCTAATCACACTTTGTACTGCTGCCTTTGTCGTCAGCCGGTGATGGAAGCGGGTCTAAATGTGAGATTAGAACGCGGCAGTGACTGATGCTATTAGCCAGATATGCCATAGACTTTACCTATCTCCTATGAAGGATTAGTGCAAATTATACCAGGGGGACAGGCCTGATGCCTCCCCTGCCTGGGTGGATGTGGGCATTTGAGGCACTCTAAGTTGACAGCGTCATGTCTCCGCTTAGTCGTTCCAGACAGCCTGGATGACAGCTGATGCCAGGCGAGGGCTTAAAAAGTGTGTATTTGTGCGTCGGGAGGAAGTGTGTGTGTGTGTGTGTTTGCCATAGTGTGTGTTTGCGTGTGTATGTGTATGAGCGAGGCAGAGCTATAAAAAGGAAATGACAAGGGTGTTTGAACGTGATGGCGCGTGAACGACATTCTAAGAAAACGGGTTGTCTTTTAAAGCAGGGTGACAATGAGGAAGCGGCTAATTCTAATCTTCCGGCGTCTTCACTTTTAATTCCGTAAACTTTTACCTTGCTGTTTTACTTTAAACACGTGCGCAGTCTGGAAGTCTTTCCGGGGTGAAAAGCCTGTTTGTCAGGAATTAGAAATAAACCATCGCTCCGCACAGACACACAGCAGGTGCAGAGTTTCAACGTTAGAAATCACCAAAACACAGATAAAAAAATAAAACATGATAACACAACTCTACATTCTCTTCACTTAGACTATGTTCACACTGCAAGCCTTAGTGCTCCATTCGGATTTATTGTTCAGGTTATTGTTTGGCTGTTCAAATGTCAATCTAGAGTGACTTAAAAGTCGCACGAAAGTCGTGTTCAGACTGAGGTCGCATTGCGAAAAATCAAACCCGTATCCGATTTAGGAGCACATATGAAAGTGGCCCAAAATCTGAATGGAAAAGAGCAGATTCCATGTGAATTGTGCCGTTTTCACACCGTCATGAGCAAGAAAATCTGATTTCGGCCACTATATCACCTGCAGTGTGAACGTAGCCGAGCGTTACTCAACCCTTCACTTTCTTTAGAAAAGAAACTCTCGATGTCATAACATTGAGACGATCTGATTGGCCGTGTGTTTTGCTTAACGCCGCCCGCCGACCTCTGCGTGGCGAACGGTGACGTGGACCCGGCGGGCGCGCGGGCGAGCGGCCTGGTCAGAGGGTTTCCCTCACCTCTCAGGAATGTTGGAGGCGAGATGCAAATGTTCCCTTGTTTTTTAAGCCCCGGCCCCGTCTCCCGTGTGCCGCGCCGGGCTGATTTAGTGGCGTGACATGTCCTTTAATGTAGGGCAGTAAACTACAGGCTGGATTTATACGTGTGATTCCTGCTTTTTCCTGGTTTCCTGAAGGCTCTCCAGGGCCTCGCATGGCGACAGTCTGTTACAGCCTCCCTGCTCTTATGTACCATCAAGTACACTTTCTGATTTACCTCTCTCTCTCTCTCTCTCTCTCTCTCTCTCTCTCTCTCTCTCTCTTTCTCTCTCTCTTTCTCTCTCTCTCTCTCTCTCTCTTTCTCTCTCTCTCTCTCTCTCTCTCTCTCTCCATCCCCTCCCCCTCTCCCCTCCACTGTGCTCCTCTCCTCCTTGAGGTTTGCGAGGTGTTGTATATATCTGTATATACAGTATATATACACGTAATGATGTTGTGATGATGTCAGTGGTGGTGTGTGTACAGGTAGAGGTCAGCTCTCTCTCTCTCTCTCTCTCTCTCTCTCTCTCTCTCTCTCTCTCTCTCTCTCTCTCTGACACGGTTTGACTGAGGCGGGCCGTTTGTCAAGTCTGAGCAGCGCAGGACTCTGCTCTCTCTCTCTCTTTCTCTCTCTCTCTCTCCGGGTTTGGATTCTCTATTTATCCGCACAGCTCATGTGTTTTCACCATATAAAGACAGTCAGTGTCCGACCATGTCACCACATGATGGATCACCTAGTCCCTCTTCGTTCTCTCAGGAAGAGGCATGGGAGAGAGAGAGAGAGAGAGAGGGGGGGGGGGGGGAGGAAGAGGAGTGTGGAAGCAGTGAAGGACATGGCAGCTTAGCACCAGCCAAAAAGACTGTGGTGAACACCTGCTCCTGTCGCCAACGCCCCGACTGCCTCCAACATTACCTGTCAATCTATCACACGCAGCCAGATCAGATGTCTGGAACAGCCAGGACTCACAGCACAGGCAGAGAGGCAGGAGTTGGGAGGGGAGGGGGGGGGGGGGGGGGGTGTAGTGAAAGAGGGAGAGGGACAGATTGCCAGTCTGTGGGGAGAGACAGACAGAGGTAGAGAGAGAGGGAGAGAGGGAGATGTTGAAGTAAATGGGGCATGTTAATGGGTGTATCTCAGATAGTTTATGATGGGGAGTAAACTTTTCTTGGATGAGTCTTTCACTAGCTTTTCTTTGGCCTCTTCTCTTCCTTAAATTTTTTTCCTCCACTTTTCTTAAACATTTTTATTATTATTATTATTGTTTATATCTTGTGTGACAGTGATTCCCCCTCTCCCCCATCCCTTCTCCCCTCTGGCTTTTGGACCGGTCCGTGCTCCCCTCCTCTAACAGGGTGATTTAGGCTGCTCCGTCTGGCATTTGATTGGCTCCTCTGTGTAAAGAGGTGAATCTCTGACAGACAGGCGCCTCTGCAGGGAGGAGGGGCCCGTGGTGTCGGATTACAGCGACAGCCTCTGCCTGTGTGTGGTGTGTGTTTGTACATGAGAGAGGGAGTGCATTGCATACACGTTGTGTCTATGTGTCTATCTGTGTGTGTGTTTGTATGTGAGAGAGCAAGAGGTTGTGTGTGTGTGCACCCTTTAGTAAAAGGCAGGCGAATCGTAGCTCATCAAGGTGCATTAGTGCATGCATGACCAGCAGTGTTGGGACTAACGCGTTACAAAGTAACGCGTTACAGAAACGAAGTTACTTTTTGCCGCAACTAGTACTCTAACGCATTACTTTTGAAATTCAGTAACGCTACTTACGTTACTGAATGGTTTGTTAGTTCGTTACTGCGTTCTTTTTATGTAGATTCATAGCGAGCGTCCTTATTTCGCCTGCGTTTGTTTTGTTTACTGTAGACTGAAAGGCGCTATATAAAACGAAGTATTATTATTATTATTATTTCTTTCCGTAGCCTCATTCTGTTTTCGCACTTCTGATTGGCCACTGACGTTCTGAAAGAAATAGTCGCTCTCTACAGTAAACAACAAGAGGACGCTCGCTATGAATCTACATAATAAGAACGCAGTAATAATAACGAACTAACAAACCATTTAGCAACTACTTGGAGAGATAATTAATATACAACATGGAAACGAGATAAAGAACATGTTTGAAGGGCTGCTGGAGTCAACTGGACTAACGTTACATCTCGACCACCGCAGACTGGTGACGGTGAGTGCAATGTGTTCACTGAAACTCAAGATCAACGGATTTTGACTGTACGAAAGCTGCCAGGGAATCTCATAATACTAATCAAACAATATAAATATAGTCCTTTCATGCACAATTGATATCCTAACTATTCTAACGTTGCAATGCTTTGATTGATATCTTAAACAACGCTGCAAGATGGTTATGAATGAATTAATGAATGGATGAATGAATGAATGAATGAAAACTTTATTTAACAGATTGCAGAATGGGTACAATACAGTACGGCTCAATACATACAATTGTTAAGGGGATGCAGACCTGAGAAAGACGTTTGTCTTGTTTCCATCAGGGTCCCCCATTTTCAATTCATATAGACATTTATGACATACACAACATACATGACATTTATGGCATAGGGACATATAGGTATTTAGTACTGATACATTTGTGACATAAGCGGTATTCAAATATACAGTACTGTTACCCCTAGATCCTGACAGAGTATATACATATGATGAGGAGGGGACTGTACATTAGGAGGGGGTGGGTGGGTGGGAGAGAAATATACATACAGCGGGGAGGGAATATATATGAAACGCTCTAGACCACATTGCTTAGCAGAGTTCGGTGATGTGAATGGAAACTGTCAAGTTGATCAACCGATTTTGAGTATATGGGGCATGGGACTTGAGCAATTTATTTTTTTTATTTTTTTTTAAATAACTAAATAGTTACTTTTCACAGTAACTCATTACTTTTGGGTGTAAGTAACTAGTACAGTAACGAAGTTACTTTGAAATGAAGTAACTAGTAAAGTAACTGAGTTACTATTTTTCAGTAACTAGCACAACACTGATGACCAGTCCCAGACCTTTTTTATTTTTGATCTCTCTCTCCTCTCTCTCTCTCCCCTCTCTCTCTCTCCTCTCTCTCTCACTCTCCCCCTCTCTCTCTCACTCTCTCTCCCCTCTCTCTCCTCTCTCTCTCTCTCCCCTCTCACTCTCCCCTCTCACTCTCTCTCTCTCTCTCCCTCTCTCCCCTCTCTCACCTCTCTCTATCTCTCCCCTCTCTCTCTATCTCTCTCTCTCTCTCTCCCCTCTCTCGCTCTCTCCCTCTCTTAGTGTCTGAGCTCTTCTGATTTACGGTAATTATCCATCGTTGGGGTCATCTATCAGGCTGGCCGTTGCTAGGCGATGAGAGCAGCTGCTCCAGGCTGTTGTCTGGGCTCTGGTGCTGTCTTGTCAGGGACGGGGTGAGAGGTGTGTGTGTACGTATGTACGTGTGTGTGTGTGTGTGTGTGTGTGTGTGTGTGTGTGTGTGTGTGTGTGTACGTGTGTGTGTGTGTGTGTGTGTGTGTGTGTGTGTGTGTGTGTGTGTGTGTGTGTGTGCGCAGGGTTCCCCCCAGGAAAGTAGTTAGGCCCGTGGTCTGTGGTCAGGGCGTGAGCCTTTGGTATTTTTTGACGTGGGGCGGCGGCCAAGTGTCTTTTTTTGACAGAGGCTCTACATTCAGTCAGTGTTAAAGGCTGACTGGACATTTGAAAATATGACCACGTAACGTGAATGTTATAAATACACTGTTCATTCAACACGCATTTAAAAAGAAATCTACAACTACGGTAGAGACCTTTCCAGAAGTATTGTGTTGCTGTTCCGTTGCCAGGGGAACAGCGTTGGCCCCTATTTGTTTCCTGTCAGATACTGTATTTACTAGGGGTGGGACGATACATCGATCCAGATCGATACATCGATGTAATTATCAACGATCGAATCGGATCGATGCGATGTAATAAGATCGATTCATATCGATACTCTTATTTTGAAAATCCTGTGGCGAGTCTCATAACTGATTGTGTTAAATGGGCATATGATATCATCTCATATCGATCGCAGGCACCTGAATCTAATCGTATCGTATTGTATCGTGAGAGACTTTGTGATATCGGCAAATATCGTATCGTTGTCCAAAGAATCGATATCGTATCGTATCATGATGAAACTGGTGATTCCCACCCCTAGTATTTACACACATTGCAACAGGAAATACAAAGGGGCCTATTTGTGTATGTTGTCAAGTAGAGACTGTCTATAGCAGAGTTTAAAGTCTTGTAACTAAATAAATGTAATTAAATAATTATCAACGTTTCTGTAATTCAATGGCCCTGGTATGGTATACTCACTCTGCTAGTATAGTATACTCACTCTGCTAGTATAGTATACTCACTCTTCTAGTATAGTATACTCACTCTGCTAGTATAGTATACTCACTCTGCTAGTATAGTATACTCACTCAGCTAGTATAGTATACTCACTCTGCTAGTATAGTATACTCACTCAGCTAGTATAGTATACTCACTCTGCTAGTATAGTATACTCACTCAGCTAGTATAGTATACTCACTCAGCTAGTATAGTATACTCACTCTGCTAGTATAGTATACTCACTCAGCTAGTATAGTATACTCACTCTGCTAGTATAGTATACTCACTCAGCTAGTATAGTATACTCACTCAGCTAGTATAGTATACTCACTCTGCTAGTATAGTATACTCACTCTTCTAGTATAGTATACTCACTCTTCTAGTATAGTATACTCACTCTTCTAGTATAGTATACTCACTCACCTTTCATCCTTGACGTTATCCCTACTGTTTGGCTAGCTAGCTAATGTTGCTAGGTGTGGAGGTTGAAGTGTTGAAAAAATGAGTGAAACCATTTTGGAGTTGCGGTTTAGGTGGCCAGTTTAAAATGTACTTGTGTGTGTGTGTGTGTGTGTGTGTGTGTGTGTGTGTGTGTGTGTGTGTGTGTGTGTGTGTGTGTGTACATGTATGTACCAATCTGATTGTCAATCCAGTGCATATCTAACTCAATGGTCTCTGAATATATGACTGCATTTACAATGTTTATGTCTCTTGTCTGTTTGTAATTTATGAGGACATAAATAACCCTGTGTGTGTGTGTGTGTGTGTGTGTGTGTGTGTGTGTGTGTGTGTGTGTGTGTGTGTGTGTGTGTGTGTGTGTGTGTGTGTGTGTGCAGGGGGCGAAACTAAAGCCCGCCAAGCGCCATTGGCGATCAGTTTTTACGTTTGGCGACTCCCACTGAGTGGTCTGTCAAATAGTCATGTGAAAACCGAAAATCATGATCCAATTCAGGGCTGTACGCTAAGCTTTTTCACTAGGGGCACACTTGCCCCTAAATGAGAAATTTAGGGGCAAAGAATATTTTTTAGGGGCAAATTTTTAAATAACTATTTTACCATTATAGTAGGGCTGGGCGATATGGCCTCTAAATGATATTGCGATATTTTTTGGCCACATCACGATACACAATATATATCGCAATATTTTGACATTTCCTAAAGCACTTAAAATGCTTGATTTAACCCTTTGATGCATACAGTCACGCCAATATGATGATTATAATAAGTCCCTGCAACATATGTTTGCATTATTAAACCATGAAGATGCTTTAAAAAATAATTTAATGAAAATGTACTAAGAGTAGTCTACTGACACACTAATAAAAAAATTTATTTACATCTAAGACTATTTATATAAAAACTCTTGGGTGCCCTTTTTTTGCACAGTACTGTGTTTTCTATCCACTTTAGCCAAACACACACACACACACATATATATATATATATATACTACTGTGAGAAAATAATAATTACACACAAAGGGATAATGGCTTATAGCAGACTTAATGATTTTAGAATATTTCAGATAATGAAATTAAATGTTTATCATCAACTATCCAGTTAGTATTTATACTGTCTGTAACGTTTGGCTACTTTAAATCATTGAATGTAGAGAGAGAGCGAGAGAGAGAGAGAGGGGGCGAGAACGCACAAGAGAGCCAGCCCCCCCCCCCCCCCCCCCGGGTTTTGTTCTAGGTTCGCGTTTTGATCGTCTAAGCTGCCGTAGGTGATGACGTCACACTCGAATGTAAACAGGAAGAGTCAAACACGGAGATGGAAAGTGGATGATATACAGAAACGAATAACTAATAAATATGAAGTTATGTTTAAACTTCTGTTGTCAAGCGTTGTCACTTGTCAATATAACCCACCCCCTTTCCTCACTTTTCCACCGTCCCTGCTTCACTCGGGACCACCAGCTAACGTTAGCCTAAAGCTCCGCCGTCCCTGCTTCACTCGGGACCACCAGCTAACGTTAGCCCATTGCTCGTGTCAATTAAATTGCATGTTATTAAATGTCCGCGCTGGTCTGTCTAATGAAATTACAACCGCAACATTATGTCGCCTGTACAGCCCTGGTTGTAGGCTAATGTTAGTGTAGTGAAATGCGAATGAAGGGGTGAAATCACTATTCGCAAGCTTGCGAGTAGATATAATTTTTCATTCGCACCGGCCAAATTAGGGGGCAATTTGCGACGATCTCGTCGCAGCGTACAGGCCTGCAATTCTGAGCGGAGTTCTCACTCGCTGTCTCAGCACAGACATGCAGCGCACCGCGCACTGCTCCTCCTACCCCTACCCCTCCCGCACCTGTTTCTGTATGCTGCATGTAAACAGAGGACAGTCACCGTGACGTTAGTCTAGTCAGAGGGACCTCCGTGAGCTAATGTTAGCTACTGTTACAAAATGACCCAGTCAACTATTCACTTTTAGTTTAATACATGAGGCATTGTGTAACGTTATCCAGCCGGCTAGCTACTGATAGCTCCCGACATCAACAACTGCTCCAGCAAGTGTCCAGTGCATAATACCTCCGTTGGCTAGGTAGCTCATGTTAGCCCACGTTAGCTCACTAGTCACTACGAAATGTCCCAGTAAACTAAATAGTTCAGAGGCGTTGTCCCAACGTCATCCAGCAGTAGCTACTAGCTACAGATAGCTCCTGACATCAATGTCCTACAACATGCGTATTCGAGCCCCTGGCTTACATCGCATGAGGGCTGCTGAATAGGTCCAGCTGCAGCGCAGGAGAATCCTTTCATGCTGCATGTAGAGTTTAGGGTCCAGCTGCAGCGCCGGAGAATCCTTGCTGGAGCTGGAGGCCACTCGAGTATACACACAGACAGTGGAGCTGTTTGCAGACAGCGAGGTGGCGATGTCTCGCAGATAATACAACTACAAGTATGATTATATAATATATATATTTTATTAAAAAAAAATTATATAAAATAATAATAATAATTTTTTTAATCAAAAAAAAGTTGGCAGGTAAGAAATATGCTTGGCGGGTAGATTATTTCCATCTACCCGCCACTGGCCGGTGAGTCAAAAAGTTAATTTCGCCCCCTGTGTGTGTGTGTGTGTGTGTGCGTGCGTGCGTGGCGTGTGTGTGGAGGGAGAGTTGGAAGACATAAGGCCTTAGGGAGTTGTTTTAGTTTCTTTAGCGATTGCAAATTAGTGTGGAGGGAGAGAGAGAAAGAAAGAGAGAGAAAGAAAGAGATAGAGACATTTTATATTGACAGGTGAGAATCTGTGGTGATGGGAACTCCTCTTTAGAACCCATTTATCATAATTTATGACCCTTTTATAAGTTTTTATAGCCAATTTATGATAATTTATAACCCTTTATAACCCATTTATAATCATTTATAACCCTTTTATAACTCATTGTGCAATGTGGCGGTTGAACCCGTCTCGGCTTTTCACAATTCACTATCGCGACGCCCTCACTCTCCATGATAGTCCGCTCACGGTTAACTGCTGGCCTGCTGGCCTGCCTCCTCCTTGGGGGGAAAAGCAGGAGAGGACAGGAGAACCAACGGGTCGTCACACGTATGAACGTAAAACTTGCGAGTGCGACGTGTGTGTAGTGGGATCCTTTAAAGATAAACGGTAAATGGCCTGCATTTATATAGCGCTTTTATCCAAAGCGCTTTACAACTCATACCTCACCACATTCACCCGTTCACTCACACACTCACACACCGATGGCGGAGGCGACCATGCAAGGTGCCGACCTGCCCATCAGGAGCAGTTAGGGGTTAAGTGCCTTGCTCAAGGACACTTCAACACGCTGCCCGGGAGGAGCCGGACTCGAACCGGGAACAGACGACCGCTCCACCCTCCTGAGCCACAAGGTCCCAGGAAATGAGAATTCCTCCATTATTTTTGTCGCATCTATTTATCACTATGTGCTCATTTCCTCTTTTATTGTTGTTTCAAGTTTCTTCAAGTTTCTTTAATAGTTGTCATACAGAAGTACAGAATACTTTTGTACAAAATGCTTCTTACTGTTGCGCTCCAGAGACTGTGCATGACAAGATAAGTATGAAATAAAAACATAGTAAAAATTAGAAGAAAAAAAAAAGAGGTCACAGTGTTCAGTTTAGACATATGTACAATGTTCGTAGACGTAGTTACCATACAATATACAATACTGTGCAGTGTACTAATATACAATACTATATAGTGCAAGGCATAAATGGACGAGGTGCAGTTTAGGTACAATTCACAGTAGGTGTACGAGTTGTAGTGCAAATCCTTTATCAATAAATATAAAGTGTAAGTGTGTTTGTGTGATCTAAAGTGTGGAGAGTGGGTGCTGCAGTGTGTTGTTTGTTTGAGTGAGTGTGTGTGTGCGTGTGGGTGTGTGTGCTGTGTGCATTTGATGGTTGTTGCATAGTGATTATTGTTCGTTTAGCGATTATTGTTCGTTTAGCAGCCTGATGGCCTGGGGATAGAAGCTCCTTCTGAGTCTTTCTGTGCTCGCCATAAGACTCCGGTAACGCTTGCCTGACGGCAGCAGTTCAAAGAGGCAGTTGTTCGGGTGGCTCGAGTCCTTAATAATTCTCTTAGCCTTCCCCTTGCACCGCTTGTTGTAAATGTTCTGGAGGGTGGGAAGCCCCCCTCTAATTGTGCGTTCGGCTGAACGTGTCACTCTTTGTAGTCTGCTACGGTCTTGTGCAGTGCTATTCCCAAACCAGGAGGTGATGTTGCCGGTCAGGATGCTCTCTATTGTACATGAGTAGAAGTTCCTAAGGATCTTCTGACTGACTTGGAACTTCCTTAGGCGCCTGAGGAAGTAGAGGCGTTGTCGTGCCTTCTTCACAACACTGTCAATGTGTGTGGTCCATGTCAAGTCCTCGGATATGTGGGCTCCGAGGTACTTGAAACTGTTCACTCTCTCAACTGGTGCCCCGTCGATGCTGAGGGGGCTGTAGTCCTTGACCCCCGACCTCCTGAAGTCCACAATCATCTCTTTTGTTTTGCTGACGTTCAGGGAGAGGCAGTTCTCCTGACACCACTGTGACAGGTTCTCTACCTCTTCCAGGTAGGCCCTTTCGTCGTTGGCAGAGATCAGGCCCACCACTACTGTGTCATCAGCAAATTTGATGATGGTGTTGTTGTTCCGCTGTGCTACGCAGTCATGTGTGTACAGGGAGTAGAGGAGGGGGCTCAGAACACAGCCCTGGGGGGCCCCTATGTTGAGCGTGATGGATGAGGAGGTGCAGTTGCCGGCTCTTACCACCTGGGGTCTGCCCGTCAGGAAGTCCAGGACCCACTGGCACAGGTCATAGTTCAAGCCCAGGTCCCTGAGCTTGGCTATGAGTTTGGAGGGGACTATGGTATTGAATGGTATTGTGTAAAGTAATCCATTGTTTTCTACCCGCTGTGTGTCCGTCGGTTGGCGTGTCCCTCTGCACCCGAGGCCCACTGTCCTCTCCTCGTCTCTCCTCCTAGGAGGGAGCTAGTGATCACATTGAGACTGTGTTTGATTAACCCTTTAGACACGTCCTTGCAGCAGGCGGCTGTAGTGTCGGTGGAATATGCGACGTGTCGCCGCCGCGCACGCCAGCGGTAAATACAACCTTGAGCCCGGCGCTCGCTACGTACAATACAGGACTAATTAGCAGCAGTTAGTGTTTGTCATTACGTTTAGGGTTGAAGATTAGGTACACCTCTCAATTAATCTGCAATCAGCTGTTTGTTAATTAGCTAACCTGTTCTAAGTGGCCTTAAGGGCTCTTGTGTAATTAGCTAAGCTGCTGCGAAGCAGGCCGTGTGTGTGTTGACATTGACCTGCATGCACGCACATAGACACACACACGCACGTGCACGCACATAGACACACACACGCACGTGCACGCACATAGACACACACACACACGCACGTGCACGCCATACACCCCCGCATGCAGACACACACGCACGCACACACACGCACACGCACGCACACACACACACACACGCACGCGCACGCACACACACACACACACATACACGCACACTCACACACACACGCACACATACACGCACACTCACACACTCTTTTCTATAGTCACGCAGATGTCCCCTGTCACGGTCAACACGGACAAGACCCTGGCTACCAATCAATTATAACATACACATGTAGACACACACACACACACACACACACACACACACACACACACACACACACACACACACACACACACACACACACACACACACACACACCTACACACACACACACACACACACACACACACACCTACACCTTTCTGTGTGTTTTCAGTAAACATACACACGCTCATGCATGTATACGTATTCACATATATGGCCACACATTTTCACACTCAGTGGTGCGCGCACACGCACACACACACACACACACACGCACACACGCACACACACACGCATGCACGCACACACACACACACACGCACGCACGCACGCACGCACGCACGCACGCACGCACGCACACACACACACACACGCCATGTGCACATTAACACTTATTCATGCTTGTACCAAAAATCTTTCCCTGCGCACACACACACAAGCATTCTAAGCATTCTTAGAAAAAGAAAAGCCTTGTGTAGATTGAGAATCAGTACACACTACTACTCAGTACACTACAGTATACACTGTGTATACACTACACACTACATACACTACACACTAGTTCTCATCTATACATACACTACACACTACATACACTACACACTACATACACTACATGCTACATACTACACACTACATACACAACACTACATACCCTACACACTACATATACTACACACTACATTAGGGGTGTAACAATGCATCGATCCTAAGGTCGAATCACATTGAATCGAATCATGGTCAAATTAATATTGAATCGTTGCCTGAAGAATCGTAATCGAATCGAATCGTTGTGGGGTCAAATATTTGCACCCCTATTATTGACCTATAGTCCATTCATGCTGAGTGAATCAGTTCCCCCAGCCACATTTGTGTATTCAGCATTTTTGGAGGAATTAACTGATCTAAACTGAATCGAATCGAATCGCATCGAATTGTGGTCAAATGAAGAGATTTCATGATGCATTGAAACGTTGCCTGAAGAATCGTAATCGAATCGAATCGTTGTGGGGACAAATATTTACACCCCTACACTACATACACTACATACTGTATATAGAATAGAATAGAAATACTTTAATCATCCCAAGGGAAATTTGACACTACAAATCGCTCACATTAAACATTTAGACATTTAGACAGAACAAAGTCCTGATGTCCTGATTCTCCTAGATCTATCTGCAGCCTTCGACACAGTCAACCACCAGATCCTCCTTGCGGCCCTCGCAGGAATGGGAGTGGCTGGCTCTGCGCTGACATGGCTGTCATCATACCTCAATGACCGCTCCTACCAAGTGTCATGGAGAGGGACCCTGTCGGCCACCCGCCCCCTGCGGACGGGTGTCCCCCAGGGCTCGGTTTTAGGACCCCTTCTCTTCTCCCTCTACACTAAATCACTGGGTAACATTATCACGTCTCATGGCTTCTCCTACCATTGTTATGCCGACGATACTCAACTCTTCCTCTCCTTCCCTCCCTCAGATATCCACGTCTCTGAGCGGATCTCGGCCTGTCTGTCCGACATCTCAGCCTGGATGACGTCCAACCACCTCAAACTGAACCTAAGCAAAACAGAATTGCTCCACCTGCCGGCCAAATCCTCCCCCCTAACCGACCTTTCAATCACAGTTGAGAATGCAGCTGTGACTGCGTCCCCGACCGCCAAGAACCTTGGTGTTGTCCTCGACGACCAGTTGAACTTCTCTGCTCACATCGCAGCGACGACCAGAACCTGCCGATTCCTCCTGAGCAACGTCAGAAGGATACGCCCCTTCCTGACAAAAGAAGCCACCCAACTCCTCGTCCAATCAACAGTCATCTCCCGCCTCGACTACTGCAATGCACTGCTCGCTGGCCTCCCGGCCACTGCCACTAAGCCTCTTCAACTCATTCAGAACGCAGCAGCCCGCCTGATCTCAAACCTACCGAAGTCGGCCCATGTCACCCCACTTCTTAGGGACCTGCACTGGCTCCCCATTGCTGCACGAATCCGCTTCAAGGCCCTCGACCTAGCATACCGTGCGGCAAAGGGAACCGCTCCCGCCTACCTCCGGTCAATGGTCTCTAACTACACACCCTCAAGACCCCTACGCTCTGCATCTTCTGGCCGCCTCAGACCTACTCCTATCCAAGCTCCGGGAGGGTCATCAAAGAGAAGTCGCCTATTCTCAGTCCTTGCCCCACAATGGTGGAATGAACTACCCACCCCAGTTAGGACAGCCGAATCACGTCCAATCTTTCGCCGTCGACTAAAGACGCACTTCTTCAACCATTATCTGAATTAAAAAAAAAAAAAAAAAACAATAAAAAAAATCTAACCCTAACTAACCGTACTGTCATGCACTTGTCCTAATAAACTAACCTACACTGTAGCACTCAACACTTTGATGAACATTGTTGCTCAGCTGATAGAGTTGTGCCCTTCCTGATGGCTTGTCGTACAGAACTTGTAAGTCGCTTTGGATAAAAGCGTCAGCTAAATGACTAAATGTAAAATGTAAATGTAAACAAAGTCACGAATAAGAATAACAAAACAATTGCCTAAGAATAGAATAAAATATACAGTAAAAAAAATATATATATATATATATATTATACAGTACAATACAATACAAAATATACATACTACACAATACATACTACACTACTACACACTACACTACACACTACACACTACACACTACACACTACACACATTTCATACTACTACTCAGTACACACTACACACTACATACACTACACACTACATACACCACATACTACATACACTACACACTATATATACACTACATAATACATACACTAAAGACCACACACTACACACACTACATACATTACATACTACACACTACATACACTCAACACTACACACTCTTTTGAACGTGTCATCTTGTTTTCCTATGAGACTACACCACCTAAACGAACAGGCTCTCTGTCTCTCTGTCGCAGTTTTTTTTTTTTTTACTCACTCACTTCAAAGCCATTTGTTTAGTGCTCTGCCTCCTG
>NC_140183.1:25013174-25040651 GCF_963971535.1 Notolepis coatsorum | reverse complement strand
AGACAGACCGACTGAGACAGACTGACTGAGACAGACAGACTGACTGAGACAGAGCGACTGAGACAGAGCGACTGAGACAGAGCGACTGAGACAGACCGACTGAGACAGACAGACTGACTGAGACAGAGCGACTGAGACAGACCGACTGAGACAGACAGACTGACTGAGACAGAGCGACTGAGACAGAGTGACTGGGACAGACCGACTGAGACAGACTGACTGAGACAGACCGACTGAGACAGACTGACTGAGACAGACTGACTGAGACAGAGCGACTGAGACAGACTGACTGGGACAGAGTGACTGAGACAGAGTGACTGAAACAGACCGACTGGGACAGAGCGACTGAGACAGAGCGACTGAGACAGAGCGACTGAGACAGACTGACTGAGACAGACTGACTGAGACAGAGCGACTGAGACAGACTGACTGAGACAGAGTGACTGAGACAGACTGACTGAGACAGAGCGACTGGGACAGACTGACTGAGACAGACTGACTGAGACAGAGCGACTGAGACAGAGCGACTGAGACAGAGCGACTGAGACAGACTGACTGAGACAGACTGACTGAGACAGACTGACTGAGACAGAGTGACTGAGACAGACTTACTGAGACAGAGCGACTGGGACAGACTGACTGAGACAGACTGACTGAGACAGAGCGACTGAGACAGACTGACTGAGACAGACTGACTGAGACAGACTGACTGGGACAGACTGACTGAGACAGACTGACTGAGACAGAGCGACTGGGACAGAGCGACTGATACAGATGATTTTAGGAGAGAGTAGGACAAGTATTGAGAGTAAAATAAACGCTGTATGTCTTGGTCTTTTCGTGGGTTATGTTGACAATAATAAAACATTTATGAAATGACAGCCGGCCTTATGGTTTAAGCTGGTTCTTCTCGGGCCTGTTAGCAGGGATACTGACCCTCAGCGGGTCAACGTGGGTTAGAAGATACTGTAAGATATCTCAGAATGATGGTTCTGCTCACATCCCTCCTGGTCTGTTACATAACACAGCATGTGAGGAGCGGAGGACGAGAGAGAGAGAGAGAGGGGGGGAGAGAGGGAGAGAGAGAGAGGGGGGGGAGAGGGAGAGAGAGAGAGAGAGGGAGAGGGGGAGAGAGAGAGAGAGGGGGGGAGAGAGGGAGAGAGAGAGAGGGGGGGGAGAGGGAGAGAGAGAGGGAGAGGGGGAGAGAGAGAGAATACAAGAGGAGAGGAATTACAGATCTGGAAGGGAAAAGGACAACAGTCAGAAGCTCAGTGATTTATCTTTCCCTTGGAGGCTTTTTTCACCACTGGCTCTCACAGACGCACACACACACACACACACACACACACACACACACACACACACACACACACACACACACACACACACACACAGACACACGCACGCACGCACACACACACACACACACACACACACACACACACACAGACACAGACACACACACACGCACACACACACACACACACACACACGCACACACACACACACAAATAAAAGGCCATATTTCCATCATGGAGTATTCATTCCATGTTATTTTGACAGGGGTCCTGTTAGTGAGCTTTAAATATTTTATTTCACCGAGCTGACCTCTTTTCCCTCTCTTTTTTTGTCTCTCTCTCTCTCTCTCTCTCTCTCTCTCTCTCTCTCTCTCTCTCTCTCTCTCTCTCTCTCTCTGTGCCGCAGCGTACGGGCCGGAGGACGAGCTTAAGGCGGCCCCTCACGATGAGGAAGAGCACTTGCAGGATGACGGCCTGTCACTGGACGGCCAGGACACAGAGTTCCTCTGCAACGAGGAGGAGGAGGAGGACGTGGACGGAGCCCGGCCGCCCAGCTACCGAGACTCCCCGCTCAGCACTGGCACCAACCCGGACGCCGGCTACGGCTCTCCGCTCAGTGACACCAGTGACCGGCTCACGGACTTCAAGAGCACCTCCTCCAGGGACGGTCAGGAGAGGGAGGTGGCGGCTCCGCCCCTCCGCCCCAACAACAACAACGGCCTCTCCCTGCAGGACAGCTTGGCGCAGATGAAGGCCGTCTATGCAAACCTCATCTCGGACGCGTCCTGGTCCAGCATCGCTATGGACATCATGAAGTCTAAGCCCGCCGCGGCCGGCAGCATTAGCAGCGTCCTGGCCAGCGCTGCCCCCGCTGCCCCCACCGTCTCTGCCACCGCGGCTGCTACCGTCAACCACGGCAGCGAGGGGAGCACCGCTAGCAGCCACCATAACGGAAGGAGCTCCGGCGCCACTGTCCACCACCACACGAGCGGCCATGCTAACGGCATGGTGGCCAGCTCTGCCACCGGCAGCAGCGTCAGTGGGGTCAGCAACGTGCTGGCCAGTAACGGCAGCGGCGTGGCCTACGACTGGCACCAGGCGGCCTTGGCCAAGACTCTGCAGCAGAACCCCTACCACCTGTTGCCCGAGCCCAGCCTGTTCAGCACCGTGCAGCTCTACCGGCAGAACAACAAGCTCTACGGCTCCGTCTTCACCGGGGCCAGCAAGTTCCGCTGCAAAGACTGCAGCGGCGCCTACGACACGCTGGTGGGTCTGACGGTCCACATGAACGAGACGGGCCACTACCGGGACGACAACAAGGACAAGGAGGAGGACCGGGGGAAGCGCTGGTCCAAACCCCGCAAGCGCTCGTTGATGGAGATGGAGGGCAAGGAGGACGCCCAGAAGGTGCTGAAGTGCATGTACTGCGGCCACTCCTTTGAGTCCCTGCAGGACCTCAGCGTCCACATGATCAAGACCAAGCATTACCAGAAAGTGCCTCTCAAAGAACCGCTGCCAGCGCTGGCCACCAAACTGGTGTCCACTTCCGCCAAAAAAAGGGCTCTCCAGGATGCCATGCTCTCCCCTTGCTCCCCAGACTATATTAGTAACTTATCCCACATAGGGGACGCCGGTAAAGACGCAAAAGCGGCTAACCCCTATGTCACACCTAACAACCGATACGGCTACCAGAACGGCGCCAGCTACACGTGGCAGTTTGAGGCCCGTAAAGCCCAAATCCTCAAATGTATGGAGTGTGGGAGCTCCCACGATACACTGCAGCAGCTCACCGCCCACATGATGGTCACGGGCCACTTCCTGAAAGTCACCAACAACGCCTCCAAGAAGGGCAAACAGCTGGTGTTTGACCCGGTGGTGGAGGAGAAGATACAGTCTATCCCGCTGCCCCCGACCACCACCAGACTCCCTGTCCCCTGCGCCGTCAAGTCCCAGCCCGTCTCCCCCGCTCTCTCCTCTGGCTCGGGGGAAAAGCGGGAGGGAGGGGAGGAGGAGAGGATGCAAGTTGGTGAACCAGTGGAGAGGAAGATAAAAGAGGAGAAAGAGGACCCGGCTGAGAAGACTGAGACAAACGCCACGTCATATAAGTACCTCAGAGAGGAGGACTTAGAGGAGGCCCCTAAAGGGGGGTTAGATATCCTCAAGTCTCTGGAGAACACTGTAACCAGTGCCATCACCAAGGCCCAGACGGGCACGCCCACATGGGGCGGCTACCCTAGCATCCACGCAGCCTACCAGCTCCCAGGCTCCTTGAAGAACTCCTCCTGCACCATGCTGCACTCCACGGTGCAGAGCGTCCAAATGCAGCCGATGTTCAGCAGCGGGCTGCGGGGCCTGGTGAGCGACTCCAGCTCGGTCCTCCACTCTCCCAGGAGCCCGTCTTCCTCTCCGCCTCTCAGGAACAACGTCACTGCCATGGAGGAGCTGGTGGAGAAGGTGACGGGCAAGGCCGCGGCTGTGAAGAAGGAGAAAGAGGAGAGGATGGTGAGCCTGGACCGCTGCCGGCGCGGGTCTTCTGTTAAATCCCCCTCCCCCGCACTGAGAGAGCAGAGGGAGCTCTTGGCTTCTCCGAATGACCTGTCTGGAGGTAGGCAGCCCATACTGAGGAACAGCAGCCCCGGGAGTGTGGAGTCAGAGCTGGTCTGTAAGAAGGAGCCAAAGGAGAGCCTTGTAGATCCAGGCCATTTGAAGAACGGTCCCGAACCCCGCCGGTCCCCGGTAACCAATGGCAGTAGTCTGGGCATCATCACCGATCACTCACCAGAGAGGCCTTTCATCAACCCCCTTAGCGCTCTCCAGTCAATCATGAACACACACCTGGGCAAGGCCTCGAAGCCAGTCAGCCCGGCTGCAGACCCCCTGTCTATGCTCTACAAGATCAGCAACAGTATGATGGACAAGCCAGCCTTCAACACCACACCTCAGGCCAAGCCAGCTGAGCCCATCAACCGCTATCCCTTCTATGAGAGCAACGACCAGCCCATAGACTTGAGAAAAACCAAGCCCAACACTAACGGCAACAACAACAACAACAACAACAACAACAACAACAACAACAATAGCAGCAGCAGCAGTAGCGCGCTGCTCCACAGCAGCAGTGTCAACGGTAACAAACCCATCATGTCTCTCCCTGACTCAGTGTCGTCTCCTCTGAGAGAGAACGCTCTGATGGACATCTCTGACATGGTGAAGAACCTCACTGGCAGGCTGACGCCCAAGTCGTCCACCCCTTCCTCCATCTCGGAGAAGTCGGACGCGGACGGCAGCGCGTTCGAAGACGCCCTGGAGGACCTCTCCCCTATTCAGAAGAGGAAAGGGAGGCAGTCCAACTGGAACCCCCAGCATCTCCTCATCCTCCAGGCACAGTTCGCCTCCAGCCTGCGGGAGACCCCCGAGGGCCGCTACGCCATGACTGACCTGGGGCCCCAGGAGAGGGTCCACATCTGTAAGTTCACCGGCCTCTCCATGACCACCATATCCCACTGGCTGGCCAACGTCAAGTATCAGCTGAGACGAACTGGGAGCACCAAGTTCTTGAAGAACATGGACTCGTGCCAGCCCGTGTTCCTCTGTGGCGACTGTGCCTCCCAGTTCAGGACTCCCTCCGGCTACATCGGCCACCTGGAGTTCCACCTGGGCTTCAGCCTGAAGGACCTGTCCAAACTGTCAGTGGAACACCTACGGGAGCAGCAGGCTGTCTCAAAGGTGATCACGGACAAAATGACATTCGGCAGCCCCCTGTCAGCTTTGACCACGCCAGAGGACGACACAGGCTCCAGCGTCTACCAGTGCAGACTTTGCAATCGGACATTCGTCAGCAAACACGCGGTCAAACTACACCTCAGCAAGACCCACGGGAAGTCCCCTGAGGACCACCTGGTGTACGTCACTGCGCTGGAGAAGCTGGACAAGTTAGACAAGTTGGAGAAAGTTTAAATGGGGGTCTAGAGCTTATAGGGAAGAGACTGACAGTTGTGGATCTGACCAGAATTTCATTGCACTAAAATTAACATTGTTCACAGTTACTGCACTGGGCCCGAACTGAGCCGTCAGAAAAAAAAGAATCAGTCTTATTATTATTTTTGTTTTGTTGTGACAACTGCCTGACTGGACCATGTCTTTCCATGTTAATTGGTTTTTTGTTTTGCCAAGCTTTTTTAACACTTATTTTGTAATGTATTTATATGCTATTTGTCTGATCTGTGCATGTATTTTAGTGAATCAAGGTTAAACACAAGATTTTAATCTTTTCATGGCAAAAAAATAACTACTGCTTCAATGGTGAGTAAAGTGGTGAGTGAAACATGAATTGGGGAAATAAAAACTGTATAATACTTGATATGAAGGTGAAAATTAATTGTATACATCAAAAGAATGGAAGAATTCCCCAGGAAGACTGAAGTAGCACCTTAGACATTTTTTTTTATTTTATTTGTAAAAAAGAATAAAGAAAAAACATGTTTTGAAATATTCTGCATTTGTCAAAAATCGGATTGATTTTAAAATATCAAGGATTATAATTTCCCCTCCTTTTTTCCTTTGAGTTCCTGTCACTACAATGTTTTTTGATGACGAATGGCCTGCTCAGAAACCTGTCCGTGTATGAGAAAAATAAAACACATCATGTGAACATTTGGAACAATTGAAATGCTGCTTCTGGTTACAAGTCAATCAGTGAAAATGAATGGCCGTCAGTATGCAAGTTTGCTCCAAAACCTTTTATTTTTTCTCTTGATGTGAAGTATCACCTTATAGCAATTTTTCCAGTTGTATGGTTTGTTACAGCTCCCTCTTTCTAAGATTGTGTCGCTTTATTCAACCGTTAAAAAGAACAGTCCGTTACATGTAAATGATTACCAGTGAAATGTCAGTACTCCATAAGACATATCGTACCATTTGAAACAGCTACAACATTCTTTGTACCTAAAGGTGTGTGCATTCTTTAACTTTTATATTGTCATTTTATATACAAAAATAATAAAAAAGAAAAACAGAGGATGTATATAGATATATACTGTAGAGATACAAAAAATGTCCTTTTTTAAAAAATACAAATACAAATTTAGCTTCTTTGGCTTGGTTTACAGAAATGATTTTAATTATAATTGCATCCGATTTGATGCATGACGTGGTGTGGAAAATAAATAAGCGATGCACAATGACTATAAATTTCAATGTTTTATCAACAATATTGTAAAAAAGAAAAGGAAAAAAAAAACTTTTTAGCACCGATTAGTTTGTTTCATTTCATGTCTTTCTCAGCTGTAAAATAAACCCCAGACCAGTTGTTAACAGTCACGCGTGTGTGCTCGTGTGTTCATTTTGCACAGAATGGTTAAAACAATTCCATACAGGTCGTTTTTTGATAGGATTTTATGTAATCAGGACATTTTGCCACATTTACATTTTTACATTTAGTCATTTAACTGACGCTTTTATCCAAAGCGACTTACAAATTGTGAACAACAAAGGAGCTGGCAGCTCTGGGTCGATTGTTCATCAAATAGTGTTGAACTTGAGTGTTATACTCTGAGTGCATAGTAGTATAGACATATAAGTAGGCCTATAGTAGCATAGTAGTAAGGCACATAATAGTAAAAGATTGGTATGATAAATCAAAGTAATAACACTTCATACTGTACAGGTTTATTTCAAAGTAATTGCACTTCATATTGTATACTGTACAAGTGTATTTCAAAGTAATTACACTTAATATTGTATACTGTACAGATATATTTCAAAGTAATTACACTTCATTGCATACTGTACAGGTATATTTCAAAGTAATTACACTTCTGTACAGGTATATTTCAAAGTAATTACACTTAATAATGTATACTGTACAGGTATATTTCAAAGTAATAACACTTCATATTGTATACTGTACAGGTATATTTCAAAGTAATTACACTTCTGTACAGGTATATTTCAAAGTAATAACACTTCATATTGTATACTGTACAGGTATATTTCAAAGTAATTACACTTCTGTACAGGTATATTTCAAAGTAATATCACTTCATATTGTATACTGTACAGGCATATTTCTTTATCGTTTGGTTACACGTTCACAAACGGGAAAGATAAACAAGCGACGTTTGGAGGAGGATCAATTAATTCCCCAGAAATAAACACCTTGGAGGTTTAACGCTCCACAGCCAAACCGCTGGTCCCTCAAATAGCCGCTGAGATGATGTTCGCTTCGCAACCTTTTCCTAGAAGTGTTCCCTGTATTTAGGTACCGGGCTGCGTGTGAGACCCGGTGTGATGTCTATCTCGGATCTACAAGCTGCTCAGAGCGGGTGGAGATAAAATAAAACCCACTGTTGTCATACCGACTGATGACCGAGGCTCACCGTACGCTGATGATGATTGTAATGATGAAGACGATGGGGGCGATAAGCGGTGAGGGTGTCTATTGTTCGCGAGAAACCCCATGCTCGGCTTGTGACCGGCCCTCGGAGTGCCTGTTCTGAAAGCATCAGTGTTGCATTGATGACGGCGGTCTGCTTTGTGCCTGTCTTCCGGCGTCGCAGTCAGATGTGTGTCTGTTCTGTGAGACATGGCCTCCTGACTGGCACGCACTGAGCAAACCAATAAATAAGACTTAACTATTCAGACGGTCCCACACGCAGCTGGATCCCGCTCCGGTCTGATCAGCTGTAATGCTGCTGACGAGGAGAGAAATGAATGCGGCTTTCATTGGGGGCGCGCGGCGGGGGTTAACGCTCGAGTCACACAGTCCAGTGGACAGGGGGGAGAATTGTTATATCAAAAAATCTAAACGACCTCTGGGTGACCTCGGCTGGAGCAGTCACACGCTATAGGGTATCTGAGGGTGCTGTGAGACGGTAGCATCAAGGAGTCTCGATCTCTCATCTGTCCCCCATGTCTCTGGTTTCACACATAGTACCGGCCTTTGTATCACTCAAGCCCGGGTGCCGTGTTGTGTCTTCAGTTCCTCACATTCAAAACAGGTCTGAGTCGCACGCGCACACACACACACACACACACACACACACACACACACACACACACACACACACACACACACACACACACACACACACACACACACACACACACACACACACACACACACACACACACACACACACACACACACACACACACACAGAGCCGTGCACACACTCTCCCAGGCACATTAGTATGAGTGTCTTTGTGCAATTACACCCCTTCTGGATGTGTCTGCGGTGCTGTGTGTTGATACATGGATTCAGTGACAAAGGAAACACGGAGAGGGGCCAGATTAGGCCCGGCTGAAGACGCCGCTTCCTGGAGGAGGCTGCCGGAGTTGGGGCTATAAAACAAACAGGGCAGATAAACAAGGAACCTTCGGAGGAGATAGTGTTCCCCCCCGTGTGCACCGGAAATAAATAAAAAAAAACACCTTGTAGCTTTAATACCCCACAGCTAAACCTGTAATTTTGCCGTGCCGTCAGATAGCTGCCGAGTCGATAGAGACTATCCCCCCACCTTTTGTTGGAGATCAGTGCACTGTTTCCTGCGCATATTCTATGTAAATTACATGCGATAATCGCCCCGCGCACGGCACAATGCTGGTTCCCGCGGTGCGAGCGGAAACCGAAGGGGTAGATAAATGTGGGCCTGGCAGATTTGCATAGCTTTTGTGTTTTGGGCGCGCTGAACGTGAGCCCCGAGGATTGCCGGGGATTTCCTGGAGGTTTTGTATTAGTAAACGCCGGCTTCCTCTCCCCGGGCCGAGGCCATTATGTACAGCAGACAGAGGTGGGTGTAGACGCATGGGGCACAGACGGAATAACAAAATTACCTGGGCTGGTGGGGGACAGGAGGGTGGAGGAGGCATTAACCCCCCCCCCCCCCCCCCCCCGCCCGCCGCTAACTTCTGTCTGTCTGTTTTGTGCCACAAAATACACAGAGAGAAGACGTTAGCATGGAACACCTTCCGCGTAGTGTATATTCCATCAGGTGACTTTCGTCATGGGAATCTTATGTATTTATTGTATTTCATATCATAAAACATACAGCGTTCTGAAGAAACGCAGGGCCTATAATGGATACAGTAACATCACGGAGGATTAGCCAATCAGAGCTCAGGATTTAAAAGAGGAAGGAAGGGGGGGGTCTTTATATCTCACCGCGTTGTTCGTATCGCGTCTGACTTATGATATTTTTCTCGGGTTGAGAGCTTTGAGGCGCGCTACCCTACTACGCTGTAACTAGAAGGTTAGCAAACAAATGCAAACACACATACTGTTGACACACACACCTGTAGTTCTCTGACAAGAGTGCGTTGTGGGTCTCGCTATGTATGCGTCCGCGTCAGCGGCAGACGGTGTAGTCGTCCCGAAGACAAAGACAAAAGCCTCGACTTGGCACTGCAGCGTGAGTTCTACCGTCTGTAGAGACCTTGAAGTCTCACTCCGACGTATAGCTTAATACCCTTCCAGAGTACCTGAAGAAACCAAAATAATACAATGCCTGACAGAGAACCAACAACAAGACGATGCTGAGAGAGAGAGAGCGTCTTTGTGCCGGATCTGACTCTACAGTAGGAAGAGAGATCTGCTGGCACCCTGATAGAGGGCTCATTGTGAATATTATTATATAAGTTATCAGCGTTTTTGTTTTGTTTCGCACAAGACGCTCAATTTTTATGGTGATCTCAGTCAGTTTGAGGATTCTATGCAAATGTATTTTTCAACATTATACAGTGACATTTGAAGTAGAAGTATTTCATCTTTTATGGAGTCTTAAAAATCCTATTTTGCTTTAAACAAGTGAAAAGAAATCTAGCAGAGGAAGTGAAATCATTTTATTTATTTCAATGCAATTCCACTTCATTTGAAAACGTTCGCAGAACAAGTGAAATATCCGGAAATAATTCAATGAGTTAATTTGTCTCAAGACATTGTCACGTGCTTTGAGTAAGTTGCTTTGAAATGAGCTGAAATTAATTGGAAAAACAAATTTTTTAACTAGATTTTAAGATTTTATATTTCTTTGAGCGATTTATCAATCCAAATAACTGTATTGCCCTATTATACCCCACATTGGAACACACATGTCACAGTGCTGACCGCGTTTCACCTGTTCTCACCCAGGCGTAAAGTGGAATATTAGCGCCAGCACTGCGGCGTATTTGTTTTGGACGGGCGAGCCGGAGGTGTTTCATCAAAGGCAAGGTTAAGTTCTCGCAGGACGGAGACGTGACAGAGTTGTCTTTTCAGAATGAGGCCGTCTGACGGATGTAGGAGATGATCTCCGTCTGCCAGGCGTCCTTTAGTTATGATCTCCTCCCTGGAAGAGCTCTGCAGGTGTGTGTCGCCAAGTCCTTCATCTGTCACAAGCCCAGACACAACGCTGCAGAGATGAAACGTTCCTACATCGTCGGGTGGATGAGGGATGTGGTTTTATAAGACAAGACTCGGCCAGTAAGGGCCTTAACGCTCTCTGTTCTGTTACCACGGCTCTGAAGACCTGGGACTGGGACGCTTTCTTTTCCTGCTTTTATTGTTCTTTGTTGCTGATTTAATTGTTTTCTTTCTTTCTTTCTTTTTCTTTCTTTCTTTCTTTCTTTCTTTCTTTCTTTCTTTCTTTCTTTCTTTCTTTCTTTCTTTCTTTCTTTCTTTCTTTCTTTCTTTCTTTCTTTCTTTCTTTCTTTCTTTCTTTCTTTCTTTCTTTCTTTCTTTCTTTCTTTCTTTCTTTCTTTCTTTTTTTCTTTCCTTTGTTCGTTCTTTCGTTCTTTCCTTTGTTCGTTCGTTCTTTCTTTCTTTCTCTCAGATATGCATCAACATTATGTTAAGGAGAGCCATACGCCTTTTCATATAAATTAATATGCTGGTTCAGTGAGACTCGACTATAATGAGCCAGCTACATTATTTCCTTTATATATATTTCCATGAATTATTTCCATACCTTTTCGTATATCAACTAATCCATCTACATTTGCCTAAGTACCAAGGACACGTTGCACAATACCACAATAATAAACCCTATATGAATGATTAATGATGTACCTCCCATTATCTGATGGGTATATATATGTGTCTTAGTCATTGACCTCTCTTGGGCTTTTCTGCATATGAGATCTACCCTGTCCCTGTCATTTCCTATATCATATCAAAGAGGTCAATGTAGAAAATGACTCAAAACCAATTTGTGTTACAAAAAGACTCTTGAGAAATCCTGGCTCGTGTTTTGTTTGATATGCACAAAGACACTTATCCCTTATCCATCTTCTCAGAGAGAGAGAGAGAGAGAGAGAGAGAGAGATGGAGAAAGTGCTGCTCCAGGAATCGCTGCCGCCTCCGAGAGATATGATGCAGTTTGATTTTGATCATTGACATTTGCTTTTTCATGCATTCCGAAAAAAACAAGGCCTCCCTTCCATTAAGGAATTATTCAAATGACCTTCAACAATGCCTGTTTTTTTTCCCTACCAGTTTTTTTTTATTGTGGGAATACGGGAACGCGTACTGACATCTCGATTACTTATGCAAGGCTCAGAGTAGAGGCCCAGTGGATGCAATCACCGCGTGTGCAATCCTCAGTCACTCCGAATCAAAGAGCCTCCCGGACAGACACACAGGATCCAGACACACAGGACAGGATTTGCATACAAAGACACCCAAAAAGAAAAGAAGCATAAATAAAAAATGCGGCATCTTCAGCAGGAAGTAAAGGTGGGATAGATAGAGAGAGGGTGGAGGACAGAGGGGAGGGGGGAGGACAGAGGGGAGGGTGGGGGGAGGGTGGAGGACAGAGGGGAGGGTGGAGGGGAGGGGGAGGCCAGAGGGGAGGGTGGAGGACAGAGGGGAGGGTGGAGGACAGAGGGGAGGGTGGGGGGAGGGTGGAGGACAGAGGGGAGGGTGGAGGACAGAGGGGAGGGTGGAGGACAGAGGGGAGGGTGGAGGCCAGAGGGGAGGGGGAGGACAGAGGGGAGGGTGGAGGACAGAGGGGAGGGTGGAGGACAGAGGGGAGAGGGAGGCCAGAGGGGAGGGGGAGGCCAGAGGGGAGGGTGGAGGACAGAGGGGAGGGTGGGGGGAGGGTGGAGGACAGAGGGGAGGGGGAGGCCAGAGGGGAGGGGGAGGCCAGAGGGGAGAGGGAGGCCAGAGGGGAGGGTGGAGGACAGAGGGGAGGGTGAGGCCAGAGGGGAGAGGGAGGCCAGAGGGGAGGGTGGAGGACAGAGGGGAGGGGGAGGCCAGAGGGGAGAGGGAGGACAGAGGGGAGGGGGAGGACAGAGGGGAGGGTGGAGGACAGAGGGGAGGGTGGAGGACAGAGGGGAGGGTGGGGGACAGAGGGGAGGGTGGAGGACAGAGGGGAGGGTGGAGGACAGAGGGGAGGGTGGGGGGAGGGTGGAGGACAGAGGGGAGGGTGAAGGACAGAGGGGAGGGTGGAGGACAGAGGGGAGGGTGGGGGGAGGGTGGAGGACAGAGGGGAGGGTGGAGGACAGAGGGGAGGGTGGAGGACAGAGGGGAGGGTGGAGGACAGAGGGGAGGGTGGAGGATGGAGGGGAGGGGGAGGACAGAGGGGAGGACAGAGGGGAGGGTGGAGGGGAGGCGGGGATGGTAAATTGTTATAAAAAGGTCTTACACGTCAGGTCGTGTATGTTAGCTCCTCAGCCACAACCCACCCCAACCCCCGCCCCCCCCCCCCCCCCCCCCCCCTTTCCCAACGCATGTTCACACCGGACCAGACACCGGTGTCCATCTTTACACCTTAAAAACTGAGGGCCCCTTTCCCGCTTGGAAGTGACACACTGTCTCCTGTGAGGTGATGGGGTAGGAGGAGGGGGTGAAGGTGGTGGAGGGCAGGCGGGGGTGTACAGGCTACCCGGCGGCACGTCATTAGCGCGTGCGGGCGGAGACGCGGGGGCACTCTGACACATGTCACGGACAGCCAGCCCAGCCTCCACGTATGAACCTGACACGCTGCGCATAATTTACCCTGTGACACGATCTGCATGCCGAGTTGTTGATCTGTTGTGTTTGGTTTGGACATGGCTCTCTGGCAGGAGAGACATGGGGGGTTATTATGCTGGTGGGGGGCGGGGGGGAGGGGGGTGATGGGGGCGCGGAGGTGGCAGGGTGTGTATGTGGGAGGAGGTCGGGGGGGGGGGGGGGGGGGGGGGGATGCACCTCACACTGAAGGGGCGACACAATTCTCATGTCCACCGAGAAGCCGTGTACACAAACAAGCACTCACGGATATGCACTCTGGCACGGAGGAGCGACTGCTGGCGAACACGCCCCGGTGATGTGGATGTTGAATCACAGAGAATCTACCTCCTCGACTACCCACAGCTGGGGAGAGAGGAGAGAGAGAGAAGTGATGGTAATTCTTCTTTTGGGGGTTTACGTTAGACCTTTATGTTTATGACTAACGAATATAAAGAAAACCCAGGACTGACCCTCTCCTCGGATGTGATTGGTTGAAAGGCTGCGCGTCACATGACCGTTCTGTGGACAGAAGCCGACACCTCATCCCCTTTGGCTCCACGTCATTTTTGTTTCAGTGACTGAATAAAGAGTGTGTGTGTGTGTCTTAATTATTAATTTTTTTTAATAAAAGAACATTTATGGCATTTTCTGCTTTATTGTGGATAGGACAGTTTGGAAATTGGGAGAGAGAGAGAGAGATGGGGAGAACATGCAGCACATGTCCTGGGCCGGATTCGAACCCAGGATGCTGCGGTTACGTGGTGCAGTCTTTTTTATGTCTATTTGTGTATGCATGACGGTTTTATGTTTTGTATATGTGTATATGTATGTGTGTGTGTGTATGTGTGTGTGTGTGTATGTGTGTGTGTGTATGTGTGTGTGTATGTGTGTGTGTGTGTGTGTGTGTGTGAGTGTGTGTGTGTGTGTGTGAGTGAGTGTTTCTGTTGTGTATATGTGTGTATATGTGTGTGTGTGTGTGTGCGTGTTCCATTATGACTGTGTTCATCAACCATCAGCCCCCCCCCCCATTCCGTCTCTTCTACATGAATTATGCATATGAGCTTCTCATTAGAAGAGCCCCTCCCTCATCACGCTGGTAGGTAATCCCTGCCGTTGCTGCGGTAACCAGATTAGACGTGACCGCAAAGTACAGTATGGATGGGTTTTGTGTGTTTGTGTGTGTGTGTATGTTTGTGTGTGTGTGTATGTTTATGTGTGTGTGTGTGTGTGTGTGTGTGTGTGTGTGTGTGTGTGTGTGTGTGTGTGTGTGTGTGTGTGTGTGTGTGTGTGTATGTTTATGCGTGTTTGTGTGTGTGTGTGTCACTTCAGGGCCTTGTCTGGGACAGCCATGGAGGAGAAACTGTATAGGCCTGAAGGCCCCCGCAGGTCACCAGTGCTACTGAAGCACCTGTCGACTGGTGTTACCGTAGAGACGATGCTAGCTGTTGACTGGTGTTACCGTAGAGACGATGCTAGCTGTTGACTGGTGTTGCCGTAGAGACGATGCTAGCTGTTCACTGGTGTTGCCATAGAGACGATGCTAGCTGTTGACTGGTGTTACCGTAGAGACGATGCTAGCTGTTGACTGGTGTTGCCGTAGAGACGATGCTAGCGGTTGACTGGTGTTGCCGTAGAGACGATGCTAGCGGTTGACTGGTGTTGCCGTAGAGACGATGCTAGCTGTTCACTGGTGTTGCCGTAGAGACGATGCTAGCGGTTGACTGGTGTTGCCGTAGAGACGATGCTAGCGGTTGACTGGTGTTGCCGTAGAGACGATGCTAGCTGTTCACTGGTGTTGCCGTAGAGACGATGCTAGCGGTTGACTGGTGTTGCCGTAGAGACGATGCTAGCTGTTGACTGGTGTTGCCGTAGAGACGATGCTAGCTGTTGACTGGTGTTGCCGTAGAGACGATGCTAACGGTTGACTGGTGTTGCCGTAGAGACGATGCTAGCTGTTGACTGGTGTTGCCGTAGAGACGATGCTAGCTGTTGACTGGTGTTACCGTAGTGACACCGCTGCTGATAGAGAATGGTCCTTTCCAGCAACAGCAACAACAAAAACAACAACAACAACAAAAGATTAGGACAAATGAGCTTAACACTTTGAGTGCCAACGACGAGAAATCTTGTTGTTCGCCGCCATGCGTTGAGTGCCAACGACGAGAAATCTCGTTATTTAATCGCTATTGCTTTCATTAGCGATATCCATTAATTTTTCATCAATCCAGCCTCACGTTATCATTGGGACTGGCTCTGACCTCGAAAAGGGAAAATACCGCCCCCTATCGTCTCCCGGATGGTAATGCACCCATTGGATTGGACTCAATGGAAATGCATGGGGGGAAAAAAACCCGGATTGCACATTTTACTTCTCAGGCATGTAACCCGAGACGATTGCATTCATTGAGGACCCTCAGAGCAGCGTGGAATATTTGTTTCGAGGTTGGATCGTTGGATCAATAAACGCGATCGATATTTGGAATGCCGATCAGGAATTGGAATAATCTTTTTGCAGAACATCTGATGTGAGGTAAGGAATCTATTTTACCAGTCTTGGGGTAATGATCAATGAATTATGAAATATGTTTTCACATATTTCACAACGTGTCTGTGTCTATGACGTTAGCACTGACCAGGTCATAGATAATCGATTTTTCAGCCCGCTTCTCTAGGGTGCATAAGTACACATATACTATCGATAATCTAGCGTTTATTTGAAAATGATTCATAAATCAGCCGGAAAAAATGACAACGTGTTGTGTGTATTCCAGTAAATGGCTATTTCCGCAGAATCTTTTTTTTTCTCTAGAAATGTCCAAAAACGTCCGTTTTTCAAAACGGTATAAAACGGAAATGTACAGATGAAAAAACAATCCGTTTCGTACATGTTGACTGCAAGCAAGTCATAGATAAGCGATGGGCGTATTAGACACATAATAGCCATAATATAGAATATAGAAATAGCTCCGCGAAAACCATGAAATATCGGAAAATCAGTCCCAAAAGGCTGGCATTCAAGCGATAAATCGTGCGCCCCCTGCTGGCACTCAATGTGTTAACTGAGTATCGATCATAAATTATAAACAGATGTTATGAAGTATATTGAGCAGGCAAATAGCATCAATCAACTCATTTTACAAGGGCTAGATTCAGAATATCAGTATCTGTTTGTCTCTGAGAAGTAGTACAGGTTTGTTACAGTAGTGGTCCTATGTGTTAAGGACGATCCGTACAAGGAACCTAAGGTCATCACGTCACCGTGAACGCACAATGGTGCCAAGTGTGGAAACGTTATGTTCAGCTGACGATGGGGTCAGCCATCTCCTCGTTTATGACCCGTCATTTAAACAGGTTATTACCTCGGATGTCAGAATCGTCTGCAATTTGTTGCATTGTTAATAGGTAACGTTTACTATATTGGATGATGTATATTTCCTCAGATAGCTGGTATATTTATTTGTATTATTTACATCTCCCATAGGCTTCAATAGAACTGGCACCAGAGTCTGGCACCAAGCAGAGCATAGAACGCTGTTTTTTTTTTTTTTATTATTATTGGTCTTTTTCCCCCTCCATTTTCCTCCGATTTTCTCCCATCCCAATGTTAGTCGTATGCCAATTCCCAGTCCCTTCCTGGTCGCTGCGCTTTACCCCCCACAGTCAGATCATTTGGGAGAGTGGAGGCTACCACGTGCTTCCTCCGACACACGTCCAGCCAATCACTGCTTCTTTTCACCTGGCAGCGCGGATTCTCATTGAGAGGGCGTAGCGTGTGGGAGGACCACACTATCCCCCTCACGTCCAATCCGCGCTTAGCAGGCGCCCCGACCGAACTGTAGGAGTCGCTGTTTACAACGACCCGGACCCACCCCGCCAGCTTCTCCCACCCTCTGATACAGCCAATTGTATCAGTGCAGACGGCCAGCCAAGCTGGTGACAACCCCGGAGCTGTGAGCTGGATTCGAACAGGCGAACCAAGCTCACAGCTCCGGGGCTGGTGACGAACGCAATCTCCGCTCGACCACCTAACCGCCTACTCGAACGCTGGTATTCTGACGTGACGACCCTTCCTTCTGTTAGAGATTCCTCAGATCCGTACAGGGAGCAGAGCAGAGCAGAGCGGCGCTGCGGACCTGCTGTGTCGTGGGACTGTGTCGTGGGACTGTGTCGTGGGTTGTTAAGAGTCTATTCATTGTACATCACCATTTGGAAGGATCCATCTGTTTAAAGGTCAAGCACCACCTCACTTGTGAAGCCTGCGTCTCAGTCCATGCAGTGTCTCTGACGCTGTTCACTAAACTATTTTTCCTCTGTCTTTTTTTCAGCTGAGAGAAAACACCATTTAGCTCCAGTAACAACATGATAGGAAAAGAGAAAAAGAAGGTTTAACGTCAAACTCAACAGTTATTTTCTGCCTTTAACTATTTTCAGAATTAGAACCAAATGATAGCAGCTCCTCCTCACACCAATGAATAAAAGGTCTAAAACACTCAAAAGTCAAATTCCTCATCTTATTTATTTTTTATTCTATAAGAAAATGACCAGAAAAAGATTATACAGCACAGTATAATAGGAGACAACCATGTAGACTGAGAGTGAACTCAGGAAGAATGCAAGAGGCAAAGCAAAACAACAGCAGCAGCACTATCTCCCACCTGTCTGCCTCTTCAGTTGTGGCAGAAAATATCCTGCAAGAAATAGGCATTTTAGTCAGTAATTGAATCTGGCTGTAATTTTGTGTGTGTGTGTGTGTGGGGGGGGGGGGGGGGGGGGGGGTATGGTTTTGAAGTTCAATAAAAGGTGAAATCACTTGCCAAAATGATTTATTTGTAGTGAAGGAAACACCGGATTAGTCATTTATATTTATATTACTAAGTATCTTGTGGTGTTTGTCATCATGCTCGGGGGGGTATAGATAGGGGTGACCATATTTTGATTTCCAAAAAAGAGGACATGCTGGCCCCAGCCTCGAGATACATAATGATACTCAAAGTTTACTCAAATATGCCTTATTGTTATACTATATTTAAAGTATGCCTCCTTAGTATGGATAGAATTTTTTTATTTATAGTATTTTATATAACACAATAATATCTCTCTATAACCAAACACACACAACCAAAGTTACTCAACATGCTCAACATGCTTTATTATGCCTAAAATTATCTCTCTGACACATCTCAATGGCACAAGAATAACTTAAAAATCAACCTGTAACTAAATAATAGCTCTCTTTTCAAGTCTTACTGGACAACAATAAATAACAAAATAATATGAAATAATGTTCTAAATAATACCTCTTCTGTAGAAAATCCAGCTTTAAACAAATTATCTCTGTATCTTTTCAAATGTAAATAATAAAACAGTAACCTCACAAAGATACTAATCTAATTATTTTAAAAGTGCACTATGCAGTTTTGGATTTGTATAACCTTCCATTAGTGAACATGACATATTTATTACCTATGTTTATTACATAAATCAAACCAAAAACATGTTGAGGCACCATGAACCAAATATAAGGCTACTTGGCAGTGTGAGTCTGGAAATGTCTTTTTTCCCAATCCATGCATCTGTAGCTGTTGTGATGTTTCACAGTATGAAATCTGTGAATTCTTTTATTCTACTTTTTCTATCTGGTTTCACTGTTTTTAACTGCTGTTTGTTTGTTATCATTTATTTCTGATTTTGTTTTATTGTGTTTTTATATTAAGCTGTAGTGTAAAGCACCCTGTGCATTCGTGCTGTGAAGGGTGCTATATAAATAAAGGTCATTCATTCATTCATTCAAATGCAAACGCATTTACACTTTACAGATCAAATCAAATCAAATCAAATCAAATCAAATTTATTTATAAGGCCCGACAACACACGTTAATGTCCCCATGGGCCGTACAGGTCTTCTTTAAACAAGTCAAGAAGAAAACATAACAATAAGTCAAGAACAGAACAAGAACACCATAAGGTCCAAACATTTTTAGATGAATGCAAAAAAAAATTAAAAATTAAAGAATGCAAGCACTCCCAGACATACCCCACGCGAAGGTAAGGAAAAACTCACTAAAACCTAATAGGGAAAAAAGCTCCACAGGCAGTGTGGAGGAGAGAAACCTTAGAAGGGCCATTCAAGGGGGGATCTCCCTTCTTAGATGTTGGTGATAGTAGTGTTGCAGACGGACAGTTGGTAAGCATGCACTCATGTGTGTAGTGAAACACAGATGAGTGCATGCAATAGCAACTGAACATTTTGAAAGATTAAAGATAAAGCTAATAGCGATAGCAACTGAACAATTTGAAAGATTAAAGATAGAGCTGATAGCGGATCTATTTGAGGCACAGGGGCGGCGCAAAGAGGGTCACGTCCTCCCCGTCTTAGTCACGGGACATTCAACACTCCGGTCATTGCTCAGGGACAGCCGGAGACAGGGAGATAGGGGGCGGCGCAGAGAGGGTCGCGAACTCCCCAACATCATCGCGGGACGTCCGGCACTCCGGTCACCGCTACGAGACCTCCGGAGACAGGGGGGCACGCAGAGGGGGTCGCAACCTCCCGGCCTTCATCACGGGATGTCCGACACTCCGGTCAGCACTCCAGGACAGCAAGTTATAGGGGGACAGGGAGACGGGACAGGCGTTAGACAGCTCATGTGATTGTAGTGGGCGGACATAGCAATAGATACAAGTGGTAAGCATATATGTGAATGGAGTAGATATATGAAGTAAGCATATTATGTGAATAGAATAGAAGTACTTAACCCAGCAATGAAACCGCGTTGACTGTTAATCTGTTAACAGTCTGTTAATACTGTTAATCAGTTGACAGGACCACGGACAGACAACGGTAAATAACTGATCCAAGGTCTCGGAGGTGCATGTAGAGCAGTCACTACAATCTTGGCCAAGACCCCGAGGCATCCATCACCTTAGTCAGCGCCAGGAGACGGGCACTCAGAGAGATGGGGGAGGGAGGGGGGGGAGGGAAGGGGGGGGAGGGAAGGGGGGGGAGGGGGGGCGGGAAGAGTTAGAGAGTTCCCATGTTTGTGGTGCTGCAAAAGAGCAGACATGTAATACCCTGTAGTGCCATGTAGTACCCCGCAGCACCCTGTAGCACCCTGTAGTACCCTGTAGTGCCATGTAGTACCCCGTAGTGCCCTGTAGTACCATGTAGTACCATGTAGTACCCTGTAGTGCCATGTAGTACCCTGTAGTGCCATGCAGCGCCACGTAGCGCCATGTAGTACCACGTAGAGCCATGTAGTACCCTGTAGTGCCATGTAGCACCATGCAGTACCCCGTAGTACCATGCAGCACCCTGTACCCTAACTAAACTACCCTGTAGTAAACTACCCAGTGGTACCATGTAGTACCCTGTACCCTAACTAAACTAGACAGATTAATCTAAAGGTCAGTCCCCGACCAGGTGAGATCAGGGTAGGTTGAAGGAGAGAGAGAAAAGATGAGTCTTAAGCAGGGATTTAAAAGCTTCGACAGAGCAGGCGCACCTGATGACAGCATCCTGTTTTCCCGTTTCTAACAAAGAATTCGGTCAACTTTGCAGACAAACTCTCAGCTTGCACAGCTTTTTAAAATGTTTTTCTCTGTCCATGTGCGTTTTAATCTTAACAGGTGGGGTACCGCGCGGACCGTCATGCCCGTGCGCGGAACGCACACAAGTCACAGCACTTTGCGAGCATCTAGCGGCTCTGGGCTGCATATCTCGCTGAACATATAATATACCATTCGAAAGATCTATTCGTTGCCGTTTAAATGCCACCTCACTCGACCAATTCCGTGCCTCGGTTCTCAAGTTACATGACGATATGTCAGGCGATAATTTTTTTATGCACCGCAGGTCTTTGAAACCCGGACATTTTAATGAATTATTTTTTTCTTTTTTTTTGTCCTGTTTCTTGCTATTCCTTTCACTATTTGGGCAACTTTACACAATTCCTGTGAGTCTATAGTCCAACGCACACGGCGGGCGATTTTTGCCAGGCGACCGACTTTTTTTGTGAGGCGACCGACAGAATTGTATCGCGTCCATTGTTATGAATGAGAGAACCCACACGGCAGGAGATTTTAGAGCGACGATCGCGCAGCAACTTCTGTCACCTCGCTAAAAACTATTTTTTGAGGCGACGGCAGGCGACACAGCAAGGACAATGAGGAAATAACATGACTTCTACAGTAGAAGTAGTACAGAAGTTCTACTGGTGTATCATTTGTAATGTACACCATTAATTTATCAATACATTCATTGATCAATAACCTACGTATTATTACCATGCTACTTATGTTCATTATTATTAACAGGAACAATTTAAATAAGTAACGTTAGTTGGAGAAGCTATAGTGGCCGTTTGTCATTAACTAATAAATTGACAATGCGCCACGATGCACCTACTAGATGTTTTTATACTCGGGTAACAAAAGAAGTTGTGGATGTTGACAGAGTTTAATGTCCAGGCTGCAGCTGATGTAGTTTATAAGGTTTATTGTCCAAAGAAAATTATGGTTGAGAACAAAACAGCGTCTTCCATGAAAAAAAATACTCTCTCAGCAGGTGCATAACAATACAATACTTGTCCAATCGGTGGTAGTGAACGTATTGTAACGATCAGTCATGCAGTAATGTCAGGAAGAATGAGGAGAGGTTGTATTCGTATATGGTGGTTTAATTCCAGCTCAATATGGGTTTTACAGGTTAATACTTCCCTCGTAATGAACAACACAGCTACCTGCTAATATGCTCGCTTCACGACAACCTAACGTCCGGTCCGTCCTCCCATATCTCCCGGGGGGAAACAAGTAACCACACCCCCAGCTAGACAGCGTGACACATAATAGCTTATTATACATGTGAACGGTCAGGTCTGGTGTGGGGCGCTAAGCGATTGTCGTTGAGCGACAGACGATCGCATCGCCAGGCGACGTCGGTCGCCCGCCGTGTGCATTGGACTTAAGGAACACACCAGACCAATTTTCAAAAAAATTCATTGTTTTGTATATATATTTGTTTTCCTCTTTTTCTCCGCCTGATTTAAAAAATGTTCTCCCCATCCCAATTTTTTGTCGTTATGCCAATTCCCCCCCTTCCCTACCTGGTTGTTGTGCGCATGTTCCTCCTACTGGTCAGTACAAGGAAACCCTGAAGTCCACCACATGCTTCCTCCGACACATGTGGAGACAGCCAGTGGTTCTTTTTTCACCTGGCAGCGAGGACTCTCATTGGTGAAGCGTAACGCGTGGGAGGTCACGCTGCCTTCACCATTTCCTGCCTTTCGCTGAGCAGGCGCCCAGACCTGACCTGAACGCCAGATTACCACCCACGACTTCCCTCCTCCTAACTCAGTCAAACGAGTTAGTATGACGACCGGTCCAAGCCGCAGGGCAATGCTGACTCCGGGAGTCGAGACCGCAGCCTCTTGCATTGGTGACGAGCACAATCTCCGCTACGCCACCCGACCGCCTAATTGTTTTGTATTTCTAATCAAGTACTCTATAGCAGCATTTTTCCACTTCAAGATTTCAAGCTGTTTTGGGCTGGGCTCCGCCCATAAGCGATTTGAGTGACAGTCACCCACACAGCGCTATACATGTATACGAGAGAGAGCAAGAGAGAGAACAAGCGAGCGAGATAGAGAGGGAGAGAGAGAGAGGATACATTGCTCCGTGCGCGCGTGTGCGTGTCTGTGTGAGTGGCTTGACTGCGATTGTGTGTAAAATGCTGCAGGTGGACCGTGGAGAGAGAGATGGAGAGAGAGAGAGGATACATCGCTCCGTGTGCGCGTGTGCATGTCTGTGTGAGCGGCACGACTGCGATTGTGTGTAAAATGCTGCAGGTGGACCGTGGAGAGAGAGAGGGAGAGAGAGGGAGAGTCAGGGACAGGGAGACCGCTTCCGCATTATTCCCACTGCTCCGTTGTTGAGCGAATTGTTGATTCTCTCTGTCGGCACCCGCACACGTCAACCCTGCACTACAACCATAGAGGGGGCGTTAGTTATGCAGATCAGCTCCTTGCTACGTAGGATAGTGAGTCAAATCAGAATGGCTTAGTTCACTGGGGGAGGATATTGTCTCAACTGAATTGGAGCAATCCGCCAAAATGAGAATTAGAGACACAGACCCCATTGATACACACCCCCATTGCTAGAAAACAATGCTAAACACTGGAAAATACTATTTATAAGACAGGGGACCTTTAAATGACGCCCCGGACAAGGCGTGAAAAGAGGACATGTCCGGGCAAAAGAGGACGTTTGGTCACCCTAGATTAATAAACCTTATCTACTGATAAAGATGGAGACTTGCAGCTAGCAGCTCCTTTAGGCCATGTCCAGACGAAGACGATTTCGGTTGTATCCGTATTTGATCGTATGCACCTTTTGTCCACACAGAACCACGTTCTGGGAGCCTGAATACGCTATTTTCTGAGAACGGGTCCCGGCCAGAGTGGACAAATCTGAAGACGCAATAAATAAATCAATCAACGCCACCCTTACATTCTCGTCTTTACAAGTCTATACGCATCTTTCCTGAACCGTTGACACGATAGCCCACCTCTCCCTTAATCCGCATGCGCAAACCCAGCCAACAAAAAATAAACATGATACATATATGTCTTATATGTCCAGATATGTCCTGTCTAGAAGTGTTTATTAAACACCGGGAGGCTACTGTGATGAAATACACGATACGATACTAGAGATTAGCGTCACATACCTTTTTCTGAAAACCCAAATAAGCTAGCTAAGTAGCCAAGCACATAGACTGTTCCATAGCATACCCCTTCAGTTGATCATGACAAATCCTCTCTTACCTTGACGATTAAAAAGCCTCCATAATTTAGTAAATAGTATTCCCATGGCTGGTGTTGAGATTTACGATGTCAGCTTGTGAGATTTGTAGCCAGCCAGCTAGCGTTGATGCTATTGAATGCTATCAACATTAGCTAAATAGCTATACCAACGATAGCTAGCAAGCTAACTAAATAGCTTTGTCTGGACTAGGGCTGACCCCTATTAGTCGATTAGTCGACTAATCGGTCGAAAGGAGCCGTAGTCGACTGCCAACCTCTTAGTCGAATACAAAGAAATATATATAATAATAATAATAATAAAAAAAATATAAAAAAAAATTATTTTTTAAATACATTTTTGTATCATTCTTTCCAAAAGCTAACGCTGATGGCATGCATATCAGAGGCTAACTGCCTAATAAAACAGGCACAGAGGCACTGAAAGAGGATTTCACCCATCTAATGAACACACTAGACTAGACAAATATCAAGATGTATCCATCAGTGGACCAATTGCATGCTTTTGCAGAGGACAAGAAGCCTTCAGTCGACTCCTTCAGACATTAAGCACCCCCACAGCCCAAATGGAATGATACAAAAAAATTAAAAATTAAATCTATATATTATACTTATTTTTTATTAATTTTTTTTTACTAGACTAACGACAAATTTTGGCCAATCATAGTCGACTATCCAAATCCTTAGTCGGGGACAGCCCTAGTCTGGACTATCATACTAGCTAACATACCCAACTAACGTTAACGTTAATGTCCTTCAGAATTTATTAACATAGCTACAACACACAGTAACGTTAATACAATTACATGCATCATTGTTTACAATGAACTGGTGGGGGCCGGACCCATGGGGCTAGTCGAAAAGGACTGGACACAGGGACAAGTTAAACATCAATCAATTAATTTAATACAACAGGTAGTTTGTGCCTACAACTGCACCATTATATACGGCTTTGACATGCTCTCTCTCTCCTGCCGATTAAAATCAGCAGCTCTTCCTCCTCATCATCGATTGCCTGTAGCTGCATTTTGCGCATGTGAGCCGTGGTATCTCTCTCCTCTCCTTTGGAAAACTAGCATTAGCTCAAAAGCACAGAACCGGACGACACCAGTTGTTCCGCTAGCAAAAACAACGATAACACTTCCGGTTGGGAAATAAAAGAGCGACGTCTAAAACAGGAAAGACTTTTATTTTGTACATTTGTGGCACACACTTATTTCTTGAGACGATTTCGTATTTACGGAACACTTTTTTTTAAATGAAAACGAAAAAGATCAGATCCGTCTTCGTCTGGACAAGGCCTTAGAAGGAGATGACAGATTAGCATCACAATACAGGAAGCTAGCGATGTGTAAACAAATTCATGTGAGCAGTGTGTGATCTATTGCTATTCTAGATTAACATTGGCCTTCATTGGCTTAACCTGTGTTAGCAGGTCATGAATCAATTACCATAGTTGCTGTAGATGTTGTTGAACCAGTACAATTAAAGGAACACAGCGACATTATGGGAAATGTGCTTACCATCTTCTCCAGAGTCAGACAAGAACATAGATACCAAGCTAGCACAAATTAATGGAAGCAGATACCGAACAGCTAGCCAGCCTAGCTGTTGGCCAAAAACACATGTCCTAGACCTTTAAGCTAGGCTAGTGGTCCGTTTCTGCTTCCCTTCATTTGTGCTAAGCTAAACTAGGCTAGCTTGCAGACGGATAGCTTTCTACTGAACACACAGAGAGGAAATTGGTATCTATTTTTTTGTCTGACTCTGGAGAAGACGGTAAGCGCATTTCCCATAATGCCGGTGTGTTCCTTTAACTGAACTGTAGTGAACTGGTTTCATTACCTGTTTGTCTACTAGCTGATATCCATTATGGATGATGAGATTTTACATTTTAATGTTAGGTTTCTGTGTCAGGTTTCCATTCTGGTCCTGTGTAGAGGAATACTTCCTCATAAATGCAAAAGAGCTGATGCATTGTCTCCTCCTTCCAATAGTGTTCCCAGGTTAACGGCTGTGCTGATTGGAGCCTGGAGATGGAGGCAGGCAGTGACAGTGACTGGGCTTTGATTTAATGGACAGCCTGTCACTTCACTGTTACCTTTACAGATAATCTCATTCCAGCCGCGCCGTCCCGTTGTGTGTGTGTGTGTGTGTGTCTTTTTGTGTATGTGCGTATGTGTGTATTGTGTTTGTTGGGTTTGTGTGTGTGTGCGTGCGTGTGTGTGTGTGTGTGTGTGTGTACATGTGTGTGCACGTGTGTGTGTGCGTGCCGCAGTCTGTGTATGTAGCCATACAACCAGTGGAGCCAAGTTGATCATCTCCCTCCAGACATGTTTTTAAACTGCCAGGGCGCGTCACACAGCCTGCTAATCTTTCAACCTGTACTTCCTGTGAAACCACCAGACCCTACACAGCCAGAGAAGAAGAGGTCAAGCGTGGTTGCTATGGTGAGTGAGTCAGTCTGATTCTTGTTCTGGAACCTTGGATGGGCTGGTAACGAAACGGCAAGCGGCAAGAAAAATAGCTATTTATCTTCTGTGATCGCGCCTTTCTTTTTCATCTTTTTTTTAAGGTTAAAGGAACACTCCAACATTTTGGGAAATTAGCTTATTTGCCATCTACCCTGGAGTTAGACAAGAAGATATCTTTCCGTCTCTGTGCATGCATTAGGCTTAGCGCTTAGGGAACAGCCGCACCGTTAGCCTAGCTTAGCGTCATTCACTGGAAGTAGGTTACACATTTAGCCTAGTTCCCAACAGTCACGAAATACACTCCAAATACAATCAAAATACAACTCCAAAACGTTCCTGTAAACATGTTGTGACCTGTGTATTTACCACGTGGAGAAAAAATATTTAATTAGACATTTCCGTTTTCTAAGCAGATATAGGCCTACTTGGATTTTTTCTTTTGCCGAACCACTGCTGTCTGGGCGCAGTAATTTCACGCGACGCAGTGCTACTTTCTAACGTCGAGGCCAGTATTTACATTTTCGTTTCATTCAAAGGATCCGAAGCGATTGAAGCTACTTGCTCTGAACATAGATTCCAACACACCAATGAAAATAATCAAGAACGCGTGTGTTTGCTCAGAGCATTTTGCACAAGACGACTATTATGAAAAAATGCTACCTAGTCAACCATGCGTAACAACCAGCGGTCTTTTGAGTAGAATAGACCAAAGTAAAGTAGCTGTCCATACGTTATGGAATAGAAGTTATCGAAGCTATTCACTTACCAGTGGCAGAACCCTGCATCTTACTACACCACGGCAAAGCGGTGTAGTAAACTCGGAGGAGTGCCCTGGGACTTTGAGAGCCCCTGTTTTCCTCTTCACAAAACGCTTCTGTGACGGCCGGGACACTTTGCGATTCTCTCACGGACGCAGGAGAATACA